>NC_082352.1:13007749-13323790 GCF_027477595.1 Haemorhous mexicanus | reverse complement strand
TAAAATATTTATCTGCCGCTATTCTTAAATTCATTAAAAGCTTAATCTGATTCTTATGATACAGTAAGTCTCCAGTGACTAATCCAACAATTACACTCTTCCTAATGAGTAGTCTGAACATGACTGACCTTGCAAATACTTTGGCTCACAAAAGTTGTACTTTATGGTGGTAAATTCCTTTTCCCCAAATTTCAGTGGGAAATATTACTTCTGCCTATGACTATGCTGGAACAGGAAACAAAAATGAACGTTAATACTGAAAACGTCTTGCACAAAAACTACAATAGCTTGTTAACTAAGACTGAGCATCATCCTCCCCCACTGTGAGCACATCAGTTAATCATAGTAGGCATTACTCAACTTCATTTGGCATCAGTAAAATTTCAGATGTAATCCAAATATCAGGGTAAATCTTTCCCTGGTGAATTTGATGAGAGTATAATTTTAATAGTAGTCTTCTTCTTTAATTCACCATAGACTCTTGTAGAGCTGGGGAGCAATTAAAATGTTGGTTGTGTTATAAAGAGTTCTTTAGACTATATTGATGTTGACCACTTACAGAGAGAGTTAAACAGCTAAGGAATCTTTTCCTTAAAAATAATTTTTTAAAAAAGTGCTCTTGCCAGAAAGGTTATAACAAGGATTTAGCTCTTGTTAGATTAGCCAGTAGAAATGACCGAAGTTGATGATTGCTCCAGTGACAAGCCCTGCTCCTTTGCAACTCTGACAAATGCACTGCACAAAAAGTATTCCATCTGCTGCAAACAGTGCTTTTCCTCTGTGCTGTGAGCAGCAGTCAAATACATGTAAGATGTGGTCTTTTTTTCCAGCTGGATTGACAAGGTGGTGTTTGAGAATTCCCCCTTTTGGAGTGTTGCCATATCTACTTATTAGTAGCTTGCAGATTTTCCCCATCTGTTCAGAGTCTATCACCTGATAAATACTTTGGAGCACACAGTGGACATATCCTGCTTCCAAGAAGTCAGTGAGGGCAAGAACTCCTCCAGTCTGTTCATACTAAACTGTCCTGTAAGCTTTCTGTGGCACATTTCATTACAATACGTTCACTGGATCTGTCTGCCCTTGTAAGGCAGGCAAGTCCTGTGAAAGTAGGTAACTGATATAGAAAAATAAATGCTCTAGATTTTTAGATCTTACTAAAGACTGGGGATTTTTTAATAGCAGAAGAATGATTCCAAAAATTACACTTGTTTACAGAAGGGTTACATTCTGCCATCTATCTTTGTGCAGAAGTCCCCTTGGGGTCTCTCAGCAGGCTACTCCCAAAACACAGATGTTTCTGGCTCTTCATTCAGTGTCTTAGTTCTGCTGGATGCTTCTTACTCTCTAGCTTTTTGTTACTGGGAGCTTGTTAAAATATGAATGTTTCTTTTTGTTACCACCACCAGTGCCGTCTCCGAAGTTACCTAACAAAAAAAGTCTGTATAGCTGCCACTGGGTGGTGTATGCCTTGTGTAAGTAAAACTTACTAAAGTAAACTATCAGAGTTTTCTATAAGTGGAACTTCCAGATCTAACCCAAAAGCTTCCATGTCTGTTTTTTTTTTTCTAGAAAATTTCCCTGGAGTTTATCAAAGAAAGAAACTCCAGTACTTGGCTAGTAAAAAGAAGGGGGTGTATATACATCCATGTCCTTGTAAAATTCAACTTTGAATGGGGGAATACAGTGTGTGTTTATATTTTTCCTTCTCACTTCTTGTAAATTTCCATGCTTTCTTGAGAGCTGCCTACTTTTACAAACATGCAAATGCCCTTAGTGTGTCTGCAGGCATCTTGAATTAATCATAGTCAGCTTTAGGACATAGTCCGTATGCCAACCACCTAACTTTTTTTTTTTTTTTTTTTTTTTTTTTTAATGTAAAGGAAGATGCTATTTTCTCCCAGTTCCATGTCCTTGATGTTGTTATTCAAATTCTAAGAACATTTGTAGAACCTTTGTGGTGTAGCTTCTGGTAGGATAGCAGAATTTCTTTTTGTTTGGTGGCACAAGCTGTGCTGAGCCAGGACTTGGGGCTCTGTAAGCTGCTTGAGCTTCTGTTTCACCGAGTATTTTGTATCAATTGGCTGATAACATGTTCATAACCTACAGGTTCGACTGTCCAATGCCAGCTCTAGTTAAGGCAGTGAGTCTGAATAATTGCTGAGGCTTTCAGAATAAAGAGAAACTGCAGGAGGAAGAGGAAAGGAAACCTTTTACCTTCCACCGCTTTACTTTATGCATACCATCCAATTCAAGTCTATCTCTTCTGTTGGTTTCTTCTTTACCTAGCAGTTCCTTATAAATATCAAAAGGCAATCTGTAATCCTAGTATGAGCATCCTGTAATTTTTTTATAGATTAAGTCTAGACAAGTATAAAAACAACTTCTGATTTCATCCCTTTAATTTGCTCAGCAGTCCAGAAAAACTACTAAGATAGTGAAATTAAGATTTCCCCATGTCTATATCCACATCCCAATTTTTGCATGGGCATAAACAGGAATTATATGAAACCCATTGTGTTATCCTTTTGAGGCAGCAAAAGTTAAATTAGTGCAGGAAAGGTTCCCTCATGCAAAAGCAGTGGGGGGCAGGGGGGAAGATATTTAAGAATATCCACGATTTATGACTGGAAAGATCCCAACAAAATCCCACAGCTCTGCCTGTTGCCTTATGTTTTTTGGTCTTGTAGGAAAATTTATGCATAAAGTAAACAAGCTCCTGAGCACAGTTTGAAAGAAAGAAGGGACTGAGTTAGCTTGAAACTCAGTAAAATTCTTCTAGAGCCTGAAACTCTTACAAGAGTTTCTGCTGACTAAAACTGATATGTATGTCCAACAGAAGAGGCAATGGATGGAAAAATTTCAAGATACCAGAGTGTTTGACCATTCTATAGACTTTGGTAGCAAAGGGCCTCTCTACCTTTGATATGAAGAATTACTGCAAACTTTTCACTGAAATGTGCCTCTTGTCACTGTTGGCTTTTTCTTCACTGCCATTTGGAAGTATTTGAATCAGAAGATGCTAATGAAGACCCAGTTTTTTTCTAGCTGAACTGACATAAAATAATACATGGTGGCTAAAAAAAATTCAAGAATTGCAGACTTACCTTCTGTGCCTGAGCTGGCAGTGAATTATGAAGGAAGCAGGTTAGGAAATTAAGTGACCCAAATTACAACAGAAAAGAGTTCAGACATTCTGGGTGTCACCTTGTGTAATGTGAGATAGGAGAATATATCTCTTTTCCTGAAAATTGCCAGATGATGTGGAGATGTGGCAGTAGTGCACCTGTCCTGAGTGGTATGAATGATGCTGCCCCACCTGCACCTGACCCAGCAGGAGCCTGCTGGGCTCCTGATGCATTCTGCTGCTGTAGTGAATGGCTAGGACTATTTCTGGACGTAACGAAATAAGGATGGAGGTTATTTTTCAGTACTAACTACTTTCCTCAGTCTGTCTGGGTGGTGAGCAGAGAGATTTTCTGACTCCTATCAGAAGTTTTGGAGCTACCAAGCTCGACCGAGTGTTTCATTAGCACCAATATCCTATTAAGTTCCAAGGACAGGTATAATTCCATGTTATTTGATAGGGATTTTCCCATTCATCCCGCATTCCTATTTTCACAGGAAGCAATTATTTTATGCTACAAGTGTGACCTATTAGCCTTTATCACCAGGCAACCACACTATCACTATATACATACATAAACACCTTTCAGAATGTGCTTTCTCTCTGTCAGTTCTATCTGTGTGGTTCACCGTTCACACACAGTTCTCCATCTGCCAGGCAGGGTCTGTTCTTTCTGTGTGTGATTTGAGAGCATCCCAGGCACCTGCCTGGCTTGCAGATGGTGTTACTCCATCACAGTCTGGAGTCATCGCTGACAACACTGTGTACTTCAGGGATATGAAAGAGGGTGATGGAGTTAAGGTCTTGCTGAAGACATGCCAGACAATCTGAGCCAACTATAGTTACTATAGTGTGCAATTTTTTGTTTCTGTCATTGCCAAACAGTGCAGGAGGTGAGGTTTTGTTTGTAGCAAGTCTCCTACCTACTTTGGAGGAGGGGAGAACCCCCACACTGCAGAACCGAAGGCAGAAATCACAATCCTGCATTAAAACTGCCCCCACAAAACCTATCAGTGGTCTGGCGCTAGCTCTTCTAGATGCTGTTTTTCTGCTGGAGTGTTTTTGATTTGGCCTTTTTCCCCCCCTCCTCTCGGTGCTATTTTTTGCGAACGAAAAAAAAGTGTTAAGCAGCCTGGAGTGGCAGCAAAAGGCAAATACGCCTGTACTGAAAAACTAAGTTAAACTTCGAGGAGTGTGCGAGCAATCGTTGCCGGGAAGGGGCTGCGCGGTGCCCGGGGGCCGCGGCGGGTCCCCGCTGCCCGGGAGGAGCGGGGAGCGCTGGGGAGCGCGGCGGTGCCGCCGCTCCTCCCTTGGCCACCGGGCACGGCGCCCGGGCACCGCGGGGTGAGCCCCGGCTCCCGGCTTCCCGCAGAAACTCCGCCAGCGGCAGCGGGATGCCGCTCTCGCGGCGGGGCGGCTTGGGGGTGTGGGGCCGGGGAAAAAGACCTCGCAAGCGGTTCTCTTACCCCCTCCATTTTTGTAGCAGAGGTATGGAAATCGCCAGACGTTGGCCAGGTCCACGGCGAAGCCGATGACGGAGAGGAGGAAGTCGATCTTCTTGCCCCAGGTCTCCCTGTCCTGGGTGCCGTAGCGCGGCGCGGGGGCGGCGGGCAGGAGGCTGCTGCTGGTGTACTGCACCCCGTTGTGCTCCTTCACCAGGAGCAGCTCCACGTCCTTCTTGGGCGGCGGCGGCGGCCCCGCGCGGTCCGGCAAGGGGGCCACCACCGACACTTTGCGCTCGGGCTGGACCTGTTTGTTCATCCTCGCCTTAAACATCCAGAGAGAGCGAGCTGAGGAGGGGGCGCGGGAGCGCAGATAACGGAAGTGCGCTTCCCGCTGGAGGCGACTCCGCGCTCAGCCCGGCGGTGTCAGCGCGGCGGGAGCGAGGCACGGCCGTAATAAGAGCCATGCAAATGAGGCGGGAGAGGGGGGACCGCGGCGCCCGCGCCCGCCGGGGCGCCCCCGGGGAGCGGGGCTGCCCGCGCCTCCTGCCGCGGGGAGCGCCCGCACCTGCGGCCGCCGCCCGGCTCCGACCCGCGCCCCGCGCCGCTCCGAGCCCGCACCGCCCGGAGCCCCGCACGGCCCCTGGTTCCCCGCCGAGTTACTCAGGTCGGCTCCGTCCTGCCGCAGACTACGGCGCGGTCGGAGCTGCTGCTTCCCGCCAGGCAAAACGCGCATCCCTAGTCCAGGCAGCTGAAATGCCCTTAGCAGGCAACAGGTAGAGCCTGCTTGGATTGCCCACTTCCCTTCTTTCTCGGCTGGTCTCCCCTGCCCGCTAGTGTGGCTTTAGTTAAACAGGAGAATTTTTGGCTTTTGACATCAGAACCCGGTGGGATGCAGGATGCACGGCAGAGCTGGACACTGCTAATGCTCCTATTCCAGGGCTGATGGATGCCCAGCTGCTTCTTTCATGGCAAGTATGAGGCTGGTAGAATTCAGTAGTCAGGCTGAGGCATTTGTGGGACATTAGCTATTTGCTGCTATTCCAGATGGAACTCGAGCCTTTTGCATGTAAAATGGACAAAGAATTATCTGGCAGAACAGTGACTGGTGCCAGAAGATGGCTAAATACAGCTGCAGTAAGGGGTTTTCAGGGACTCTTCTTGTTACAGCTGTGAATAGTAACTCTACATTCTGTGTCAGTTAAGGGGCTAAAATTTGTCCACAAAAGACAGAAACCAGCTTTCCCTTCCTGGTATTAAATAATTTCCCTTCTCCCTGGCATCAATGAGAGCAGGTCAAGTCACGGAGGATACTAGGATGTTTTAACAGCCTACCATACCTATTTTTTCTGCTAGGGCTGATAAAACACTAGTACATATATTGTAATACATAAAGAGGCACTAGTCAGAGTTCATAAAGAACACCGGATTTGTCTGCAAACTTGGAATGTGAAAAAGAATATTACCTCAGAGTTAAAGTTCACATTATTGGCATCCTCCCCATCTCTCTTTAGGCCACAGACTAAAAAGATGCTAGCAAGACAGCTACAATATACAGATTTTATGCCTTCACAAAATACACTTGGTTCAAGCTCCGACATCCAAGCTCTGACTTGAATCCTTAAGTTTTCATTCGGGTGAAGCATTTGAGCAGTGGCTGTCCTGTTCAGGAGCACTTAGGTGCTTAGACCATGCCCTCATACCTTCTCTTTTGGTCACTGTGTGATTTCCTGTCCTCATCTCTTTCCAATACACCACACAAGACTTTCTCTCTGCTTTTGGACACTCCATGTGTCATGCTGTAAGTCTGTATGACTGTCCCATGGTGCCCTCCGAGCAGTTGCTGTTTTCCTGTGCAGTGCAGCCCATGGGATCGTGCTCGTGCGCTGCTGCCTCCTCCTTGCACCACCCATCAGTCACTCCACCACATGCACCAAATGCACCAAATACAGACCCTGTGCCATGCACTGCCCCCAGATATGCCCTGCTCACCTGAGTTTGAGTCTGCACCCCCATTCTCCCACAGCAAATAAAGGACATGCTCTGTTTCAGACATCAAGGCAGCCTCTGCTCTCAGCTGCACAGCCCTGAAGGCATCTTGTTGACAAACTCACCAGATAGCACTGGGGGTGTCTCTGTCCCATTCCCTGGTACCTATGGGGAGGGGGAAGATGACTGAAGGGGGATTGCTCCTTCTTCGTTCCCCCACTCAGGGACTGCAGTCTCTCTGGGAGCTGAAGAGGTATCCTAGCCAGTAAGGAGCTTTTTAAACCTGGTTCCCCTCTCTCCACGTGACTATTACTGCCTTAATGATCTGCACAGACTTCCTACGCTAGAAAGAGGCACTCCTGTATTGCTTCTGGAAAAATAGGACCTAGCTAAGGAACACCCTTTTCCCCACAAGGTCTCAATTAGCTGAGCTTGATCATGATGTCTGTGGTGGGAGGAATCTAGAAAGCCCCTGCTTATTTCCTAAGAGAATTAAGTCATTAAGTCACTCTGCATATATATATATATATATATATATATATATATATATATATACACACACACACACACACACATGTATATATCTATATATATATATGCCTTTGGTTCTTGCATGGAAAGTGTGCACAATCTGGTTAATGTAATATCCGCTGCACCCTCAAGGTAAGAAAGTCCTCAATTGGATTTTATGAAAAAGTTGCTTAATCTTGACTCTGTCTGGATCTTGTTATGTCTAATGTAGCCTGACAGTGGGTAGAGTTGAAGTCAGAGAAGAGAATATTGTATTTAGAAGCCTCAATGGGGCCAGGCAAGATGGCAGGGTGTTAGTGATATGCCACTGTTGGCTGGGAAACAGGTTGTGATTTACTTCAGAAAACAGTCAGGTATTGCTAGGTTAGTCACCAATTATTCAAATTCTTATCTGTCATTCCTTGCCATGTATGGGAGAATATACTGTGTGCTGTTACAGTAAACTGAGGCTGTCACTCACACCTTAGTATCTAGGAAGAAAAAAACCCCAAAGAACAACAATTCTGTGTGTGCTTTCTGAGCTCCATTTGCTGGTGGTGTGAAAGCTCACTGCGCTTGTTGGCAGCAGGGTTTGAATTCTCCAGTGCTGGCAGCACAGCCCTCTGCCACTGACCCTACACAACTACAGGAGCTGCCTACAGTCCTTCCCATGAACCCAGGAACATCTCCTGAGAAGGGTGGTACCAAACAAACAAACAGTGTTCAAATATGCTGGAACTTGCACTTTACTGTTGGTGCATCTGTGAGAGTCTTGCCTCATGAAGTGTCTGATACACTTGGTGCAAGAGCTTGGCAGTTAAGCCAAGCAAAACAGTAACTGAGAGAGGATATAATTGTTTTGTAAGTAAATTGAGGTAAATGTCACTGAGAAAAAACCCCACCATTGTTTCAACCAAAGGATCACAATAAATTTAGTGGGAAAATGAAAAGAGTAATAGCTGTCAAAGCAGTGAATGCAATGGGAACTAAAGATTTGGGGGTTGGGATTTTTTTTTTTTTTTTATGGCTAGATTTGTATGACAAAGTTGTTTCAGACTTGAAGACTTGGGGCATTGGTTTCTTATTATAATCCAAGAGACAGTGAAAAAAGTAAAAGAGGCAATGGATATATGCATCAAGTACTTAATTTCATGTCCTGGTAAATCCACAGAAACTCATTCTGGCCTTGAGGCTCACCAGCACTAAAAAAACTGAACATTTTTCAAACAAAGTGCAGAAGTTGTATGAAGTTAAGTTTGGTTATTCTGTAATAGAAGAAACTTGAGGAATAGCCAGTTGCTGCAGGAACTGGGAACAAAGCCTTCTGACTAAATCAATGGTAAAAGGATTTCACAGTGATAGGAACATGGCATTGGCAGGGGGGCCCATCTTTCTAGGTTAGCAGGTAAAGGATGCCATGCCATGGACTACACTGGGCATCTTTTAATGACAGGAGATATATCAGCCCCAGCTTCTTGGGCTTTTAAGAGTGGGTGGGGCATGTTTGCTTCACAGTGTCTCTAAAATCACAGTGCCATTCCAAATGAAATGTTTATTTAGTATTTAAAACGTCTGTGGTTTATTGTTTGAAGGCTGGTGTCAGAATATCTCTTTCCTAGAGCTAAAGAAATGCATCTCTTTCACTGAGAAGGGCTTGTTTGGGTTGGTCCTACCCTGCATTTTGATGGTGTCTGTCATGTTACAAACTGTCTTCAGACTGACCATAAGTATTATAGAAACACTTCACAGTATTTTGGTATTCTGTTCATGCAATACTGCCAAGTTCTAGGGGAAGACAAGGCTTCTCCCTGTTTCTCATGGTAGTAGCTTTTGTAACTTATCAAATTGCCTGAGATTGTCACAAATACACACCTTCAAAGCAGGTTTTACCTGGGGTCTGCTACCTCCAGCACCAGATGACCTTCATGAGACCATCAGTGTCATCCAAGCAAGCTATCCCATGGAATCTTTATAATTTTCTAGTGTCTAGAATATGTGTGTGTGGAGAGGATGACACTGAAGTCCAGGAGTTTTTATCCCTCATAATTACACCACTGCCCCTTCTCTATAGCATAACATTTTCACTTCTCTTTGACCTCTTCCCAGTTTACTAGCACTTAGTGTCTTTTAAAGATTTACATCTCCTTTGGAACATTTCACACAGTAGTTAAGTTTCAGCTTCAGCATATTCTTTCTTGCTACCTGTTTTGGATCCCCAGCTCCTGCAGCTGCTTTAGCACCAGGCTCATTCTGTCTCAGAGACAGCTGCAAGAGAGTGATTTGCAAAGCTGCATGCAAGTGAGGTGGAACTGGGAGCACTCCCAGTTTCAGTCTGGCTGTGCATGAGGTGCCCTCCTCCCTTATCTTGGCTTGAGCAAGGGAGAAGTGCAGGGTCCAAAGGGTGCAAGGGCACCCACTGACCTCGTCTCTGCTTTGAACAGTAGGAGGACCAGTACAGTTGGCTCTGCTGCAGTCCTTCCTCTGGGTTCACCAGGTTATATATCAGTGTAATCTTTCTCTTTTCTGGTTGGACTAAACCTTTCTTGAGCAAAAATGGCCTAGACTTTAGATGAAGTCTTACTAACCTTTAGTGAAATAGTAATAATTCCCAGGACTATCAGCCAAGATTTTAATGAGATCTCCATTGCCTTTTTCACATCTGTGCTAAATGTCCACAGACAGGCTATAAACACCCATGTCATTTTTCTCTGTCACTTCTCTAATTCTTCAAGACCAGGTTTACCATTTTATTCTGTTTGCTTCCATCCCATCTCTGTTATGCTAGGTTTCCTTTTTTTCCCTGTGTGAGTCCCATTCTTCACTGATTAAATGTTGCCTGCCAACCTCATCATCTCCAAATTTAATTAGCAAACACAAACTTTTGGGTGCATATTATTAATGCAAATATTTAATAAAATCATTCCCACTAACAGATCTTTCAAGATAGGTAATCTCACTCCAAGTCTGTAATTACCCTTACAGCACAACATAGTATTATATCCTCTTTAGTCAGTTCCTTTCCTGTCTTAACAATTCTATTTATCTCCATGTCTTCTACTCAGACTACCAATTACAAATGTCATTGTAACAGCTACTTTTGTAAAGTCGTGATAGATTAATATCTACCCCATTTACCTTGCTTTTGTAAAAGGCAGTTATGAGAAAAAGGTACCAGAATAATCTGTCTTCCTTTGGGAAGCTGGTTTGATATGTGGGAGTTTTCTATGCTTATACACCTGTGGGTAGAATTGGTGAACAGTGTTTGAACTTGGGAGCTCCATGTGGTCATAGCATTATTTCCATCTGCCTAAATCAAGGTTTTTGTAAGATACTTCATCATTTCTGTCATCTGCAGACCCTGAACAAGACACCTTGCTTGATGTCCAAAGCTAGACTGGGAGATGACCCAAAATATCCAGTGATGTAAAATTTGCTGAATTTCATATAATCCTAAGGTGATTTCTAACTGCACTGCTGATGGCCAGGTCTGGGTATTATTTTCCTCCTGTTGAAAAGACTAAACAAAAAGCCAGAAGCAATCTGTTCTTACTTGCTGGGATGACCTGTCCTTTCTTTTGCTGCCAGTCTCTTGCTGATATCGCTGCTTATACAGCGAATAAAATATGTCCAATTGTGCAGGCTGCAAAAAAAGACTGAGAATGAGCTTGATATCTTGTTTAACTAAAAATAAGTACCTTCTGATCTTAAGTTTATTGTATACTATACTCATCACTGAACATTTAAAGCCAATCTTTATGTAGCCTCATTCAGCTTCAGAGGGATCTCGCTCCTGTATCTGAAGGCACAATTGGATAAATTCTTTTTCCAAATGCAGAGCAGCTGATTTCACTGATTACAATAAAGTCCAAACAAAGAGTGAAAACATTTAAGTTACTAATGGTTGGTGCTTTCTACTGGGCCAAATATTTGGGGTCAAATTTCTTCCTTTGGTACAGAAACAGAACTCTCTGTGGCCAGTGAGAATGATATGTGGAAATAAAAGCCTCACTTATCTAAGGTCAGTTTCTCATTTTTGAGAATTCTTATTTTCTAAGAGTACTCAGAAACAATCAAATTATGCTAAACAAGGTTGATTTTTCAGTAAGAGAATGCATGAAAGCAGATGTTCACACTACAGTTGCCCAAGGTTTACGCTATGGCTATATCCAAATCAGAATTCTGTTTTGCTAGGTGCTGGACATTCACAAGGACAGAAAAAAGTTAGATTCACCTAATCTACCTGGAAGCAGTGAACTTCCCGTTGCTGTTACTTGAGAGAAAGATCATTGTGGTTGTTAGTGGTCCTAAGGCAACTAATTTCCTTAAGCTTTTGATACTGTGATTCCATGTCTTTGACACAGAAAGACAAAAATCCAGTAGCTAATTAAAAATAGTCTCCTCTAAAACACTGAAAAAGACCAATTATTTATTTCTCTTAAGAAGAAAGTGAATCTCTAAAAATATAAACTTTTGAGGATTCAAGTCTCATAATGGGTATTAGTTGAAGAGCAAGAAACAGTTTCTCCCCAAAGCTTAAGACCTTTTTGTATGCTTTGCCTAATGAAAGTTTACACATTCATCTTACAGGTGTCTACACCTCATGCATAGGTTTGAGTGGGTTTTACTGCTTTTACTGTCCAAAACCTTGGCAGTTCTACAGCAACAGGCACATCAAGTTGTGAGCTGATTTAGTACTTGGAAACCTCCAGCTGCCCTTAGTTGTAGCATTTATCCAAGTGCAGCACCAAGTAGCAATTTAGCTTTCCAACTAACACTGAGTAGTTTGGACAGTTCTAAGTAAATTGTTTTTGTTGAGCTGATTGTTTTAAAATTAAGCCTCCAAGCACTGAAAGAATCAGCAATGCCAAAGGAGACTCAGAGCCTATCCTCAAAGTTATGACAAGTCAGGCACTTGGCAGTTTTCACAATGACCTATATTTTAATATGGGCTATTGGATTATTTCTAAAGAGGCTTCTTAGCCATAAAAGAATTATGCTCATTGGCTGGGCTGTGGCAAAAATACAATTGAATTAAGGATTGAAATAATTTAGGATCCAGCTGGACAAGTTGTCCCTGCGGCTGAGCAGTAACAGATGTATTAAGCATTGGAAATTGCACAGAAAAAAAGGTATAATTGATCTAAGGTAACCTCACTACTTTATATTAAATAAATCAATGCTGATAAGCTGAAAGGTTAGAAGCAAGAAGCTGAATTGAAGGAAGGTGGACTTGGAAAAAAGCAACTCTAAGTAAAACAACTTTTATATCCTAAATATGGTAGGGACAATGGACACATGATTTCTCTAGGTACAGTGGCTAAGAATTTCCAAATCAGCAGAGCCCTGGGGACATGAAGGGAGGGGTTACATTTTCTGTGTGAGAAAGAGAAAATTACAATTAGCCACCTCTGTGTTAATTTGTGCATCTACAGCCATTTATTACTGAAAACCACAGGTGACCCACAGGGCTCACTCACATGTACCTGTATCTATCTCTGCTGCTCAGCTCAAGGATTCAAAGGGAAGGCTGCATTGTAGAAACCATGTTTCACTGAGCAGATGAGGTTTTTGGAGTGCAGTGTGTGTGTGCATGTGTGTTCAAAGAAGCAGGCAAGCCCAAAATGTTGGCCAGTAATGTAGGAGACAGTAAATTCCTTCTGGAGACACCCGGTGCCTGAACATTAGCAAATGCAGAGGTACTGGAGGAGGAGGCTGTAAAATGAAGAACAACGTACTTTGGTAGTTAAAAGTGTTTTTTTAAAAGTCAGAGGAAAACTTTACAAGGTGCAAGCAACCTCAAATAAACTTGTGTATGTATTTAATGTAGCTGGAAACACTGCAGGGTGGTAGAAGACAGGATCTCCCTGTTGTTACTCACTTAACTCCTAACTCCATTTTTCCATTTCCAGACTAAGCACAAATAGTTTCATTAGGAATTTACCTTGTTTTGCAAAGAATGAAACGATATATTAAAAACAAAAAACAAGAATTATTGCTTCAGGACACCTCTAGCAAAGTGAACTCAGACTTGCACGACTGGTGCTTTGGGTTTGGGTACATTAAATTGGCCGGGCGCTCGCAGGTCCCGGAGCCGGGCAGGGGCCGGGGCGGCTTGGCCCCGGCGGGGCCGCTGGAGCCGGGTGGGTTCCCCGTGATCCGCAGAGCCGGAGCACCAGCTGCCCTGGGGAGGGCTCGGCTCTGCCCAGACCCGCTTTGCTGGGCTGCTAAAAGGCAAAATCGCTCTGGGCTCCGAGGGCTCCGCGCTGGGGCAGGAAGGCTCGCCCGGCTCCTGCGGGGCTGCAGGTGCGAGCAGCGCCCCGCGGCCTGCGGCAGGAGCGGCGGAGAGCCGGCGGCCCTTTGGGCTGCCCTGAAGCTCCATCTGCTGGATGCGCTGCCCGCGGCCAGCGGAGCGCTCCGGGCCCGCAGCGGCGCGGTCCGAGCGGCCGCGGCTGCCGAGCCGCCCTTCGGGAGCCGGGGCTGGGCTCTGCCTCCGGCCAAACCCCGCAGAGCTCCGAAGGGGCTACAGCGCAGTGGTTTCCCACAGAAATTACAGACACCAGCTTTGAAAATGAGGAAGATCAAACTTCCTTAATGGTGCAGTAAATATGCTGATTTAAAGCAAATACTTGAGACCTGTGAATAGCTATGCTACAGGTCAGTTCTGGGGGCAAAGCCAAGCAATCAAAGTTTAGGAAATGTTGTTAAGATAGTGTTTTAGTTAAGATTTTGCTGTGGCACAAATTAATAGAAGAAGTGATAATAGAATGTGCCTCTGCCTGACATTCCTCTGACAGCCACCCTCTTGCACACCAGACATCTGTCTCTGCCACTTCCAGGAACTAAAACTTTTGTGACCTCCTAATTCCATGCAGATCTGCTGAAGCTAGTAAGAAATTTTGTCTGGTTGTGTCTTGTCCTCTGCAGGGAGGAATCTTTGATGCTAAAGAAAGGGGAATGAAAATTCTGATTTTGAAGCTAGACATAGATTGGAAGAATCAGTTGTTTTCTTACTTCCTTTCAAATAAATGAGCTGAGATGTAACCAGCAGTCATGCAGTTATCCTTCCTTGCTGTGATTACTTAGTTTTCAAGCTGCTCTTAATCAAAGTAATTTTCTTGCATCTCAGCAAACATAACCATAGAAATGTCTAAACATAAAATTAAGTAATTAAAAATATGATGTTACTTTGGCCAGCTAAACCTTAGGTTTTTGTTTATGTACTGAAATAGTAGTGACACCAGAAGATGAATCATCATGAGATATTCTTTGTGAGACATTCTGAAGGGAAAATGGAATATTCAGATGTATCCTCAACATAGAAAAATATCTCTCACTTTCTGAAGATTTCATGCTGCAATCTCTTGGTGTCCAAGTGTATAACTCCTTGTGGTCAAGGACAAAAATTATCACAGAACATTAAGTTTTACATCCTCTCTCTCTAATTCTTCAAAGAAGCTTTTAGATCAATGGCAGGCTGTTGTTAAATATTAGTTTGGGCAAGGATCAGCCTTGAGCATCCATACACCCTGCAGAAGGAAGGGCTCTGAGCTGAGGCAGCCTGATGCAAGTGAGTGCAGCTAGACCCAAAACTTCCAGAGGAAGTTGAGAAACATGGCTTCTCCTGTCTTCTTGTCTTGTTTTTCTTTATCAGAGAGTAAAAAAAGAAGATAGGGGTAGGTACCACTTGGTTAGGACTGTGTGCTGGCAGCTAACCAAGGCTGCAAAGAAGGACTAGGGGAGTATATATTTGCTGGACTCTGAGCTCCAGTTAGCACAGGAGCCCTTTCAATACAAGTAGGGAGGTAATCATGATGGAGTTTGAGGTTAGGAGGATGAGTTGTTTGAGAGTAGGAAGCTTCTTCCTACATAATTTATTTTCTTCATCAGAGCTGTGGTCTGGGAGACCCTAGGTCAAAATTGGAAGGAAAACTACATTGAAGGAATACTGTTTATATAGTTATTATGCCAGTATATGCTGATTTAACAACAGTGGAAGAGAAAAAATAAGATAGACCCAAACGAAGTTGGTGTGGTCAATAACTTCATCAGGGAGAGGGCTACTGAAAGCAAAACTACCCATCTTTTACAACATCTAGGTCAGTGACTAGGTTGTCTGCTTTTTTATTTTGGTACAGAATTGCTGCAGTTGTCTTCAACATTCCCCTTTCCTGTGGGCTTCATCCCTGCATCTCCTGATCTGTATGTCTGTAAGGAGGCACAAACAGGGTTTAATGCACTGACAGCACTTCAGTATTCTCTTTCTCAATCAATTAATAATTAACTTTGACCACTAATAACTCTCATATTATTTATCATATACTTTTCCTTATTTTCTCTTATCCTCATTCTTTCTTTCCTCTTCTGTGTTGATCTCAGCAAAACTTTGTTGCAGGCCCTACAGGGAGAAGGAGAAAATGGGTCAGAGCTTCAGAGGCAGCAGCAGGGCACAGTCTTCTTACTGGAACAAGTCTGAAGCCAGGAACAGAGAAGTGCTGGAAGCTTTGTGCTGTGCTCCTGTGGTATAACAGCACAGCTCTGATGGCACACTAATTCAGTTTTTTTACTTTTAGGAACCACTAAAGCAGTACTGATGCTTCCTTAACTGGGCTATTTCATTATCATACAGGGTAATTTTCTGATTCTGGTACACAGTTTGTAGGACCTATTTTCTGGGTTCTGTTTCTTGGCAGATCTACCTGATAATGCAGCTTCCAAAAATGTACATGAAAAGGTCAGGTTTCTGTGCTGAATAAATTATTATTTGTGTTTTGGTGGGGTTTGGCTCCTGTTGTTATAGGCTCTGTAAAATGCCCAAAATAAAGGCCAGTCCAAACCCTAGAGAATAGTTAAAGAAAATAATCAGGTAAGAACATGTAATAAGCTCACAGCAAAATCCCAACCTTTTGGAAGAAATTTGGATGTAAATTGGATTTTGGAAGCTCTGGAGGATTTATAATTAAGAATACCAAATAAAACTCTGGTAGAGCCTTGCCATGTCATTGCTGACATTAGCACTGGGCTGCTTTACTGGGATTGATAGGCTTTCTTCTTTCTTGTTTAATAATGTATTTCCTCTTGGAGGAAAACTGTGGTAGTAAAACTCAGCAAAGCCAACAATGTGTCTCATAAACAAATTCATTTCCTTCTTCAAACATTGTTTCATTCAAGAGCAATACGTTCAAAATTCCTTTTAGTGCTGGGATTTTAATTGGTTCCTTTTGCAGGAATGAAGCAGCCATTCTTTGAATCTTCCTTGAAATTTGCTGAATTTGTTAAAATTTTCTGTGTTATCTTTATTGAATTGTAGTGAGGGAAGGATCCTGATAACATAATTGATAAATGCATGATTTTATTTAGAGTTTCTTAGGAAAAACCCACACATTTATAATGCTGAGTATTTGCCTGTAATATGTATAAAAAAAAATCACCTTTAACTTTTCCCTAGAGGAATGCAGTTGAATTTCAGGGTTGTTTAATGATACCTAAAACAAACAAATGAGAGATGCCTTTCCCTATAGGGAGGAGATCTCATTCCATCTGCTTCTGAGAAAGCCTCAGATTGTGAGTGGTCAGACATTAAGTGAAATAATTATGCAACTAAAGTCACCATGATTTTAGCATTAATATTTCCTGGAAGGCTGTGGTTTAGGTTAGTGATTTGTATTTCCTCTTTTGGTTTTTTTTGGACAGGGAGGGGGAAGGTGTGGGATCTTTAAAAATCTTTTTATTCATTCAAAGAGTAGGGGAAACAATATGTGACTGCAGCTATGTGGCAGGACTGGTGAGTAAGGCTCGAGCTGTGGTGCAACCCAGGGCTGAATGGGTTCCACTAAAGTTCTCCATGAGAGGTTCTCCCGTGATGAGTGGATTCAGGGATCAGCAGCCCTGGCTTTTGAGCCATTTATCAATTAATGAGAGCCCAAAGATGAGTGTGCTGATGATCATTGATTAGTTACAGTAGAAGCAAGAGGAGCTCTCTGCAAAATATGGCACAGTGGCACTGCTCCCTCGCCCAGGCCTGAATAAGGAAAGGATTGAACAGAAGTTGCCATTGATGGAGAAGTGCCAACACACACAGAGCTGCCTTGTGAGCCAGCCCTGACCCTCAGCTGCAAAATCCAGCTCAGTGTGGCACTGTGCCACACTAATGAGATGAGCTTCACTGAGCACAGGTGGGGCTCTCAGCACAGAAGGGGCTCGGGGTTCGTGGCACTGGGTGCAAACCCCTTCCACTGCCCCCACTGCAGGGCTGCCTGCAAACTCCCTGGCTTACCCCTGTGAGCCTACAGGTCTGTGTTGTGCTGCTCTGCTGTGCTTCTGGCTCTCTAATTACCAGGATGAATGTTGTTCTTCCACCAGGACTGTGAAGGATGCCTCTCATCAGTCTTTGTTTGCCCTAAGAAAGCAGTGGAGGAAGAGAGGTTTGTGCTTTCTTACCAGTCCTGTGCTTAGGTCCTCCAGAGAGCTTATTTTCACAATTAAAATGGATTTAATAGGGATTTTCTTCTCTTCTGTCACACCATCTTTGTGCCCTGGGCTGTGTTTTCTGAAGAAACAGACTGAAAATGTATTTTATTGATATTGGTCCTCTGAGCTGTAGGTAGCTTTTGGAACATGGTACATTAGGCACAGGGGCACCTTTGCCCTTTAAACAAAATGACCTTCTCTCTCAGAATACTTCCACACAGCATTTATCTAGAGATCAAGGTAAATTTTTACCTATCTGAGACACTTCCTCTGAAGTAACTGCTTCTGAAAAAATAAAGAGCTCTTGATTTTTTTTAATCATTTCCCACTGTCTGAAAGTGGATGGCACCAGTGGGTTACAGGCACCTGTGTAATGACAAACTTCTAAGACAAATGTAAATATTTTCTTTTGATGGTCTATTGCACCAGTAAAGACTACAGCTATGAAGTTCTTTTAACTGAAGACTCCACATCTGTATGTGTTTTATTCCTTAGATTTTGGGTGGCCTGATTGCAAAGTGCCCATTTTAAGAGAGGAGAGATGCTAACCTTATAATCCTGGCTTTTTTTTATAGCTAAGGTCGCATCTGAAACAATTGCCAAGGTGGTTTCTTTACTGCTGTTCCTAATTAGGAAATGTCACCAAAATAAATTGGGTTCAGTTTTGCAGTATCAGAATCATTTATTATGGAGAGCATGGTGAGCTGAAATGTAGGTAGATGGCTAACAACATCATTAAGCTGTTTTGTGTTTTCTCATTTAGGAGTTGGTGGGCTACACTTTTGGGTAGGCCTGATTCAGAATCAGACTGGATCAGCATATATTTTTCATTTAAGAATAGTGTGGGAATTTGCAATATTCTAAAGAAAGGGGTGAAATACTTAATAATTATTGCACTTATAGAACAAATAACTTCCAGAGAAACATCCAGTGTTTAGGAATGATTCAGCCTTGATGAATTACCCTGCCATATACAGTGATACAGCTGAAGGACACTTCCAGCTGTCTTTATTTTGTGTGACCAGTGTGATGTACTCCCAAGAGACTGAAGCCCTTCCTAAGGAGAGAATACTTTGTCCTGGTTGCATCAATAGTCCTTTCTTGGGTACACTGTGACATCCTTTTGTGTGGGGTGTGTTTTGTCACCGGGCTGTATGGGAGATGTGTGCGTAATAAATCCAGTGGAAATAAACAGAGTTTTCCCCCTTGTGAATATGTGACCCATGATTTATTTATCCACCCAGACTCAGACTAATAGCATGTCAAATGCTGCCTGTTTGTCTTCCTGTTGACATATTTCTATCAGCAGTGTCTTCTGTATTATGGATAGGAAAAATATTAGCAGATTTATAAAACAATGGCTTAATGAGAGCAGTTCTTTGATGTAAGCTAGATGGACTCCACTAGGGAAAATAATAAGAGATTAGGTGGAGGGGAGGGGTTTTTTGTCTGCTGTGAAATTGTTCACATTAGGCTGGAAGAAGAGTAAATGGAGACAGACAGGCTCCACCAGAAGGTCAGACACTGACCTGGCTGCTGGGCCAGAGCTTGCTGCTGTGCCCCTGTGACTGTACAGAGAGCTGAGATCTCTTTCCCTTGCACCTCGGTGTCCCTGAGTCATGGTGGGAAAAGTCAGGCTTGGTGTCACAAAAATGCCCAGAGAGAGCAAGCAAGTCAGAGAGAGCTGTAGGTTAGAGGTACAAGTATTTTGATAGGGAAAAAGATGATAAAAGAGTCTAAATGCATCACAATGTCAAATCTGTTTTATCTGTGCTTTTCGTTGTCAGATGCTGAATTCACCTTCTTGCATATGAAAAAAAAAATAGTGGGAGTGTTAAAGCAAAAAATGGACTGCAGGGTTTGGAACACCATGAGTGCCCATAGGTAATTAACGAGTCAGAACTCTTGAGTTTCTCTCTTTGCTATACCAGTGCTCTCCTTTGCAACTTTTGGCAGGGTAGCTGCTTTCTTTTTCTTTGTCTATTTATAAACAGTTAAATAGCCAGGAAAGGTGGAAACTACCCTTAAGTGCTTTACACAGTACTTCAATAGCTATTTCTTCTGCTTAAGCTGCAAAGGTCATTTTAATAATATGAATAATAATGGAGAGTATTGTCAAGGGTGTCTCCTAGTGCTTGTTGCCCAAAGGGCTGGTTCTCTTTGGTCCCTCAAGTATCTTTTCTACTAAAAGAGAAGTTTGCACTATATAAAGCATGGACTTTTGCCTTAGATTTGGTAATACCAAAGGTAAAAAGAATGGCTCCTGCCTGTGTTTATTTCAAAGGCTGTTTTAAGTTTAGTGCAGCTTTGAGTTAATTTTAGTTCAAACCTGAACTTAAACCACACAGGTGACAGTGACACTGTTTCTGCCCCCACTGTGTGTACTGACAATACACTTCTCTTACAAGAGATGGGCTGTTAAGGACGTGATTAAATAACATTTTGGAATTTGGCATGCTTTCATTTGAAAGGCCAGTGGGCAAAATGTAAACATTAGAAATGATTTGTGCTTTGAATGGCTCCTGCAGCTCCTGGCTGGTTATCTCCTGTTTCAAAGACTTCCGGCATTGAGGAAAACAGCTTTTCCAAGAGCTGCTGGCAGCTCTGGCATGACTCCTTCTAGTCTCCTACACTTTTTCCTGTTCATTTCTTTTTTACGGTTTAAGAAAACACTTTGGATTTCCCTGCAATTTTTGATATCAGGAGATATGAGCAGAAACACAGACTTGTGTATCTAATTGTTCACTTGGCCTTATCTTTGTCTGCAAGGCTGATGTTTACCTTTGAAAAGGAAATTATTCTTTTTGAACATTTATAGCCTCTTTCATCGTGTCTCTCTAATCTGCAGAAGCTTTGCTTCTAGTGCACTGTCAGATGCTTAGTGAAGTTTTAGGAAGATTATGTCCTTAACAAAAGGGAAATAAAGGGTTTTTTAAAATAAGAAAGCTCTTTTTAACAATAATTTGAGCTGATCAAAATGTTATTGATAAACTGGTCTTTTAAATTCCATAAGGATAAAACTAAGATACTGCAGTGGGCAGGAATGAGCAGCTGTAGGAAGAGAGAAAGGGGGGAGCAGTTCACTGGATCAGAGATAGCTCTGCAGTGGGCAATGCTGTGTTGTTTTTAAAAAGCCAAGCTTTGCACTGGGTGTGTATGAGCAGGAGCATTGACTACAAACAACAGAAAGTCTTCTTGTCTTCTGAGGAATTGTAGGTCTGGAGCTGAAGCTGAGAGCTTCTCTCTCTGGAGAACCTAAATGAAAATAATCAGTAGTCTAGAAAGGGCAACCTATGAAGAAAAAAAGAAAGAGATTTTGCTTTTTGACTCAAGAAAGGATGGGAAAGGCAAGAGTGAAACAGGCAGGATGATAAGATCTGGATATAGGTATGTGCAGTTATAAATAGTTACCCAGCAGAAAAATAGAAATTAATCCATTCTCCTTGAGCAAGGTGAACACAGCACTTCAGCTGCAAAAGTGTTCAGGCTAGACCAGCAGAAAACCTTTCTTAACAGCAGAAATTTTTGAGCAATGGATTAGATGGGCAAGGCTGTGCACTGTTCCTTTGTGGAGGTTTTAATGACAAGTTGAACTTAGTGAATGCTCACTCCATGATGAGATGAATGCTCTTACCCATGCCCAGTATAGAACAAAGCAATGCACATGCAGCTGCAGCTTTAGAGGTGAGCCTTGCCTGAACTCTTTTTAACATATAATTTTCAGTCTTGAAAGGAAAATTTTCAATTGATTATTTCCTGGAATAAAAGTTGTAATAAAAGCTAATATTGATTAAAAAAGTTAATATCGATTTATTATCAGCATGGTAAAGCATGTAATAGCATGAAAACCAAGAAAAGTCATGAAATGAGAATAGAGGAGGGGCATATATTTACTTTCAACCTGTTGCAGCAAGAAGGGGCTTTAAAAGTAGTGCTTAGCCAAGGTAATGAAGTATTTTCTATTATAACATTGTCATGTGTCTCTGAAGTCTCACCAGTCAAGCCATAATAAATAAAATTTAATCAGTTGTGCTATTGTATTCTTGATGATGGTGATGCAGTTCTCAGCATCTTTACAATAACTAGCCATGGAAAGTTTTCCTGTTTTCTGATTATTAGTATTGTTTTCTGCTTTTGAGAAGTACAAAGCATCTGGTTGATACCTACAGGATTAAGCATACACTGAAGTGCTTAGCAGAAGTTGGGTCCTTAAATGACCCTCCTGTATTTCCTTTGTCATGGCACTAAACCTGCTGTGCTTCTTGAACTTTATCTGAGTAAGTGCTGCATACTGTATTTATATCAGACACATTTTATTGTTTGCATTTTGGCTTTATGAAATGTCAGAATTAATCTTATACTAATGAAATGTTCAAATTTCATCTCAGCTATGAACATAGCTGCTAATCCTATAAGATGTTTACTTTCTGCCTCTCTGGCTATGTATAGTAACAGAGAGTCTGCAAACTTAAGCACTGCTGACAAACGTCTCCCTACTGCTAGTCAGTCTAATAAATGTTATTTCATTGAGTAAAGATTTAAAATTAATTAATTCAATGTCATTAAAATCCCTTGCAACCTTTGACAAGTTTGCTCTTACTGCAGACCAGTAAAAGTAGCTACCTGAATACTGCATGTGCCCCTGAATCCCACCAGACTGGGTAATTTTTATGTTTTAATATTAAAATTTAACTTTAATCATTGTGGAATATAACTTTTTACGGTGGTAGCTATGTTTGAGGTGGAAATGTGGAGGGAGAAAGCAGAGAGAAAGGTAGGTTGTTTCGAGAGATGTGAAACAAAAGGGAAGAAGGTAAGCCAAAGGGCACTGACCAGAGTCCAACCTTCCAGCAAATCACACAGTGTGTAGCTACCAACTTCCCAAGCCTTTCCTTAGAATTTCTCCGGTGGCATTGTCAAAGTGAGAGTTGTGTAATCCTCAGCATGAAATCTCAGGCTGCATTCCCTGCTGAAGGCTGTGGTCAAACAGTTCCCAGCACTGTCCAGTGTGGGTGTGTTTGTATATGTAGGGACATTTTTTACATTTAGTTTCTAAGATTCAGGCCCTGATTTTTCACATCCACAGGCTCTGAGTAGCTCTTGGCACCTATGCAAGAGGAGCCTGCTCAGGCAGAATGGTGTATTTATTTGCACTGGTATGGTGCCTGGGGAATCACCCAGGAACAGGCCCCTGGTGGGCTGACCACCATAGAAGCAAGGTCTTGACAAATGGTTCTCAGACTTCTGATACCCAGGGAATGCTTTGTTTTAGCTGGAATTGCAAGGGAGATGGCAGATATGGCCAAGCAGCCCTGAGCAGCTCTTCCATGAATGGTCAATAGAGCTGTCACACAACCCAACCCTTGGCTGGACTCCTGGGGCTCTTAGTCCTGCTGGGGTATTGAGGAGGGAAGAATGGGCAGAGCACACAGCTGCTGGGCAGCTTCCCTTGTAAACCATTCAGGAATCACAGAGCTTTGCCTCCTCTGCATCCCCGTGCCATGGAGCAAGCTGATGAGGAAGAGGATGTGACTCTCACAGGATTATTGAGGAATATGATTTGGCACCTCACTTGTTGTGAGGCAGATGAGCACAAGAGTTCAGGAGCAGCAGTCCCTGATGGTTTGGTGCCTCTGATTGGTGCTGCCCAGTTATTGACTGTGAGGAGAGCCATTTTCAGATGCTTTCCATCTGAGTGTTACTACTCCTCATGGATCTGATGGACAGCAACCAGCCAGGAATTATGTGATTTTGGCAGTTTAGTGCCAGATCTTATAGAGGTATAACCTGACATGAAACCTGGATGTGTCATCTCTGTTTCCACTTATTTAGGCAGTAACACTGAAGCAGCAAAGGATGTACAAAATTTTAATTTTCTTGGATTGAAAGATCTTTGTCTCAGAAATCAACCTCTGGTGTGGCCAGCAGACATTCTGTTAATTTGCCTTCCTTAAACTTATAGTATTTGTGTCTTTGTTGTTCCAGGGTGTACAAAGAAGGCTCACTTTTCTAGGTGACCCAGCATTGCCTTTCATGTGTTCAGAAACAAGAGCCTAGATTAAAAAATGTAAATGAGATTTATTCATAGCATATATAGTTATCAAACCTCATGGATAACAGTATCCCATGAGCCTGTACTCTGTGAATAAGTTGTGTTTCCCTCTTGTAATAGACTTGTCCTTGTTTGAGTCTTGCCTGTGTTAAGATTGCTGGAGCTTCTGCACACTTTAAAGTGTATTATTTTTGTATTCATGAAGGACATATCATCAAATCCATGTCAAAGCAAGACAGAGAAGTGCTAATTCAATAAATGATGTTTTCTATGGTGGCATGGGGCCAAATATCCTTCCTGCAGTGCAGGACTCACAGCGATCCTAAAGTAGCCCGTAGACTCATGAATTTACACCTCAGGAAGTCAGAGGCAGAAAGGTGTCATCCCTCAATGCCTGATTGAGAGCCATTTTCTGTTTAGTATTTTTAACCTTCTCCTTCTGTTTAGTTCCTGCTCTACTACTTAATGTAATGCCTGTTTATTGCAGACTGCTTTTAGTTTGGTCCTTTTAAAAGCTCCCTGAGGCACGATGATGCCTAGAAATTAATGTATTCCCTTCCCGCACACCCAGCAGATGTGTGTATATTGAGTTAGTGTCTCTAGTGTTTAGCTAATTTCTCTTCAGAGCGTGGTTGAATCACTGCTACATACCAAACCCATTTGTGGCCTTTCCTCTAACTACAGGGATAGGTAGATTTATACACATAATATTTTTAGCTGTTAAGTGCAAAGGGCTTGTGTGACTTGCAGATTTTTATAAAATCTCTAAACGTGCTGTGCTACTGGACAGCACAGCTCCTGCTGCTGAACGTGGCTGGATTCAGTAGGAGTGTGTGGATTCACCAGCCTTTGCATCCTAAGATCTTGAAGTGCTTTCCTTTGTCATCTTTGCCCACCCATCTTTTTCTTACTGGTTGGAATAGAAGTTATCTTTGAAGAGATTACTGCTGGTTGAAAAGCTGAGACTTTGGTTAACATGCTAGGTAAAAGCATCCTTGCTAAGAATTAACGTGTATTCCAGTTAACTGTATTCCTGTTTCTCCTTCTCCAATTGGGAGAAAATGCTCTCCTAATGTTCACAATACTCAAAGCCATGATTGTTACATCTCAGCTGTGGTTGAGGTCACTCATTTTACATGTAAACGGTGACACCTTATTTTCCATCAAAAAATGGCACTCTCTCCCCACGGATTTGCAGACCCTTTATCATAATCCCTCTTGTCAAGGTAGTCACCAGAAGTAAATCTTTGGAAGAGTATTGATCCTGTCCTGCTCTTCCAGTCCTACCATAAAGCAAAGTGCCACCATACAAGGAACTGAAAATGCCAATTTCAGGCTGCACTGAGTTTATCAAGGTAAGACACCTTAAGCATGATTTAATGGAAACTCCCCCCAGCCCCTTATGGTAGACCAAGTACCCTTCCCACTGTACTAAAAATAAAAAGACTCAGCTGTTCAAGTAAAGTCTTTCAAAAAATATATATTTATTTTAAGCACATGAAACATCAGGAGAGGCACAATTATAAACAGAGAAAGTAAAACATGGCAATGAACTTGTGGCCAGACTGCAAGCAATAACTTAGAGGCAGAGGTTACTATTTCACACAAGAGAACCTGCTGGAAGTTGGTTATTATTGGTACTAGACCATCTAGGCTTTGCTCATCTCAGTCTTAATTTGAAAATATCTTCTCCTTTCATCCCTTCCAAGTTTTTATTGAGACGTATTTGCCTAAATAGCTATACATTTTAAATACTGCATAAAGTGCATTCAGATAAAGGATGGATAAAGGTAAAGGCCCAATTTCCAGTGCAGTAGAGAGGACTGAGGCAAAATATATTCAAATCTCTGACTAGAAAGAGCTTGGTTTTGAACCAAGCCCCAAAAACACTGAGTAATGGCACAGTAATGCAAATATGGTTTCTAGGAGACAGCTTTAGATAGATACTAAGTACTAGAACTATGGCTGGACAGCATATTTGCCTTTCAAGCTTTGCAGAACAAGGTCACATTCCTCTGTTGATAATTGCAAGAATAAAAAAATATGCTGAAGTTTGAAATGCTCCTCCCAATGTGATCCTGAACAGTTGTTACTGTAAACAACATGTTATTTATTTTGAAATAGTCTATTAATTCTTAGGTCTTACTGACTGCATTTTCCTCTAGACTGTAAGCTGCTATCTTGGAATTCCAATTTGTTTTTTGTTGTTAGAAGTGCAGCCATTTCCATCTGCCACCAGCCTTTAGGCCTAAAGTGGTTTTTGTTAACATGACTGAACCAGCATGTCTTGTTCAGAAGCTCAGGCTTTCTGGTTCCCAAGTAGTTAAGGGCAATCTAAGGACAGCCAAAAAACAAAATCTTAAATTCTCAGCTTCCTGTAACTCATTTATGTGTTTCAGAAACTTGAGAATAGCTAAGTGATATTGCAAATTAGAACACACCAGCATAATTTTTTTCCCTTAAGTCATGTTGGGGATGTAGAGGAATTGAGCAGCACCAAAAATACCACTTGTTTTGAGACAAGTGGACTCCTCAGCCTCCATTCTGAGAGATCACTGCAGTGCTGGAGCCTTGTACCCCTCTTAGCACACCTGTTACTTTTGTGGAAGCATGAACTTGGAAGACACTGAACAACATTCCCAGTACCGTGATACTGACATTAAGGACTGAACAGTGGTTTTTCCCTTCCAATCAAACAGGAATAACTCCTTCTGATATGAAAAAAAAAAAAAGAAACCAAACAAAAAAAAAACCCCAGATTTTTTTTTTAAGTTGTAACTTGCATCTCTGCTTTACATCAGTTGTGCTTATGAATTGCTGGGGAAAAAAATTCTGTAGAATTCAAGAGCTGAATTATTTAACTCTTCTCAGTCATCCTTTTTGTCAGAGGTAGTTGAGCTATCTTCACTGTTTTCTGGACAGACTTTATTTCTTGCAAGTGGTGTTGTTTCTGAGACCAGGGCTGGTGGCTCAGTGTCGTGCTCCTCAAACATACCTAACTGGTGTCTCTGCAGATCTATGTAGGTAGTAAACAATGAAGCATATTCTGGATGCTTGAGTGCAAAGTTCTTGAACTCCTCTGAAAAACATTAAAAACACAGATAGAGTGCAGCAACAGAATCAAAGAAAATTTCAGTGCCTGCTTCTTTTACTGAAGCTGGTCTCAGGCTAGTTCCCTCTAAGAAAACACAGGAATATCACACAAAGTGTCTCAGTCTGTGCTTCAACAGTTCTCCCCAGAAACAAGGTATGAGAACAATGAGGGAATTTGAGGGAATTAAAAAAGGAAACTCCTGTCAATATGACTATCAGAGAATTCTTTCTAACAAAAGGATGTAACTTACCATAGGAGAGCTTCCCAGTTTCATCTGCATCTATTTCTTTAAAGAGCACAGAAACATCAAGCTCAGGCAGCCTCAGTGCTGACTGAATGATAGAAGCAAACTCATCTTCTGTTATAGTGCCATCCTCATCCATGTCAAAGAGCTGGAAGAGACAAAATGTGTAGAAATACTTTGGCATCACTTTGCCTATGAACCCTCTGTGCACATTAGCCGCCCACTGTGCCTTTCTAGCACTCAGCAGCTCTGTGAGCAATGTCTGGGATTTGAAGAGCCTGGAATAAGACTAAGCAGACACTTTGCAGTGCAATGTCCATGCTATAGCTGGGAATAGAACATTCTGCCAAAACGAACAAACAAACCTCACAGCACTGGTTCACTGATAAAAATAATACAAAACGGGTAAAACACAAACAAAGATGTGTGTTTATTGTCACCATGAGCTATGCTAAGAGTCTCCTGGATTCAGCCAGTCTATACTGCAACATCTTTGGTTTTAGTCTCCATTTTTGTTAGGTTATAGCACATCTGCTGTCAGATTAAACTTGCTATCGTAGTTTATTCTCTGACATAACTAAATTTTAGTGTATGTGATTGATCACTCACTAAGGAATTAATTGTAATTAACAAGGAATTCTGGTTCCTGGAATGCAGGCAGTTGATGTACACTGATCATCCCATCCTGCCCAGTGCAGTGACAGTAACCATCTGCTATGAATCACCCCTGGAGAAATACAAGGGATGGATGGCTGTAATTCTTAAATACTTGCTACAGGCAAACTTTGCCATTGTGAAAGAAAAGACATTTAGTGGCACAGAAAACAAGTAGCAAAAGGAACCCACAGTTCCATTTTAGACTGAAGCAGGCTTTTACCAGCTAAACAAGTTGTTTTGTGCTGAAACAGGAAATTAAAAAAAATTACCAATTTTATAATCAGCACACCTGTTAACATACTGAACAGTACAGTCTAGGAAACAACACAATGGAACAGCAACAATAGCTGCTAGGCTTGCTACTTCATTGGAATCTGTACTGATAAAACATCCCCAAAAATTAACAAATCACCTTGAAAAGCTCTAGTGCTTATCTGAAAAGAAGCCAGTGGATATAATGGATTACCAAAAAATCTCTGGTACTTCCCAAGTGTGCATCAGTACTAGGAAGCATCCAGCTTACAATGAACATGAGTGGCATCTCAATATGTTGTTCAATACAGTCCATAAGACCAGTAAAACAACTGGATCTGTGTCAGAGCTACTAAAAAAAGAGCCAAGGATTCACAGCATGGGCATGTATTGCCTGCATGTACCTGAGATGTGAAAGGAGCTACTACTCCTTTACTGCTTGTACTACCAGGGCACCAGAGGACGAGCCAGCAGCTCTTAGATGCAGCCCAGTTTTCAATGTGCCAGTCCTGAACAGCCCTTGATTTTTTTTTTTTATTCCTCCTCTTTGTTAAGAACAATGACTCTAGTGAAGCTTGACCCACAAGAGGATATTACTCCATCTATTGTGACATTGAAGAATCACAGCAGAAAAAAATCTCAGGCAAAAAAACTACAAGTGCTGCTGAATCATTTTTGGAGTTAGCCTGCCAAGTTACATATTCATTAGTGCCTTTAGATGGCTTTTGAAACCCTTCCCTAGGATGCCTGCAATTCTTCCCCTCCCTTTCACACTCTAAATGTCAATTGGTTTAAGAGAATTACTCACATTTGCATAACAGATTGAAGCTATAAACTTATGATTTGAAAGCTAACAGACTTACAGTCAGTGTTGATTTGTCAGGTTTGTAGATTTACACTAAATTGAACTTACCTCAAATGCCATCCGAATAGTCTCCTCTGTGTTGGCTGGGTTACAAAGGATAGACAAACCAATTACATACTCTCTGAAGTCAATGGTGCCATCTCCATTCTGTAACCCAAACATGCATGGCAGTAGTTATAGTTAATACTGCAAATCACTTTAAAAGCTCTTCTGTGAATCAAACACAATACATGCACTAAGACAGTTTACAATACTTGAGGTTTTGTTCTTCCTGGGAAAAAAACCTAAGAGCTCACTAAATCTGTAATACTAAGGCTGGAGTAGCAATATACATGTTTTCAACAGCCTTTTTAGTAGGAAATAAAGTTACTATGCTTGCAAGATCATGTTGTGACTAGTTCTACTAAACTCTAGGATGCTGGCTAAATTCCAAATGCTCTGGCACTCTGGTTAAGGAGAAATGATGTGGTTGCTGCCTGGGAAAAGAAACAGAAGTTAAACTGAAAATACAGGAAAACTTTAGGTGCTTGTATAACACCACAGCAAAAAGCACTTGCAATTGTCTTTCTATGCATATCTAACTGTGTTTGCAGCCTATGTACCCAAGAATATTGGAAGGAAGCAACGTGTGAGCTAAGCTCCAGTTCTCTACATGGAAGTAGAACATCAGAATTTGGCTATTTGTAGTTATGCTACACAAAGCAATCAAAACATAATGCAACCTTAACAACTCTTATTTTCTTTAAGGAAGCCAGCTTTCTGCTACTATTTTCCCTACAGCATGCTGTGGTAACTGGGGTTTTGTAATTGTATAGTATATATAGTTATATAGTGTATCTTAGACTTTGGAAAACAAGAAAGTTGCACTGCCATAAGTATATTTAGCTTTGCACAGGGACTGCAAGCCAGATGCAGTATAAAGCTTAAAGTACTACTGCATCAATACTTTAGAGGAGGTTATCACACTTTACCTCCTGCTCACTTTTCTATTACTCAGAGCCCAAATGGCACTATGTGGCACAATGGATAACTGAGTGCTTTTCCACTGAAGAACTGGAGGGAGGCTGAATGCCATTAGGAAGGAACAGGCCTCTTCTCTCTGGGATAGTATGAATATTTTTCTGTTTGCTATTAAACAAAGTGCAGGAGGAAAAAAGTCTGGGCACAAATTGTAAGTTAGTTTCAAGTAAAAGGTTTCTGCAAGTATACCAGGGAGGGTGTCTCATCAATTTGAAAAATACTATTTGCCAAGTGTAAGTGCAATATTTAGAAATCAAAGCTATGGAAATTTACAGACCAAACCAAACCAATCCACTCCACAATACCCCATTAACATGTAGATGGCCTGCAGTTATTGGGAGGCATTTCTCACCGAGTCGCTGCTGTGTCCCTGGGGAAGGGCAGGGGCATTTGAGAGAGGCTCTTTCTCACATCTGGAGACTGCCTCTAGTGCCAGGCTGCCGATTTAACTCCTCTTTTCACATTCCAGACAGCTTGCACACACCCAAGATAATTTTTGTTTAAAGCAGCAGAGCCTTGCCAAGAAAATCTGCCTTGAGCAAGAGCTGTTTTGATCAACAATGCAATCCTTAATTCAAAGAAATGCACTTTTGACAGTTCATGTTATTCCTTTTATTTTTTTACTCAGAAGTTGACATCTTAGCCATAACTCCATAACTTCCTTGAGTGGGATGCTGCACTCTGATAAAATTTCACTCAGATAGCCAAAGGTTGACTTTGGCTGTGTGCTATGTGACTGCATCATTATTTCAAGTTTCTCTAAATATAAATGTAATATTTTAAGTTGTTTGCTTTATAACTATGTTTAGGCTTGAAGGAGAGAAAAGACTAGTTCATGGAACTGTAGGAAGGAGATCATTGCAGAAGTAGCCTCATATAAGTCTTCAATTTTGTCCTGGCCACCAGATAGAAGTGACAGCAGAACTGAGATTTTGCTTCAGCAGCCAAGCATGAAAAAGCAGAAGTAAAAAGCAAATTGAATGATTATGTAAGTTCACTGATCATTACAGTTATTGCAACTCTAAGGTTGCTCCCCTTGTTAGAAATAACTGCACAAGACTCTACCAGTGACTGCCTTCAGGCAAACAGCCTTTATTCCAGCTTAGTGACTGCTGACAAATCAGAACAGCAACATCAACAACAAACTTAGGAGCTTTTTTATGTAATAGTTATACTAATATACAAGCCACTTTACATGAAACAGTAACTAACTTTGATCCTTCCAACATATTCCCTAACCTTAGAGTTTAGAATTTTCTGAACTTAAGCAACTGCCTCATCAACAACCTACACAAACCCCTCAGAAAAGCAGACTAGTGCATGCACAAGAGGAATCACTACACTTGAAACTGAGCCATCTACTGCTAGCTACATCTGCCTTAGAAAGACTAAAGGCAAAGACCACAGCAGTGCAGCAGAGGAGTGCAGTCCTCCAGGTGTATCTTCCACACAAAGCCACTTCTTTGCCAAGCCTTCATGAATACATGGTCAGCTGCAGCCAGTCTTCAATGGTCACCCTGATGTGGCCACTTCCATCCTGGTCCAGGGACTTGAAGGCCCTGAACATGCTGTCCAGGCGCACCAGGCAGCTGATGAAGCTGTTGAAATCCATGCTGCCGTCCTCGGCGGCGTACCTGCGCACGATCACCCAGCACAGCTGCTCATTCAGCTGGAACCCCGCAGCCCTCAGGGCGTCGGGCAGCTGGGCTCTCCCAACAGTGCCTGACTGATCAGTGTCATACTGCTTGTACACACCTTGCCACTTCTTGACGTTGTTCCACAGGTACTTGAACTCCTCGAAGCCCAGCTTGCCGCTCGTGTCGCTGTCCATGACGGCGACCATGCTACGGCAGGTGTCCAAGCTGAAGCCGTCCGCCTTCAAGTCTTGGTGTCTGGAAAGGACTTTGTTCAGGATGTCCCTTAGCTCGGTGGCACACACTTCCATATCATCTCCAGCCAGCTGGGCAAACAGGCGACGAAACTGTCTGATCTCATCACTCTCCTGAGGTTCCACATTTGTAAAATGATTGCGAGGAGGTGGAGGTGGCTCTGGATTATACTGAGCTGCAGCTTCACTTATAAGGTTGACGAGACCTCCAACAAGTCCTCCAATATTCCCTGCACCTCCACCTCCTGTCAGGAGCCCTCCAAGGCCACGTGCAAGGCTTCCTCCATGACTGCTACCTCTTCCTCCACTTCCTCCACTCAGCAAAGCTTTAGCAAGGAACATCGTGAAGGTTTTCTGAAGTGAGTTACTCGGAGATCCAGTGTTCTGTAGCTCTCTGAAGCTGTTTTGTGTCTGACTTGGGCGTGGGTAGAACACAGCTTATCTGCATGCTTAGAGTTCACCATGTCTGTGCATGTTTCTGGCTGCCAGTTACGTCTCACTAGTTTCTGTCAGGTGTTGATACGCCTCTATTTCTTTTCTTCTTTGCATTGTTATGTTTATGTGATTTGAGGAACCATTTTAGAGAAAAAAATAACAAGGTTGAAACCCACAAAGCAGAAGTCTCAGAATGCTTGTGCTCATACCTGAAGCAATTTGAAACCAGCCCTGTAAGATGAGCCTGACTGTTCCTCAGTTGTGCTAATCCCCTTAAAGGTGAATGCAGCCTTGCACTTCTTTGTTTTCACAATCTTTTATTCCCTCAAAATTTTAGTGAATTGAGCATTACTTTACTAGTTCTAGTCATTGATGTTGCCTCATATAAAGAAAGTATAAGATAAGAGTATGATTGCCCTTAATTACTCTGGTTGCCACTGCACATTTCTGATGTAGGTACTGTGCTTCAGGACTCAGACTACACGCCTCAGGAGCCAATGGTCCAAAATGGGGAGGCAGGAATGACAAAAGGATGAGTACCTAGCTCTGCTAGAGCTTTAAGGCATTCAGCAGTTCAGGAAATACGTTTGACTCTTTCCTATTTTAGAGCTTGTAAAAACTTTTTATGTGGAAAAATCCTGAAACAGTTTTAATCAGCATATTCCATGGCCTCCCAAGGACAGGTGTACTGCTAAGGCCAACTGATCAGGAAGAGTGATGGTGAGCTGGGAAAGCTTTTATGGTAAGAGAGAACCTCCAGTACACAGGCACTTGCAGGACAACAGGCTGTGTGCACTGCAGCACATGTGGAGGCCTAGAAGTAAGGTTAATTCCATCTCTGCTCTAGTCATTCATACTTCTGGTACAGAGAGAAATGCAGCCATTTTTGTCATCCTCAGAGAGAAGAAGAAAATTGGAGAGATTAGCACTGACTAGGGGTAAAGCCTAAATGATCATGTTAACACCCAATCCCCTTTACTGATGGAGAGAAGCAAGAGGAGTCCCTGTAAAGTCTAACAGCACCATTGACAAGCACAGCAGGACCACAGCAGTGTTCCAGTGAGCACTCCAGTTAGCTTCACTCTGCCTTAAATGATCTAATTATTTGCAACAGCTAACTAAGCTATCAAAATGTACATAAGATCAAAATCTGCAGTTGGCCAAATAAAATATTCAGCTATTACCAGCATGAAGATTATTGTCTGATATTGGTGCAGCAACTTGATCCAAGGGATGGTTGCCATCTCACAAGGCAGAAACTAATGAATATTTTCTCCACTGAAACTTATGAAAAAAACCATTAAGAGTCACCTACCTTGCCTGCAGAAACTCTTAACCAAGAAGCATTTACTAAGCTGGACATAATGAATTATAATAAATATAGTTTTGGTAGGTGATGTCTAACAAAATATTGTCAACAAGTCATTTAACCAATTACTCACCCTGTCAAAAAGTAGAAACAGCTCTTTGAGGACATCTGAAATAGGCAGCTTCAAGTACTCAGCAAACTCCTCAATTCCAATTCTTCCCCCTTTGGAAGCACTTGCAATAGCAGCAAAAGTATCCAGCTGCTCTCTGACATGATTCCATTTTAGGCTATGTGAACATGAGAGAGAGGAGATATTTCTATACAGCAGTTCTGGGACAGATGGAATTTCAGTAGGAGTTATTACAGTGCTCAAAGATGAAAAACTGCCAAACAGGGCATGTGTGTACAGCATTTCTAATGCTGTGCTTCAGACCAGATATTTTACTTTAAATCACTAATTAAGGACTACTGCCCTCTGGTTACTAATATAAAAAGCAGGCAGTTCTATACTTGGGTATGTCAGACTTCCACAGAATAACTTCTCAAACCTGGAATTGTCTGTCCAATTACTAGGCTGCTCCAGCAGACAGCTTTTCATTACCATAAATTCAGGTGTAGCAGTATTTCACTGCATCATGCTCCAGGGTATTTCCTTGACAGAGGGAGCAGGTCTCAGCTCTACTAGCAAGCTCTCTACCCAAACACCAGTATTGCTAGAGCCTCAGAACTGTCAGATTTCTGCAAAATAAACCACTGCACCTCAGTAAGAATAATCAGGATTGCCATGTAACTATTCCAGATGGAATTCTATAAATGGATATATAGCACTTAATAAAAAGTCAAGATTTATTGGACAAATTCAGATTTCACCACAGCCATGCCAGGTTATTTAATGGAGTATGGTTACATGGCTCAGTCCTCAAATTCCACTGTATCCAGACAGTAAAAACTGACATCACTAGTGACACATGGCTGCACAGTAAAACTGAGAACAGTAAGCTGAAGTTTCAGTCTGGAAAGAAGGCTTTTTATTTCCTGCCACAAGCTGTCAGTGCCTCACCACTAAAGCAATTGAAATTTCCACCAAGATTACCATGGAGTGCTTCAAAAAGGCACTGCTCTACTTTTCTCACCCTTCGGTGAGAACAATCTTTTCTCTGGCAATGCTGGCAACAAAAATTACTCAGGATTAGTCCTTATTGGGATTTTCCTCATCTCTGATTTCTTGTAATTTATGTAAGTTGTATCCTTAAATACACTATGTTGCACATGGCCAAGTCTGTAGTCTGGTTATTTAACCTTTGGCAGGTGGCCATCAACACTCACAGCACTTTAGTAATTATGCTACCAAGCAATAAAACTTCCCTTACTTGAGTTTCTTGCTAATTTTGGTGAACTCCACCAGCCCAGCTTCCATGGGTAAAGTCAACTGTCCTGCTGAAATCATCAGTCTGCAATCTTCAAAAGTGTGATCAGTGATTGGCACATTCAAAGCACTGAAATAAAATTAAGGAAAAGCAAAATAAATTTCTTATATATGAAAATAACTTTTTGTAGGCAGTTTCCCTTCTCTGATATGTAAAAAAATGGTAATTCATTCTTGCACTGCTGCAAGTAGGACAAAGCAATACACACCATTTCAAGAAACTGTGAAACCACACTGTGAAACTACGTTATGGCAGCACCATGAGCTTTTAAGATTTACAGTCTTGTAAATGCAGCCCAGTAATGCTGGAGAACAAACCACCACTCACTTCTCCTTGCCAAACAAGGAGAGATCATTTTATTCCAGTTTTCTATGAATTGAACTTGATATAAAGATATACTATGTTCCAATGTATATCTTTTTTATGTTCCATTTAAAAACAATCAGGGTAATCTAGTATAGGATTTTGACACCTCAGAGAAAATCTAGAGCAATTCCTATGTATAGTACCTGGGACTTGATTAAATTGTACTTTATGGTTAGGCTATATGTGGAATTGCTGGATATAAAAGAACAGTTCTCAGAGGTTTTATTGATGATTAATTACTTACTTTGCCATGGTTTGTCGGACTCTGTTGGCAAAAAGAATTGGATCGTTCTTTTCTTCCTCAGTAGGAACATGAACAGGCAGAAACTGAAAGGGATGAGTTATCCAATCAATTCAATAGTTACCACTTCATTGGGAACATGAGCAATTCCTTATTTTTGTTTGAGTGCAGGAGAAGTGGAGAAAAACATCAGCCATGCAATGAGAAGAATGGGCACTAGAGGTCTCAGCCACCTCAGAAACTGCTCAGCTCTTCTGCCCTCCCCACACAAAGGAGGTTTACTGCAAAACTTAAGGATTGGTAGAAGTTTCTTTAATATGTACAATCAAACCTCCAAAGAAGGAAAGCATAATAGTTAGAAGATTAAATGCTGTACTGGTAACAATGTGAGCTTGAAATACTGCACACATCTTTTCAAAGATCCTTCTCAGTGATATTATATATTAGACTAGCGTGTGTGAGAGTTTCAATGTTAAATACACACTGCAGTCCCATCTCATACCTTGTATCTGTCAGCATGTGACTGATAAGTTTTCCACCCTGACAAAAGCATTAAGGAATCATAGGTCTGAGTTGTAAATAGCACACTAACTGGATACAATTTTGGAACTCCAAGCAGAAGGTAAACAATCCAAACAACCCCCTCTCCCACCACACCTAGGAAACACCCCAGCTATCTCAATGGAAACACGTTTACTGTTGAGGACTCAGTATTATTATGTAAGAACTTGGAAGCACCTTTTCACCAAAATAGCCTCTGGATGAACTATTATCTATTGTGGCATGAACCAGCACCTGTTTGCAAAGTGGTGTGTGGGGAGGAGTGCTTTGCTCTTCCTACTTCAGCCTACAATGAAGCAGACAGTGAAGCTCTGTTTACTGTGCCTTTTCTCAGCTGTGGTTATCATTTATCTGACTTCTGCTGCTCTGCACCCTGCCCTTAATTCCTAGAATATAAAGATTCCAAAATAAAGTGTTGCCCATGGTTCATTGGAAGAAAGTTGTTAATTATGTGCCAGTCTGTTGCTTTAGTTATACTGCAGGTGCTGGTGATGCATTATCACAGTGCTAACTGTCCCATATAATCATAGTTTGTCCTGAACAGCCATTTAAAGTTTGTTTTTAAGGAATGTTTTCTCTTTATGATTAAAACCAGTGAGTTTATGGAATTGGTTATCTGACAAATAACCATAAAACTTTTCTTTTTATAATTAGAAGTTGTCTCCCCTGTAAGGAAAGGAGAGGTCCAACTGTTCACAGGAATATTTGAGATTTCATTCCTTCTGTAAGCAGTTGCCAGCTTTGCTCAAGGTCTGGAATAGGTCCCTGGTTATTACAACTCCCCTTCAAAAGTCACATAACTCTTAAACTGAGAAAGCACAGGCACTCAGCAACCTCTGACGTCCCTGGGTGAGATGAAGTCATAACTCTGGGTTTATCTACGCAAACATGGTCACGGCTTTGAAAGTGCTCATGACTTCACTTGAGGCTGAGGTAAATTCCTGGCAGCTTAAACATCACCTTCATCCCCTTCAAAAAAACCCCCTACAATTATCCATAAAACCTGTTTGCCAGAAACAACAGCTGAGGAGCAAGAATTTGGTTTCTTGACCTCCTGCAGTGGCTGCATGATCTCACACCTCAGCTGCTTACCTGCTGGAGAATGGCAAGTACATCTTCCCAGTCAAATTCAGTCCTGCAAGAAAATTCTTCACCCTCTTTCAGCAGCAAAATTATTTCTCTGATCTGCTTGTGACTTAGTTCCTCTTCTTACAGAATTTGCCAATTGCTGTATTTTTTGCAGCCCTAAAACTCACTGCCAGGCTCAGTTTCATGTGCAATATCCCAGTGTGTTAGAGCTGGACTGGACATGGGCACACAGCCCTGGAGCCCATCACTGCTCCTGCACAGCAGGTAGAGGCACTCCAAGACTGGTGGGAGTGGAGAGGCTACTTGCACACAGGATAGGACAGCAACAGAAATGACCATTTCTAAAAAGAGGAGCTGGAGTTCCACCTTCCACAGGAAAAAGTGTCTCTTCTCTTTTTAGAAACTGAAAGGCTTTTGCACTGACACTAAGAAATTAGTTTCATTTTAGGGACACATGCTGCTGTGAAAGCTGCAAATTTTTTCATGTTTCAGTTTCATCTCTTGGAACTGAAACTAAATGAGATTTATTTCTTAAAAAACAAGTTTGAGTTCTGTTCTGAAGCAGGGAAAATGATGCTCTTTTTCTACTGGAAGGGCTGCACTAAATGCTCCTTGCACCCATGTATATAAATCACATAGCTGTGCCCCACCAAACAAAATTATTAGGAGAATTATCTCCTAATAATAAAATGTGTCTAATGCATGCACTATACAGTAACAAGATGCTCCCTTAAAATGAATTTCATTGTTCCACAACACAGGCTGGATTGCCAATTGTTAGCAGTAATAACACTGCTTGTGTTCACAAAGCTTTGGACTCTGCTAAATTCTGTGTTTTGCAGACAAACAGCAAAATGTGTCATTTTCTCCCCTTCCTCAGGCTCCTAAACAAACTTGGTCCACACTGAAAATCCTTTGTGGTCTGGTAAGGAATGTGTTTTGAAAGCTGCTCTTTGGCAGGGAGCAGTTAGAGTGTGGGTGCTCACATGAAGCAGTGTGGATGTTGTTTCAGTTGCCATTCATCTGTCCCTGTGCTGTGCAGTGGATTTAATGATCAAGGGAACTGGTCCCTTATATGAGGCTCAGCACAAGCACTTGAATGAGCTCTGAGTTGTAGAAATCTACAAGAGTCCAGTCTGGGGAGATGGTGAGGAAGAGAAGGTTACTTTGAAGGGATCAGAGAAATGGAGAGGTGGGAAAAAGAAGCTGTTACCTTTGAAAGAATGTATGTTAATTCTTAGTTTTAATATCTCTAGAATCCATGTGGTGATAATTAACAATGATTTAATAATGCTCTACAAATAAAGTCATTTCTGGCAGCTGTCTTAGAAACTCATCAGTATGATACATACATATGGACAAACATTAAATCTATTACTATGATGCTTGTTCTTGTTTCTGAGACATTTGTTTGTTTTTCACTAAAAATAACTAATAATGTGAAGAATGCATTTATATTAAAGCAGAAATTCCCTGGTTGCTAAATCTTAATACAAAAAGATTTCCCATTCTTACCTCAACTTCTATTCTTGTGAAGATCTGACACAATGTCATTATGCACAGCTCTTTACTGCAAGCAAAGAGGAAGAAAAAGAAATTTTACTTATTTAAAACAAAAGAATTTGCATGTCAGTAGATTAAACGTTTTAAAGCACAAAAAACCAAAGCCAGTATTAGGCAAGGTTTTTAAGTACCTTGCAGTGAAGTTTCCCAGAAAGTTACTTTTCACATTTTTTCTAACAGGGCTTCTGTATATAGCTCCTGCTTGCTCACAGGGCAGGCAACTTGTCATCTGCTTTCATGTACATTTACAACTCTGCACAGCCCTCTGGCCAGTAAAACACCTCCCTCTCTTTAAGGATGTCCATGGACACTGCATTTTAAACTTTAAGAGCTTCGATTCTGAGAAGAAGCTTCACTTTATCTTTTATTCTCTCAGCTGCAAAATAGAACCAGTAACTTCCTTATGCAGAACTGGATTTGTTAGTATTTGCTAGCCACTTTTCAAATTACAGTAACATTTACACAGAAGTGTTAATGAAGTGCCAGTATGGTCAGGACCATCAGTGCTTTTTTAAAAAGTCAAAAATTTTAGGATCAACAGATAAGCTCTGGGGAGGAAGAAACTGCTAAAGAGGATAAGCATAGTCACTTCTACTTCTGACTTGCTCTTTTCACTGTGATTTTTAAGCAGAAATGCACATTTGATCTTTACAGCAGGTATATTTTAATAGAAAACTTTCAAGCAGTCTTTCTCTGTTCTTGTTTTAGACAAAATAGAAAAGAAAAGGGAAAAGGCAAGAAAACCTATGGGATTCTGTCTATCTCCTGCACAAGTCCACTCTTAATGCTTGATTTTCAAACACATAACATCAGGTATTCCTTCCAGCAAGGCACAAAGTAAGGAATAAGTAGTAAGTGAAAGCAGGAACTGTGTCAGGAGGTTTCTGAGGAGACCAGTACTGTCCCGTCCTGGCCACAATGTCCAGGAAGTTTTACAAAGAGCGAGACAGTTTTGCATTTTGTGATCTACATGTTTGTGCAGGGAATATTCTTCTCCTGGTTCCAGTTAGTTTTGCTAAGAATCTATGGGTTCTTCTCCATCCATCCCTTCTCTCCTCATGATTTTGCTAAGCTTGCTCACAAGTTTTGATTCGAGCCTCCACCATCCAGCCACCAGGCTCAGAGCATTTCTCCATTCTGAGTGAATGGGCAGCCTCCTCCCTCCCATGGGAATAACTCTGATTTAATTCTTCCTTTGCCTGCTCCTACTCCATCTATCATAAGTGAAGGTACAGCTCTGTTTTAATCTTTCAGTGTAAATCCTCCATGGAGGAAATCTGTAGTATGCACTGAAATTGCAATGTTCATTAGTCTCAGTAAGCTGATAAATGTATCAGCAATAGTAGAAACAGGAAAAACCCTTGGGAAACTGAAATGGACATTTTTATCATGTCCATTGTCTAAGTGTGCAGATGTTAGGATTATATATATAAAAAAGTGTGTGTGTATATATACACACATATATATATATATTTACAAAGATAGCTTAAAAGGTGCTTATGATCTTCTCCACTAGTCCAGATGTGTTTCAAAATTAGCTGCCTTACAAATGCTAGTATATCAGGACTACTGTACTTAGAGACAATATTCCACATGAAAATGTGGTGTGTGGGTTCTGAAAATGCACATTTTAATGAATGTTTGTAAAGTGAAAAGTATTTTCCAGACATATTTTCAGTGCAGTTGTGAAGGTTCTTTAATACTTTTCTTTCTTTTGTTCTAATTTAATGTGTGAAACGGGAGAAAATTTAAAAAAAAAAAAGAGTGGTGGAACTGGAAATAATACTTTCCTTTGCTAACCCTTTCTCTAGCCATTCAGATATGAAATCTACTGCATGACAGCATTATCCCTGATATTTCCCCCTCATAAACACAGACCTAGAAGAACATGTGTCTTGGCTTAGTGGAATCTGTTTGGCAGACTTTAGCAACAGGGGAAAAAATTCTGTATGTAATTTTCAGCAGGATTAAGAAACTTACAATGAATAGCCCTGCCATGTCCAGGTCACAGTATCCTGAGGAAAAAATAAAACACAGACATGGATGACAAAACCAGATGAAAGCTAGTGAGCAGATAAGTTACAATTTAAAACAGGCATAAGTTTAGTAAAACTGGATGATGTTTTTATAGGCTTTCAGTAAAAATAAATAAAGGTGTAAAGGCAAATAGGATTCCTTGCCTTAAAAAATTGGAAACAAGCATGGCAGACTTTTATAAACAACTGGGAATAACATTTATTGTTAGTTAGATATTGTAGATCAATCACTTTGATCTAAACAACAAAAGCAGAGAAAATAAAAATGTTTAAGACTTTGTCAGTGGGCCTTACCAGTCCCTTTAGAGAGGCATTCTCATAAATATGTCTCATTTAGTTGTTAAGGATATTTCTGCATAATTTATCATGCTTTTTCTTTGATTTTTTTTTAATTTCTCTCTCTATGTTTATTACTTCTTATACATTATTTTTACAGTGTGTACTGGCAGATCCTTAAATCTTATCAGTGAAATGAGATACCAATCCCCTTGAGTGGTTCACTTTTGACATTCATTTGTAAAAGGATTACACAAAGGAGTCTTTGCAAATAACAATAACAACCATATTTTTAATCCTAACAAAACATTAGGAAGTCAAAGTTTTGTCTTTCCTGGATTTGTTGGATGACCAGGTAATTTTAAAAAAGTTGAAAAGGTCCCAGCCTCACAGGCAGAGTAAAGTGGAACAGCACAAGGAACGCTGCACGAAAAGAACATCTGCAAAGCTGCTCTCCTGAGGAGGGGTGTTGCATGTACTGCATGGCTCAGCTTTGCTTCTGCTCAGAAACTTTACAAGTCCTTTTGCAGAAAGGCTATCTTGAGGTTAACCAGAAAATGATGACTAATAGGGAAGTTGTGTCCATTTTAGACTTCAAAGTACAGGCTCTGTGCCACTGCAGGAAGTTTCCAACTTCCTCCACAACACTTTCCTGCCTCCCCCCTTTAGCTAAGAAGCCCAGCAGTAATTTTTCACAGTCAGAATAGCAACTACACCGTGGTGACACTTGGGAAGCCTGGCTGCTTAGCTTAGCTTTAGCAATGCTAAAGCTCAGGACAATATATCCTTCAGTGACAATGCAAAGTATTTACTGTAGGTTTCACTTAAGTCAGGCTTTTGCCTTCTGTGTTATTAGTAACAGAAGAGAGTTCTGCTCACCAGCTTGTTGGGGTATCGGAGTAACACAGGCTGGACAGGGACTTGTGGAACAAAGGCACCTGCAGCACAAATCAGAACTAATTGTTAAACTAAGCTTAATACAGCAATTGGGAGCTTTAAGTGATCTATTTCAGACAACAGCACCTGGAAAGAGATATTTTTAAAAACACAAGGAAAACGAGAAGTGTTCTACTTCAGTTTTTTGTTTGCTGTTTGATTCGGGGTTTATGTATCTTGTAACTTGGGTTTTTGGTTTTTTATTTGTTTTTAAATCAGCAGTACAATCAGCAAGATATTGGGACAGAAAAGGGTTTGGTTTGGCTCCATCTCAAGGAGAAAGCTGCTTAAGATCTCTGGGCAGTTCAAACTCATTTTCTGTGCATTATTTCCCCACTGATGGGCATTAATTTCAAAGGATGAGATGCTCACAAGGCTTCTGAGCATTTCCTGAATCACTCTGTGGTCTGATCATCACAAGTGATATGGATCTGGCCACGCAGTGATGGTTTTTAACACTTCACCCAAGACACTGCAAAACAGTTAAAGTCGTGGTGCTCTCCTTTCTTAACTGAGGGGCAGCACAACAATCTAATGATCATTGGTGCAATGAAGTATGTTTCTCTGTTAAAAATGATTTGTTGTCTTGGCTTGCTAAGTGCTATGCAAAGACATTTTGTAACTTGGCTGCTTAGTCTTGCATGGCAAAATTTACAGGAATCTAAGATAGCCCAACTGTTAGCTGAGATAAAAGAACATCATTTAAGTTCATACATTCATCTCATAACAATCCTAGTTGAGTTTCTGAGTAAATAAATTAGATGAAAACTGTACCCAGAAAAGTCCCTCAACTAACTATCCATACATGTGACAGATATTTTGCATCCTACACAACAGCACAAAGCAGAGAAGTAAGCTGACTAGTATAAAAGAGTGGGTTTAGTGCCACTGAAACTTTAATAATGTAAGAGATTACAACAGAGCTGTTGTGGATGATGTACCTTCACAAGTTCAGTCCTTACTACAACTAGCAAATTAGTATCACATATTTTTTCCCAACAACGGGATAAAATCTCTCACCTTGTTTAAATGTGATCAGGCAGGATCGGTTTGTGCAGGTGCCTTCTGGGAAAATCAGTATCTTGGATTTAAAGAGAGAGAAAAATATATACACACACATAGATTTCATGAAAGGATTATACCTTATATTATATCTGTTATGCACAGGCTGACCTTATGCAAGCTCTGTTTACTGTATTACAAGAATATCATTACTGTTTCCAAAGGAAACAAACATATTAATGAAGGATGCTGACAATATTATTAACCTGGTCCATTGTGACTTGGAAACCAATGCTCTCCAAGAAAGGAGTTATGGAAAAAGGCTTTTATCAGTTCAAAAATATGGTAGAAAAGGCTTGAAGTGTTTCACTTGTCATTTTAGTGTTGGTAATAATAAATTGTTCCTCTGACAGCAGTTCCTTATTGAGTTGCTGGGTGTATAAATAGAGGAGTTTGGGCTGAAGGAAGTACATAAGTACTTGGGCATGTACAGGCGAAGATGCTATCAGTGAGATGCCAGCTGTGATGAGAACACAGCTTGAGCAGCACAGCAAAAGGCAGAGAAGGCATGTGCTGTGAGGCAGAGCTTCAAAGGCATTACACACCACAGCAACCTCTGAACCCCAGTGACTCAGACACACCAGCACCCAGAAGGTTTCTGGATCAGTGTCTGAGATAGTACATGAAGTGCATGGGCAACTGCAGTGTGATACACTGCATCTGGAACACAAGCTTTGTATTTTTCATAAAACTACAGGATCATAAGCAGCATTCTAAAAACACCCCAGCACGAAATGGTCTGGATCAAGGTGTGCTCCCACTTCAGTCTGAATGAACAGATCAAGGCCAGCTGTGAGAGAGGCCTCAGCAGGTCACACCCAAGGGACACACACTGTTCAAGGGTATGACAGAGGCAACTGCACACAGCAAATTACAGCCAGTCCTCCATGACACATCCTGTCATCAGAAAGTGTGGCCAGGGCACAGGACTAGGAATCACCCAGTGACACCCTCAGTTGTACTGCTGACTCAGTCTTGGAGATTCCCAGATTACTTGACTCATAATCTATTTATGCCACAATACATATCTAGGTTTCATCCCGAGTGCAGCACTGGTGCAGGAGCCCATTTCCCTTTCCTCCCCATGTTGCTTTCAGCAGAGATCAGGTCTACCGGGGCATTTACCTAAAAGTGTTTAGGAAATCATAAGCACCAGGGTAGTCTGTAAACCCAGTATTAAAAAAATTTGGCATGTGCATGTTTAACTGAAAAATTTCAAAAAATAACGAGGCTCTCAAAATTATTTAGAGCAATTGTGTTAGAAAAATACATTTATGAGTCAAAGTACCCTAAATGTTAAAAAAGCTTTTAGAAAGGTACTTATGAAGTAAAAATGTATGAAATGTGTAAATAATGCCATTACAAAAAAAATTAGGTCTTCCTACATTTTTCTATAATGCCTTCCAAAAAAAAAAAGGTGTTGGTCTTCCCTACTTAAATGGTCTCTGTTTCTAGAGACTGTTTATAAAGTAGAGCAGTAAACAGCAGGTCTAGCTGTCACAGGTACCTCCTACTGAAGTTTATTATCTTCACTTCCACTCAATTTTCCTCAAAAGCCACTCAGTCGAACAAAAGTGAAGGAAAATTCTTCTACCTTGTCTAAACTCTATGTGAGAAACTGAAGTTTTGGGCTAAAGTAGTTTGTACTAATCTTGGACAGTCTGGGTTACCCATCTCATCAACTGCTCATCCTCTACCTGGTGTGAGCACAGCTCTGTGGTCCAGCTTCAGAATACTGATCCACACATACCAGTGCAATTCACCTGCTGCACTGAAGGCAGCCTGTTAAGACTTGAAAAGGGAAAAGAGAAAGTCAAGAGCACCTGCATTTGCAACAGCAATTGGTACTGGTAGGATTTAACTGATCCATTTGTCCCAACAAAACTCCTCTGGACCCCAGATATTTCCCTTCTTAACCCTTTCATATACCTGAGAGCTGACTCCATTTCTGTACATTTTAAGAATCCTATCCAGCTGGTCACTTGTGATGCCCAATGACCAGGGAAGAGGAATACATGAAAGAAGAGAATCACTGGTGTGTTTGGTACCTGTGGCCACTGGCCCCTCGACAATGCCCGCCTGGTTATCTCAGCAACCGTGTTCTTCCGCGAGTCCGGGTCCTGGCGAGAAACTGCTACAGGCTGGAGGGATCTTAAAATTGCTGTGAAACAGATTAAAGAAATTGCCTTATACTAGTGCTTAGAAAACACATGGGTTCAAGGCTTCCTTACAGCAAAAACGTGTTATTTACATACTAGGAGACAGACTCCACATAAACAACTTCCAGACTAAATTGATAAGAGTATTGTTATTCTCTTTCTGCAAAATGGGAAATAAGACACAGAAGACATACCCAGCCTGCCAGCTGAGGAGCTTTACAGTAGGTATGAACATGCAAAATTCACCCAAACACATTCTAACAATATTGCTGCTATTTTTCACTAAGCATTTCCACAATTCAAAAGAGTGACCTGAGTCTGCTCACAGGCCACACTCAGGCCTAACTTAGGCAGACTGCACCCAAAATGCAGTTTTAGCCTTCCCTTTCCTGTTACTAAGCATGCACAGCTTCAGTATAAATTACAGAAAAAAAACCCCTCATTTCATCAGAAGTCTACATCAGAATATATGGATCTTTGTGATGAGAAACTTGGCAAAGAATTATCTTCTCTGTCACAGTCCTGTGCTTTTAAGCTAAAATCAATATATTCTCTGTCCATTTCTTTTCTACAAAAACACTTTGCTATGTTGCCTACTGTGTTTAGTTCTGGGTTACTGTATAGCCAGCAGAAAGTCTACAGCTGATTCTAGCAATAATGCAAATGGGGATTCTTTTTGTGCCAGAAGGAGGAGAAAATAATAGAAGCATGACTCATCTGATCTTTTCCATTCCCTGCATTTCCTTTTTGAGTAACTCCTCTTTTATTCTTTCCTGGTCTTGCTCCCATTAAAAAAATCCATAACAGTTCCTGCAAGTTTAATCTTATAAATATGGTATTTTCCAGACTACTGCAGTTTGGGTCTGTTTTGAAATAACCTTCACGCACATTTGTGGGCTACACTGTTAAAAGAAAGCAGTGGAACAGATTTTTTGAGCTAGTACTGGAAGAATGAAAGAGAAAGTTTGCAGCCTGAGCAGCTGTAAAACATACTTTCAGTATAAAAGAAGTTCAAAATGATACCTGAAAAGAAACAGCATCATTTCTAGGCTTTCTTACCAATTCAAAAAGATAATGTGTCATAGGAATTTCACTGGAAATAATTTGTCAGTATCTTTGGAAGACAGAGCTTAAAATCACTTAGGAGTGATTTTGGATGACGCACTTATATCACTTCTGGAGATAAAATTTTTGGCCCAATGTCGAGTTGCTAATTTGTAACTCATAGGTTTTTTCATAAATACTTACTGCCAAATACTGGAGTTGACAAATTCTCTGCTCTAGACACTATTGATGGCATTCCAGTCAGGGCACAAATAATGCCATCAAAAAAGCTTGAATGAGGAGCTGCAACAAAGATTGGTGCTTCTGGCTGACTCGCTACCTTGCCTTTCACTTTAACCTGGAATCCCATCACCAAGTACGCCGCGCGAGTCAGGCTGGAGAGGGTGGTCTGGATCATCCTCCTTGGAAACAGAAACACAAAAATCTTGTCAGTTTACAGTCAGTTTTTACTTTGTACTTCAAAAGAAAAGCCCCTAACAGATTTCCCAGTTCTAACTAGCAATGGGGCCCCACACAGGGTAGCAATGCTACTCAGCAGCAGAATGTAGGGCTGAAGGGAAGTGGGGAAGGGGACATCACCTTTTCCTGATGGAAGATAAGGCAGTGTACAGACTCTTCCCAGGTACACTATTTCTCATGGCATATTTCATGGCATTGTACCATAACTCTGTTTTGAGTGGGGTAATTAGCAGATTTAGTGTCCTCTCTACAAGAATTGATGTAACTGATACTGTTTGTTTACTGTCAGTTTTAAATAAGATTAAATGACAATGTTTCCTTAGTGGAAGATGTTCCCACAGGAGAGGACACATTCCCTTCATGGGACTCTCCCTAAACTTCTGGTCTTGCTAGAATTCACCTCCTGTGTCTCCTCCTCCTGCAGCTGCATTACATCGTGGCTAGAAGGGAACTTCAGTACTTTGAGGTCAGAAGTGAGTGACTGAAACCCAGAACCCACAGAAGCAGCTGTGAAATACCACTTCAAGGGCAATGCAGCTGAGAGGAGCTGTCAAAGCTAATTTTGTTAAAGAATCATACCATAGCAGAAATGACAAAGGCTACACAGGAGCTCAGCTTATGTCACATTACAAAATACTTGCTTAATGAATTTATTTTCTCAAATATTCCTGTTTCAGGATTATTACTGAAGTAAGTCTTGGCTTACAGAAAGTCTATAGATGTTTTTATACATATATTTTTTAGCCTCAAAACAACTGAAAATCTGCTTATTTAAAAAGGTCCACGATTCTTGTAAAATACACTTATTAAAAATTTGCTTCATATAAATGGGTAGAAGTGAGGAATCCTCTTTAATCAAAAGGAGGAGTGAAAGGAAAAAAAAGCTTTTGACCCTGGCTTTGTGTTATTAGGAAAAGAAAAGCTTAGTTTTCACAAATATTGGTCAGTTTTTCACCTTCTCCATCCTTCCAGTGGCAGAAATCCTCTTCCAGGCTGACAGAAAGTTGCAATTGATGCAGACAGCCAAGCTAGCAGTAAAATGAATGTGATGCATATGGCACGGAGGGGAAGCAAAATAATCCCCTGGAGAACAGTCTGGAAAAAAAGAGGTGCAAATCTTAAGAAGTGGTATCAACAGAAAGGACTCTGCTATCTGTGTAGCTACTTTACAACGATTTAAAAGTACTACCATTATTGCTTTGTGATTTAGTAAGGAAAGCTTTAATGATTCCAGTGCTCTTATGGGAAGTAATTAATGGTATTTCATTTTCACTTCTGAGTTCCCATTTCAGGAAGAACTGGAGTATCTGACTATTTACATTTTTGGCTTGGATGTAGCTAGAGACAGAGGGTAAACTAAGTTTGCTGGCTCCAGTTTATATTTGGACCTGGTCTGCAGCACACAACCAGTTCAGATGAGTTTGCCCAGCTGACACATATCTCTACTCCAGAGCTTTCTATCACTTGCTGCCTATCTAGAAGTGGGATCCTTAGGATGACTAATTGTAGTCTTGCCCTTTCAAATGACAAATCTTGTGTTGAGTCACAACATTGTTGCAAGTGGTCCTCACTACTGCTCCAGGGAGCTGTGCACTCACAACACAACGTCATTTCCCCCAGCTGGGACTTTAACAAAGCCAAGGTTTTAGATGCCCTGATTGCAAATAATCCTCAAACATCATCCCCAGCCCTCCCACAGGAGGGCTTGCCTGTTTTCATGCATAGCTCCAGGAAACAGGTGTGTTGGCACCATGTTGTACCACAGACAGCTCTGGTACAGGGCAGGGCAGGAAGAAATTCTTAATTGTTTTACCCTAGCACATTGGTTAGGAACTGTATCCTGAAGGTTGGCTTCATGGTGCAACAGGCACTGTGCAGACTGAGCAAGGCTGGGGCTGGGAGGCAGGTGAGCTGTGTGAGCAGGTCAGAGCCCAGCACTCCTGGGAAACCAGTAAAGGGCTCAACTCCCTCTGGCACTAATCCAGCTCTGCTGCCACTCACTGAGGACCAGTTTGTGTGCAAACCTATGCACAAAACAAAACACACCCCAAAAGAATTGTCATAGTGATTTTTAAAAATTTATTTGGGCCCTTTCTTCAAGTCCCCCAGAACTTATCTGAGAGTGTGTCACAGATTGACAACTCCACCAGTTCCAGTGTATGGGAGAAGTTACTGAAGGAGAGTTAAGAGAGTTTAACTTATTCTTGTGAGCTTACTACGTTTTATGTTTTACTGGTTTTTAAGAAAATCTACAATGGAACAAGAGTGTTCCTCTCTCAAAATCAACCTTTCTAGTCAGCTCTTTAACAATGGCCTCTTACTGTACAGAAAAAGCAAAGCTTTTTGTAAGTCAGCTTTACAAAAGTTTGCAACCTCCTAGAGCTGTGATTATTAACAGCACAGTGGATTTTAATTTACCTCCTTTCTTTAAAATGGAACAAGTGTGGTATATTTGGAAATAAGCACCTTAGTGCATACTTTATCCAATTTTTTGATAGTCAGTTGTTTCTAATTTTCCTTCCACCAACACAGTCCTTTCCCTCCCACCAAATCCCTTCCATTTTCATGTAATGTCCTCTTACCCTCCCCTTGTCACCATTCAGGAGAGGCTCTGCCATCTGGCCCTAAACCCTCTGACATTGATGAGGATTAAGATGAATTTGGGGCCTTCAGGACCCGCTTCTGTTACCACAGGCACAGTGGCAGCAGACCAAACATGACAGTGGATACACGGAGTAAATTCAGATGAGCATGATAAGCAGGTACACTGTGTTGATGTTTATGTTCTGCAAGCACTGCTGTACAGTGTGTTTCCAGGAGAGATCTGAACATTTAGGTCTGATTATTTTTTTCTTTTATTTAACATTTCTGTGTAAGTAGCTATGGAATTTTAACCATAACTTTATGGAAGACAGGCAAAGGACTGCTCTGGATCACCGAAATGAGCATGACAGGTTTGACCCTAGAGATCTACTGCTCCCACTCACTCTGGTGTCAGTTGTGGCAAATCTGAAATAGTCAGCTAGGAAGAGAAACCAACAAAGACTCCTTGCTTGTCTCCCAAAATTAGATTTGGGTTTTTTTTTTTCTCTATATGCATCCTCTTTTACTATGACCTATAGTCCAGTTCAACATTTCAGCTGCAGTCAGTTATCCAAAATGGGCAGCATAAGCATAAATCAGTGTGGTTTGACTTAGAATAATGTTTTTCTTAATGAAAAAAAGAATATATATGTACTGACCTAAAATGAAAGATAAAGGATGAAATAGCAAAAGCAAAACAATCCCTCCTTCAAAACTTTAATAAATTCATTAATCTAGTTTAGGCAGATGCACAGGTGGTACTGATTTGCTGATGCAAACTATTGGCTTTCTAGGTCACTGTGTAATGAGGCAGAGTTGGTTTCTGCTCCATCAGCTGCAGAGCAGGGTAAGAAAAGGACAGAAAAGAGGAAGGTCAAAGTAGACTAGAAAAGGGAAAGCATAGGAGAAAAAAATACAGAGAAAACTACCAAGTGTAGTTACTACTCGGTAGGATCAGAGCTGCTCCAGCTTCTGTGCAGTAATCACCAAGACAGAATTATTCTGAGTCATCCAAAGAACCTTTTCCCACATACTGAATCACCCATGTACTTTCTGTTTACTGTGTCTGCAATAATGCACATCCTGTCACTGCTGCAGTGCTGGCAATCCAGGTCCCGCTCCCAGAGCTGATTGATCTTTGATCAATACATGGGGTTATACCTCTGCTGATGGTAGGAACCTTAAAAGTGGAAAAGCAGGTCTATCAGAAAGCCACAGAATTCCATATAAAATTTTGTTCAACTGTAGCTGCTGTCAAGTTATCTCACAAGCAGCAGCAGAGCAGGCTGGGGACCAGAGTGAAGGCCAGCTCCCACTGCTATACTTTGACATCTGAAGCTGTGATCAGATGGACTGTCCTCCAGCAGTACACACAGGGCAAGACAGTGTTCCATGAGCACCCAGAGGATGTCACAGCTCTGCCAGGCAGCCCAGCTGCTTGCTTCCAAATATACTGCTTTTAGCATGCTGGTTGTGGTATTACATAGTTCACCACTGCAGAAGTCCACTGAGCATCTTTTCTGAATAAATTGGAATCCAGTAATGACTTAACTAGGATTTCTGCTTTAGATTTGCAGTTCAGAAGTTAGGACAGCAAGTGAGCAATCAGGAGCAAAAGAACTAAAACCTAGGAAAAAGCTCAACAATGAATTGCAGCCAACTTCAGTCAGAGGATGGAAACCAGAAGTATTTGACAAGTGGTTAAAAATCGTTTGGCACACGAAGATGCTTAGCACAGCCCAAGTGATCTTTGCTTTGCATATTTTACAGAATGACAAATAAAAGGTGGCTTGTAAACTATTAAAAAGGACTGGCAAGAAATTGTAAAATCTTCTCACTCACTTTTCAGTCTGGCTGTTTTTATATTTGAAGCTGAATGAAATGCAAACAGCTACCCTGACTCATTTCAAGCTCCATTCATCAGGCACACAGCAGCCTTTACATGCAAGGTCACCAACACATGGAAATCCTGCTGGGGACTCCCAAAGAAAGAGGGTTTTGAAATGGTATGTCTGTATTGGTGTATGTCAAAGGAATAGTACCAATGAGGAGACATAACAAGAGTATCCTTAACATGCAAGAATGGAGAAACACAACACTTCATGTGAACAGGAAGGGAGACTTCCCTTTTCTGAAGTTTATAGTAACACTGTCTGGTAAGGCCTTGATTCCCAGCAGGTCTGACTGGCAGTGCTGAGCAAGAGAGGAGCAGAGGTTCACTGTAGGAAGTATCCCAGTGCTTATCACCATAGGGGGAAAAGAACAGAAGGGAGCAAATCACAATCCAAAAAACATTCTCTTGTGTGTTTTTCTGCTTTACAATTCTGTGACTGTTTTGCTCCTCAGCTCACTAGCACCAGGCCCTAACCCAGATGTGTGCTTTTCCTTCCAGGTGCTTTATCAAGTAGCTTAAAAATGCAGGCTTTTGAAAGTAGTCTGTGCACCCTCCAGAAAGGACAGGCAGTACAGAAAGCTGTTCCTTTCTGGAACCTCATTAAGAAACTGGTTTCTTCAGGGTTCATGCCTAAAGCTACTGATCCAGATGCACTTGAAATGTGTTCCAGACTGCTAGTAAAACATAGGGGATAAAAGGACTTGAAAATGTTTTCCAGCTTTCTCACATTTCCTCTACCATGCTATCTTCAGGGCAAACATTGTTTATAACTTGATAAAGATTTATATGAAACATAAAATAGTTAGTTGCATGTCAGCTTCAGATATTTATAAACATCAGCAGAAAATGCTGTAATTTCACCTACACACTGATGTCCTCATTGTCCTCAATCATATATTAATGTTTGGTTCATCAGCTAATTTTTAAGGAATTTTTTAAGAATCAAAGCTTTTTTAGTTGTATGAGTATCCTGTAAGTCTTGTGTGTGCTTGTACACAAGTCATACTGGGACAGCACTCAGCTCAGAGGCCTGATTCAATTCACCCAGTGACACCAGCCAGTGACCCAGTGGAGTATGGGGGACCATTTTTTGTTGTACACTCTGCAACATGGAGCCAAGAGATTTACTCTCCCCTCCCCATCCCAGGCTTAAAATCAGCCTAATGACAGCTGAGCATTTGAAACAGCATGACTGAAAAAGTTATCCTCTATTTTAGCTTTTCATATCAGAGAGAAATTGACAACTGCAAAGCTGAGGCATTTGACATGACTGACTGATGGGTAATACTTATTATTGACACAGGACCGCTGTTTTCTCTAGGAGTGATGTGTTATCAGCAATGGTTGCACAAATATTTCCAAAAGCTTGTTTTGAATCTTGTGTTTAAAGTTTTAAGTTTGAAGTCAGTGTGTACGCAGTGGGAAGCCCCTGTGTATGCACTGAGCAAGCATGCAGCTTGAGCACTCTGAAAGGCTGAAGAACTTAATTTCAAAAACTGCGACTTTTTTATACTGATCACCCTTTGCATCTTTGAGCGTTTACATAACTTCCCCGTGTATCTGCTCTCTAGGTTAGATCAGGAAGCAAACAGTGCCGTACAGGGAAGGAAATGTTGTCACTAGCAGCCTGTTCCCGGCAAAGCCGGGAGCTGTAGATGTCACCCAGAGCCGGGGCTGCTCCGCTCCCCTGCGCGCACGGCGCTGGGCACGGGCGGTGCTGGGCAGGCCGGGCCCCGCAGCCCCGGCTGCCGGCGGCACTTTCAAACCTCGATTGCTCACACCGCGCTCTGCCCTGACAAGGGGGCTCGAACGCGACCGGTGCCCCCAGCCCTCCCTGCTGACAGCCCCGCGGAGGCCCGGGCGCGGCACGGAGCGCTGGTTCAGAGCCGCGCCCGCCGCGCTCCCGTGCGCATCCCAGCCCGGGGCAGCGCGGCCTCTCCCGCCCGCCCCCCAGCCTTACCCGCAGCTTGTCGCCGGCGCTGAGGCGGCCCGGGTGCACGAAGGGGTTGGGGACGGTGGGTGGGTTGAAGGAGTGCTGCCTGGGCAGCGGCAACACTCGCGGCGCCATCCCCGGCGGCTGCGCATGAGCCGGCGGCGGAGCCCGGGGCCAGCGGCTCCGGCCGGCCCTGCCCACCGCGGGAGCCCCGCCTCGGGCAGGTGAGGGCGGGCGGGCGGCCGCAGGCCCGCGGCCGAGGCGGGCGGTGGCAGTCCCGGGGTCTGTGTCCCCGCAGCCCTGCCGTGCCTTGGCCGTGCCCTGCCCCGTGCCGGGGTCCGTGTCCCCGCAGCCCTGCCGTGCCCTGCGCTGCCGTGCGCGCTGCAGGCTCCGCAGCTGAGCCGCTTTGGCCGGGTGCGATCGCAGGGCGATGTTCGTAAGCACTGGGAGTAACGCGGGCCATTAGCTGGGCGAGGAGAGGAGAGGAGAGGGGCCGGCGCGGTCGTGGCGCACGGCAGAGGTCGTTTCTAGGGCAATGGTGCATTTTCACCGCTGCTAAGGCTGGTACAGCGATTCTGGTTCTGGAGCACGTGAGGTGCGCCGATCCGCTGCAGCCTTTCGCTGCGTGCCGGATGCCCGCGGGATCCCTTCCCGCAGGTGTGCCCTCAGGGATGCGCCGGGAGCGGCTGTGCAGGGCCGGCCGAGAGGTGCGGTACAACCGCGTCCTGCGGCACCTTCTGCCAGCCTGCCGGGCTGCTGCTGGGCTCATCTCAGAGGAAGTTCCACGCTGACCGCATTTAGTAAGCGGGGTTTTTGGTTCTCACAGGAATCCGGTCCAGTGGTGGGGCTGAGCCGCCGGTCTGTCTGTGCAGTGCGTGGCTGGCCTCTTGCGTGACATTGGTTCAAACACTTCGTTTTGCTATGGTGCTTTTCCAATTTCTCCTTCACATGAAAATATTGGTAGTTCCTGGTACAACAGTTGTCTGTATGTTGCCAGACTGTCCAGGTTGCTGTAATGAAACTAATTATAAACATCTCATTGTTCAGTTCCCACTTTGACGTCTCTGCTTCCACAAAGATACCATCAGCATTCCCAAAACTTTATTATTATAAAATAATTATTTGTGTTTTGCAACTGCAGGTGCTTAAGGAGTAGTCATAATGATATATTTGGGCTAACTGAAGCCTGCCTATAATGGGAGCTTGATGAGTGTAGGATTTCCCTGTGGTTGCCGGTCCTTGAAACCAGCATTGTCTTCTGAAAAAACTGAGAGCTGTGAACGAACTGGATCAGCACAATTATTACAGAAAGTACGGCTGGGGGGAGCTCCAGAGGAGAAACATTAATTCTACCTCCATCACTCTTGGGCTTTTAAAAAGAGCTTATAAAATCATTTGCCACGACTTCCCTAGCTGATCCATTCCAGCACTTCTCTGGTAATGTCTTGAAATGATTTTTTTTCTGTGTCTGAGAAGAATCTCTCTCATTGCAGATGATATCCACCCTCAGTGGATGCAACAACAGGTCCCTTTCCTCTCTGCAGCTAGTTTTTATACACTTGTGTAATGTTATGATTCTCTTATGCTTTCACCAGACTAACGTTTTCAGATTTTCCCTCCCAGGTGCTCGTTTCTACAAATTTGAGCATTCTTAAAGCTTTCCTCTGGCTTTTTTCCATTAAGTCCACATCTTTCTTGAGGTACCCAAACAGGAAATACTACTGCTAGGAGGCCTGACCAGTGCAGCTGGGTGGGCAGGATTAATTTGTGTCTGACAAATTATATTATTATATCACTACATAATAGTGTCTGCTTTTTTTTTTTTTTTTTTTGGTCACTAGCCTGATCCTGTGACTCACACTGTGGCCTTACCGACATGATGCTTGTCATATCTAGATTAGTGCTTCTGGTGACTTTTACATTTATGAAACACAATGGTATTGATTCTAAAATTTCTACTCTTCTAAGACTGATTAGCTATAGCATCATTTGAAAGGCTTAACATCACAAGTACCAAAATACAAGCACAGTGCAAGAAAACCTTTATTGTTCAGTACATGTGAGACAGTGAGATCATATTTAATTCTTTGGTTAAATTAGGGTCAGCATCTCTTTTGAATGATAATTCCTTTTTTGTCTATGAATCTATGGTAAACTGAATCTTGATCAATTGGACTGCTAATGTAAAACACCACCAAGCTTCAGCAAAACAGATATCTGGAATCTTTTACCAAAAGGTTTATGTGATGCTAAAGATGGACATCAATGGAATAAGTAGCATTAGCTTGCTACTCATTATTTTTCTTGTAGAAACTACAGCTTTAGTTCTGCAGGCCACTAGGACAGTGTATGTTTTTCCTGAGAAGTTTACCCTATACCTTGATTCTGCCTAGAAACTAAAAAAATGGCTTTGGAGCAGGTCTAGCTTCTGTATACAATCCAAATGAATCATATTGGTGATACATGAAAACCCAGTACACATTTCCCTAGTGTAAGACAGGAATTTTTCTCTCTCATAAACAGACACAGCTCTTTTTCCCAAAGTGTATGCAGCTTTATAGTGTTTAATATGAATTGTATATATACAGTCTAAAATGGACTAAGATACCTGCCTTATTGTAGCTGCCTTTGGGATAGTTTACTCTCTTCCTTATTTTTGTAAAAATATACTCTAACTTATCTTCTTATCATAGTGTGGTGGGCCAAAGCATATGCTACAGAATATGAAATATTTGCAAACATTTTTTTTTAACTCTTCTGTCAGTAATTCCTAATCTGAACCAGAGGCTAAAAAGAGGTTCCCATTTTAACATTTGTCTGTTTAATTCTTTTGATCAGGGCTGTTGTTTTACCTTTATAAAAACATGTGTACAAAGACATTTTTGATACAAAAATTGAAAACCTGCTCGTGTTTGACCTGCTCCCTGCTGTTGTCTGACAAAAATCTGCCATCTCCTGGCCTGGCCATGTAACACTGCTGCACACAGCTGCTGGGGAGCATCTGTTCACTGCTTGTTAAGAAACAACTCCTCTCAAGGACTAGCTAAAAAACTTCTTCATGCAAAATTCCATTCTGATTTTGCAGTTTCTTTCTGTGGTACTAAATGTGAAATACTTGTGAGAAATGTGTATGAGGACAGCAGTAGAATTTCTGCTCTCAATTTAACAACTTCTTGCTTGCTTGCTTTGGCTTTCTGGCTTTCTTTCTCTCTTGCTTTCTTGCTTGCTGTCTAGGCCATGGTGCCCTAATGCTATTTAAGTTTGTGACCCCTCTTGGAAGAATGTCTCTATCACCTTCTATGTGCCCATGTGGGCCCAGCTGACAGCATGTTCTCTGCAGCAATCAGGGCAGCCAGAAAGTGGGACACAAGTCACATGGAGTTTGTCTTTCTCCACCTGGGACAGTCTTCCAGTGTTGTCCTGGTGAGCTGTGTGTACTCAAAGGTCTTTATGCCCTGCCTGTGCATCATACAGTCTCATGCCATGTAAATGGCACTGTGGCAGGCTGGATAACACAGGCTGTGAAAGTCCTTAGGGTTCTGTCAATCAACTTCAGTCCCCTGGGAATCCAGCTCTGCATGTCCCTCAGTAGAATTCACTGCTTTAGTGAGACTTCAAGCAGGGAAAGCAGTTCTGGACTGCTCATTTCACAGTGCTCAGGTACTTGGGGAGTGGATGAGGTGCTGACTTGCATGCATGCACCCATCCAAGAAGGCACACACAGCAGGCATACACAGCATGTATACACAAACCCAGACATACCTGTTCTTTTCTTTTGAGGCAGGTGCTGAGATAGATCTATCTTGGATTTTTCATTAATGTTAAATAGGATTGAAACACCCCTTAAGCTAATCTTTCTCTTGGGTATTCCTAGATGTTTTCTCTTGCAGACATTTGTTTCTCTGCCTCCGTCCCTTCTTCCCTAAATGTTAGACTTTCTGTGTTTGTGTTACATTCCTTATATTGATACACATAAGGTTCACAGTGTTTGCTTGGTAAGTTTTCAAATACTTCATTCAATTTGAGAGGTTTTTGAGCTGTTTTTGTCACAGGGAGGTTGCTGTCCCAGTGTGTTATCCATGCCAGCTCATGAGTGCAGGTAAGGGAGTCCTAGCGTGCTGCACCAAAGAGGAAAACTTCATGCAGAAGTTCCCTGAAGCTTCTTCTGAATTCCCTTCTCTTTGCAATGCTTAATGGACATAAGGCAAATAAATCAGAGGCAAGAACCTAATCACTTCATTTAGCAAGTCATACCTGATAATGACCTCTGCAAAGGGAGACACTTGAGTAGATGCTCAGCTTGAGTGGCGTTAGTCTCAATGGAGTAGGCAAGACTTGGTTGGAATTTTGGTCCTAGACAGGCAGATAGATTGCTGAGCCAGCTCTGATAACAATTTAGAGAAAAATAGCATTGACTCTTGCTGATGCTGAGTGAAAATGGAGCTGGTATTATCTCAGGGAGTCCATTGGGTATGTACCCCTGGAGATTCCTCCTTCCTCACCTGAGCTGGCTGCAGAACTAGACAACTTGACAAGAATTTCTCTTCTGTTCCTCTGGGAAAGGAAAGCTCTCAACTGATGATAGGGCATCTCCAGCTCCCAGTGCTCTCAAACTGGCACCTTCCCTAATTATTGAACTCACCTGAAAACAAAAGGAAAAAAGTAGATTTACAAGAAAAAGAGAGACTCCAGTGATTTGTGTGAGAATGAGATATAAAATTACTGGTTGGGGTTTTTTTCCTTTGAACTGAACTCAGGAGCTTCAGTAAAGTTTACCCTATTTAAAGCATTAATTAGGGAGCTGACTGTACATAAAGATAAAACAGAACTCCTAAAAATGTCTCCAGGGACTCCAAAAAACCCAGGTTTGACTGCATGAGGCAAAAGAATTTTAATTAGCAGCAACTGAATTGAAGTGAACTGATATGAGCAACAAAAAGAAAATTTATCCCACAATGTATTCAGAGAACATAATTGAATGTTCATTAGCTAAGAGTTATATACTGACTGTTAATGAGCAGAAATGAATATGTATTATTTCTTATTAAGCTGGAAATGTATGGAACTAATTGCATTTAAATAGAGTAGCTATAAAGCTGTTTATTAACAGTCACTACTAAGAAGAGGAAAGACATAGGTGAATTTATATTCTTTACTGCAGTGTAATTTTAAATATTCATTATGCTAAGTGGTATTAATACGTAGTTTTTCAGGGAAATGGTTATTATGTTGTGCTAGTAGGGCTCGGTGATGCCTTCACTTGGATAGGATTTATGTTTTATTTACTTTAAGTTAGGGAAGGCAGCACAAACAAACAGAAGCTCTCAGATTCCTCTAAGGCAGCGTTAGTGCTTCTCAGGACGAGGGTCCTCTGTTACTTGTGATCAAATAACTTGGCTTCTTGAGATCATACCTTGATAATAATCTCAGGAGAGAGTTTTGGTGAGGCTTCTCTGTTGCAGATGTGCAGGAGAGAGCCATCTTGTGAGTAGGTGTGGTGACAGAAGGCCAGAAGGAATTTGTATAAACACTCAGGGTGTGCTGTGCACGCACCCAGGAGGGGCCCATGGCTGCCCAGGGAAGCCTGTGCTTATGTGGAGACATCCTAGGCTGAGCCTGAGAGGGAACTGGTAGGGCATGGTGGGCACTCTGTCTGGTGAGGGACAGAGGGAAGTGTGTGGGGGTGAGCAGCTGCAGGGTTGTTTAGGTTGGAAGGGTTCTCTTGGGAGCAGTTAGCTAGTGAGGGGTGATGAAGAAGGGAAGGGTAGAAGGAAGGATTGATGTAGTTGCCCATCCTTAGGGCAGGGTGTGAAATGGAAACCCTGGTGTCCAACAGCTCCTTGGCCTTGGAGTTTTGTCAGATGAGGGGTGGTGTCTTTGCCTGAACATTTTATGGCTTGTGCCCTGATTTCAGTGGTCTCTTAGTAAAGGAGAAGCACAGCAGGCAGAGATGGAGAAGGAAAGCAGCAGTGACACCCTGAGTGGGTGCAGAGCAGCAGGGAAGAAAGGAGTACCACAAAGAGGAAGCTCTGTAAAAATAACTCAGTAGAAGTGAATGACTTCCCAGTGTTGAGCCAGCCTGTTTCCTCTGGAGCTGCTGTGGAGTGCTGGACCAAGACCCCCCTGCTCCTGTCTGCAAACTTCACTGGCATCTGCAAACAAACTTGGATTTACACCCACGATGATTCTTTGCAGTTAAAAGGCCACATCTGCATGGCAAAACCAGGTGTTTTCATCCTCCTGCTCCATTTGAAATTGAAGGATGTTTTAGGGCTGCAATCAGGGATTAACACGCCTTTGAGCTAGTCTGTGCATTTGACATCAGTGCTTTAGGCAGTGATTTTGTGGAATTTAGATTACTGTCTTCCTGCTTACATAGAAAAATATCTTGATAGTTCTGATTTGAATTAGAATTTTTTTTAATTTTGAAATTTATCCTTTTCTGATAAAATTATTATAGATTATTAAATTAACCAGCAGACCTACCTGAATTTCTACTTATTAATTGTACAGATGTGTTTTTACTATAGGATTCTTTAGCAGCAGCGGCAACAACTGCACGTTCACTTTCAGGAAGACTGTAACTTTTCCCCTGTTCACAAGAGGGCGATAAATCCCCTGTCATCTTTTTGCAGCCTCTAGTATGTGTTCGGTACCTCGCTGCAAAACGTCATAAAGACCAGCTTGCTGTCAGCAAACTGATATATATGTATATGATCTGTATGAAATATTGTGATGCCTTTTGTTTTGGTTCATGGGGAGTTTAAGCTATGCTCTGTTTATTTCATCCCACTGCAGGACCTACTATGAGTAGAAACTAGATGTGGAAAAGTTATTTATAATATCCATCCACCACACACTGCAAATGTTTTCTTCCTGGTACACGTACAGGTATTAAATTCAGACAAATGTCAAGCACTTAAGAAAAAAGTGGTTTTGAGAAGAGCATTCAGGAGAATTTCCCACAACCTAAGCGTTTTTGTGTATGTTTATTTCTTCCTCATATTGAAACTTTCTTTGGTAATCGGAACCTTCTGTTTCTTAATGTTAATCTTTTCCTTGAATTAAAGTATATTTTGTTTTGAACCTTCCCTTTAAATATCAACTAAATTCATAATTCATCTAAAACCAAGCCTTTTGGGGTGATAGTATTGGTATGGACAGCTGTCATAAGAACTGTGATTTCTCTATTTTTGTTGACAGTTTTGTAATTTATTAACATGCTATTATATTTCCAATATTTATACTTATTCACATTCACTATCTCTTTTTAATAGTTTCTATTTCCCATTGTATAATAAGAATGATTTCAGGAGTCTTACATGGAATAAGGAAAAGAAAAAAGAGCAACTTGTTCAGTGTGCTAAATTTTATCCCTCTGTTGATGTTATCCGAGTTCATTCCAGCTCCTGTGTTTGAAGGATCTGGTTTTCTTCCAGCTCTAAAGCTCCATGACCCAGCCCATGCAGTTTTTAAGCTGTCAGTATTTGAACAAATTCTCAATAATTTACAGTTAGTATGGCCTCTGAAGAATGTTTTCACATTGTATCTTAATATGAAAAATAAATAAATGCTGAGAGTCTCTAGCAATGCACTGAGGTATTTGCTCAATATGTTAGCACAGTGTCCAACTGAGTTTAAGGGCCTCAGCTGATGTGACTTCCTTAAATAATAAGACAAGTCCATGACTCTTGAGGTTCCTTCTGCAGTCTCGGTAGAGTTCTGGGGCTGTCTCAGATAGCTGAGACAAAACCACCTTTATATTGTCTTTCAACAGCTTCAGCTGTGTTTGGTTGCAGAGACTCAGTCTTGCCTGGCTCCTCCCCAGCTCTTGATTACCTCAGGCCTGCAGTACGAGGGAGCTGTTAGAAATCAGGGCTACCAATAGCTTATTTATCTTGATATTATCATGCCTGTAACCTTCACAATTCACCTCCAGCCCTCCTGCAGTGGTTCCTGCAGGGGCTGCACCAGTGCCAGGGCAGAGCTGTCCCTGAGTGCAGCGCTGGGTGTGTGCTCTGGCAGCTGGGATGCCAACAGGAGCACGACTGGGCAGAGGTGCAGCTGGGGAGAGCTGCAGATTGCAGCTCTGAGGAGAAAAATTTACCCTGTTGAAGGGAAATTAGAGTCTGCCCCGTGCCTCTCCTAATCACCAGATGAGGTCTGTGGCCTCTTCACTGTTTTTTGTCAGCTCCAAAACTGGAGTGTTTTAATGGGTGTCTTACAGTCAGTAGTTCCCAGGTTGGGAGCACCACTGTAAACACAAACTCCTTCACAGAGATTCTCTCAGTACAGCCAGGCAATTTGGCTATTTTAGTAAAAACTGAAATTATATAACAAACCCATGTGACTGTGTCTGTTGGTTTACTATCAGCTTTCCTCTGGACAGCAGCAGAGTTCTGTGTGCTTCATTAATGTCTCCTGACTGCCTTGGCCGATGCAGCCCCAGCTCTGCTGTGTGTCTGGGGTATGAAAATCCTAATAGGCACATTCAATTGTAAATATGATCTGCCTCACTGTAATGTGTAACTCCAGCCAAAGAAAACAAACTTTTCTTACCACAAAAATTCACCCTTCAGAACTCCATCTGTATGTCAGAAGGATACTTAAGTCATATTTTTGTCATATTATTTGGAGTTTTAAGTACACCACAATAGTAGGAGAGTAAGTACGCAGGTGGGCCGATTCTTTTTATACCATTTCAAGACATAAAGAGGAGTTGAGAGTGAACAAGGAAGTGTAAATGAGGCATTTCCAACTGACCCACTAAGTGTGACTCAGCTGAGGTATCTAACTAGAGCAAGAACTTGGTAACTAGAATTAAGGGGGGAGAGGAAGGCATGCAGTAATTCTTTTTTATTTAGCAACTGGAGGAAGATTTCTCCTACCTATTCCTTCTGTAGTGTTAATAGGTATCTGCTTTGCTCAAACCAGTTTCTGCTTTTTTAAGCACTATCACTGAAGCCATTCTAATGCCATTAATTTGACAGGTGAGGATGCAAGATTGTAAGGACAATAGCAAAACTCAGTTGTGCGGGATTAGTTAATGCTAATATGTTGTCATTTTATTTTAAAGTTCTCATACTTTCTCGGTGATTTCTCATGGGCAGCTCTTCACAGCACTGACTCTTTCTTCTTTACAGCTAACAACTCTAACTCTCTTCACAGCACAGCTAGCAAACTTTATCTTTTCCCAGCACAGCTAGTAAACTTTAGCTCTCTTTTCAGCACAACTAACAAACTCTATCTCACATCTCAACTAGCTAAATTACTCTTTTGTAGCACTCTTCTTATTGCCCCTATTAAGGGCAGGCCTGTTCCTAATCTTTAGTAATTAGTACAGCTGCAACTCCTCCAGTGTGAGATTACCTTCTGCACTTTGTTTTCTTACATTCTGTCTCTCCACACTAATGTAGTCATCCCTGAGCCACACTGCATCTTCAAATACTGAAGCTGAGGACATCGGGTAATTTAAAGCAAGACCAAGTATTGCTGCCTTTAGCAGTCGGGGCCCTTGAAGACCACAGCTGTGTCTCTTCTGCACAGGTACTCATAGATAAGGTTGATCTGACATAGGCACCAGCCTAGACACTTGCTGTGAAGCCTAAAGCAGAGATCTGTTATAAGCTTTGGAATACAGGTTAATTTTTTTTTTTTTTTTTTCTAGAGGAAAAGGGCAGGAAGGGTGGAAACAATGAGTCTTGCAAAAAAAGGAGTGAATGCTAGGAAACAGGCTTGCTATAACTTGGCAGTGTTCAGAGATGTGCTGCTAGTTGTGCCTGAAGAATAAACATTCTGCTTTTCTGCTGACTCTAGCCAAAGTTTGTGGCCAGCAAAAAGGCAGGGGAAGCTCTGAGGAAGTGTGTGTGTCTAATAGGACATTTCAGATGCTGATTACAGGTGCTTTGCCCAAGCTTTTCATTCTTTATTTCAAAGAAGGTTTGAGTCTGGAAATGTGCTGTGGGATTAGAAACACTGCCTAAGCTCTACCCAGCTGGCTTGGAGAAGCTTTTGGACACTGATATGTAAGGCAGGTTCAAAAAACTGAGACTGGGCCTTGAACAGTAAAATAACCTCTTTTTTTTTTTGTGGAATCAGATCACAGATGTGGATGTTAACAAAGGATTATAAAGCTGTAGTTCAGTTCTCATAAAGAGTAGCTATGATTAGTTACAGAGGCTTGTGAGCTTCCTTCCCAGCAGCAGAGAGGCATGGACCCAAAGGGGCTGGGTGTTGGAATTTCACCCATGCTTCACTGGGCAAATGACAGCAACTCTGTGCTGGTATTCCAGTCTCTAGTATGAAGTGGTTATCTTACTGCAGGGATTGAAAGGCATAATTGGTTGTAGAATGAATTGAAACAGAAAGTGCTATCTCAGTGCAAAGTGGTTTTATCTACTGCTGCACACCCACAGGATTTACTTTTGAGGTGGAGACACATTTCTTAATGCCTGTGATGTGTACTGAGACAACTGGAAATAATAAAGCCTTGGGGTAGTGGTGTTGGAACCTTGTTCTTATTGAGGTCACTGGCAATTCCATCACTGATTTCAGCAGGAAGAGGATCAGGCTGCTTTATCAAGAGGCCTTAGGTAAACACAAGACTTTCCAAGACTCAGGATCTTGGGTTTTTGGAAGGCTAATTTGTGCAGTGCCAGTCCCCGCCTTGGTAGTCCAATGGTATAGTGTAGACACTTTATGTCAATTAATTACTTGGGGATTTATTAACTTGAAATTTCAAGAAAACTGCTAGCTTTATTGCTGTCTGCAAACAAAACATGCAGAGTGAAGAAGGTTCACATACCCTAGGCATTTTGGCAGAAAGTGAACATAGAGTGTGTTAATTGAACAGAGGTCAGTAATTTCAAAAGGATGTGTGCCATTAAAATGGATCATACAATCCATGAAAGAACTTAGAAATAAACACAGTGTTTCCACCACTGTTGTGGAAACTGAAAAGTGACAGTGGATGGGGAGACAACAAGAGAAAAAGAAACAGGAAAATCTCCACAAACACAGAATAAAAGAGGTCTTGTGGAAATTTGCCCCACTGTAAATCAAGCTGAAAATGTATTGATATTTGGGAGATGCCTCTGAAAGTTATGAACTTAAACAAGAAGGATGGATATTTCTCTGAAGAATTTCAGAGTGTATAGATCTGCAAACAATTTATATATCAAAACAGTCACCAAATGGGCTGGAGAGGCTGAGCAACAAATCATTTCCAGAAACTGCCATTTTCAGAATTTATAAGTAGTGGTAATCTCAGTGTTACAAAAGTGAATATTAATGTCTGTATTTTAAATAAAATCTGATTTTGATTTTGTTATGGGACCTTAGAACTCCTTGGAAATGGCCTTGGAAAATCGTGCTGTAGCCATGTCAGCTGGGGTCTTTTGACATATAAATGACAGAAATCTGGAAAGTATTCTAAACTACCTGTACTGTCTTGTTAAATCACAGTGCAGTGTTTCATCTGACCATTGAAGACGTGCATAGTAAGCAGAGTTAACAGACAGATGCACAGGTGACTTTCTCATTAAAAACCAGACTATTCCTTATTTATTTCTAATGTTTCTCTAAAGAATTTGTGCTTCCAAATGATTTTATGCTTTTGCATTCATTTCTTGTTTTGGGAAGGAAGATCTTTTAATAATGTTTAGCATCAACCTCTCCCACATGTGCAATTTGCTGCTCTAGTAAAAGTGCTGTTCCCCTGCAAAAGCTTATAACGTGCTATATGAAATGTCAGAAATGATAAAGCAAACCCAAGAACCTCTGAAAGAAAATGTACTGCCATGAATATCTGAAATTTACCAAACCACTGCTTTTATTATACTTAAATTTTAATAAACACTTTTCTTAAGAGTTTGTGCTTCAGTAGGCAAAGAGATGTGTTTTCTATGTAAATAGCAGTCTTTGACTTTTTTGAAAAAACTGTATTCCACTGCAGTAATAAATCCTACAAGCAAACTAAGACACAGTTTAGGCCATGAGATATGGAATAAAATCTCTGAAACCTCTCTCTAGGCTTGCTGGGTTGCCAGTTGTGGCTGTAGGGCAAGAATGCCTTAGAGAACTGATTTTCTCAATGTTTTCATGTGTGTTCAAGTTTTGAAAATAGGAGGGAAGGGAGGAAGCCAAAACTCTTGAAAGGATGTTAATAAACTCTTTCCCTCTTCATTGTTTTATGCCTTGCCTCAGATTCTATATCTTCACTCTCCAACGAGATGGTATGGCACAGGATTTATTTCTGAGCGTGTATCCCTCCTCAGCAGAAAGCATTTACATTTTCCATAAGAATGTTTTCTACTCATAACTTCTTGATAGCATTTTTATCCACTTACTTTACCCTGAGGTATCCCTTAGAACGCTGCTCAGAGGTTGGCAGGGTTAGTGTCACCATGAATGCATTGAAGTTGGCTGCTGGAGGTGTTAATGCTTTGCTGGCAGTTGTGTTTCAGAGCTGCTGTCTCTCGTGTCAAAGGACTTCCTTTCCTAAGTGCTGGCCAGCACTTCCTTCCATCTGAAGTCTTCCTCAGTAACTCTACCAACTCTCCCAGTTACCAATATCTTTATCCCAAGATATCAGACTTAGTCTTGCAAGTTTAAATACGTATTTGTAACTGTTTTTAGAGTTCTGCAAATATAACTGACTTTCCTGAGTAGTCCTTTCAGCAAGTCTCCTTTGCATCTCTTCAGGGCCAAGTTAGCAACCAAGCAGGAAGCAAGTGAAAAGGGTAGATTGTAACAGGGCCAGTCTGTGACTCCATCCTATGCATAGATATGAAAATCTTCAGAATGAAAGGCAATCTCTCCAGTTTTACATTCTGCTTGTGCTTTTTACTGCTCTTTTCCACATATCATTGGGGAGCTTTTGTCTCGTTTTTGAGGCAAGACAACCATTGACTGTCATGCAGAGCTTTCTCTTTCTCCCCTCCTTTTTTCCAAAGAAGATCACTGTAAGGGACTTGTACAATAACAGTAATGCTGCCTGTATTACAGTTAAGTGATGTGGTGCTTGTTTTAGCTTTGCATGGACTAGCACAAGGCTGGAGTTGCAGCATTCTAAAATCTGTTAATGGTTTATTTGATGAGGTTGGATTGGTTCTCAAGCTGAATTAGATCTGTTTTTCTGTGGCTAAAACTTATAATGCTTATGCATGAAAGCAAAGTTGCTTGCTTTAACACTGACCTAGGGTACATCTCCCATGAAGATAATACAATGGAAGAATGGAAACATTGGAGAGTTCTGTGGGGTTTAATGATGGAAGAATGGAAACATTGGAGAGTTCTTTGGGGTTTTATTTTGAGATTTCTTCCTCCTGTTCTCTGTCCCAAAGTAAATGTTCTGCCGTGGCATGAGTAAGCTGAATTGGATGCTAAGACCTCTGAATATCCTTGGATAACTTAAAACAAACAGGCTGTCATTACATGATTGAGCACAAAGTTTGTGGCTGAGTTTAGACCAGAGCTAGTCTGAGTTAGTGAATATTATAAAACAAAGTCTCCATCAATGAACCAACCTGAAGTGTGTTTTCAAAAACATATCTGTATTCAATAATATTGAAGAGTAAGAAATATTATGAACAAATTTCTTGAAAGCATATGAATACTGGATATGAAATTCTTGTGCACATTTATAGACAGCACAATTCCTGGGCTCTGGAGGTCTGATAAAGGGCTTTGGATGTTTGCACATAGCTCATAAACAGCATGATTTGGAACCCAGTCATGTCAAGTGGTTTCCTCATACCCTTTATGTTTCATGAAAAATAAGCTGTCAGTCATATCATTGGGAAAATTGAACTACTTAAGAGGACAGTCATTTAATGTGGTAAATTTTCCCTTTAACCCTTCCATCCCCAAACTCAGCATGAATGCTGAGCTGTTTAAAGTGCCTTGCAAATAGGAAGAAAAGAACATTCCTCCTTCATCCACAATGCAGTGCTGTTGTGTTTAACTCCAGGTAAATGTGTTATTTTTTAAATCATCTTGCATTTTGGTAAGCTGAAAGTGTTTGTATGAATAGCCACCAGTAATACAGATAAAACCTGTCCACACTCATCCCATCAGGGAAATGGAGAGGTCTTGCCAACATAGATTAGATTGTGATGGATATTAAACAGTAAGTGAGAATAGATTAATCTATATAAATGTGAAGTATTTAGTAGTATTCTTGAACTCCAGGTAATGAAATGCCATCAAGGCACAGTTAAATTTCTGTTTATTGACAGACATCTGCTGCAGTAAAGAGCCTGCCAGGAGCATGGTCTATGTTTTGAATTGATTTTATATCCTGATAACTCTCCATAGTTGTGTGAAACATGCCCAGGTGCTGGAATGGAATTCTGTCTCTAGTAATAATTTATCTGTTACCTTTCTTATGATTATTCCTCTTCTGGTGATCCCTCCCCTTCCCCCCTGTAAATAATAGCAGAAGGAAGACCTCTGATGACAAGTTAGTTTATCTCAGAGTTTTGAGCTGCTTGCAAATTTATTTTATACTGTCAATACTTTGTTAGTATTTCCATGATGTCTGAAATTTTGGTATTGGCCTAAGAGCAGTAGCAGCTGTAACAGCTGTCTGGTCAAGAGGAATAACTTTTGGATTCAGTGTAGCCTTGTGTTGCTGCCCCTCCAACAGTGAGTGCTGAGTGATAGTCAGGTGGGATAGCACAGGGGAGGTGAGGCCAGTGCTGGCTTCCCAAGGGTGAAACAGAGCCATAATCTCTGTGAAGATGAACCATGTGGCTACTTAGCTACTCATTTACCACTTCTCTTGCTCTTTTGCTGTGGCCATTTTCACATTTTGGATTGTCCTGTGAAGTTACTGCCTGGTAGCTCTGTATTTGCGCTGTTAATGTGAGACTAGGTGGCACTTCCCATCCTCCTTGGTTTCACTCTCAAAGTTTTGTGTTTAGGGGTGTGTGTGCAGCAGTCATCTCTCCTAATTAGCAAAATTTCCCACTCTATCTCCTGTGTTCTCAAGCACACCAAGATATTTCAGGCTATACTTTCACTGTGATGCCACAGTTGTGCCATACCTTTTATCCATAGAGGCAAGGTCTGGATAATTTCCCATTGTCTGAGTTGACATACTAGTCACATACCAAGATCTAAAAAGAATTACTTTTTAAAGAAAATTTTAGAGTTAAATAAACAGTTTCAGGTATTGAATTATACCAGAGAATTGCACTGAGGTGACCTGTTAAAATTACATTCAGGTGGTATCAGTTTAAAGAACAAAGACTTTAACAAGTCTGGAAAAAATATGGATAATATGTTGGAATACCCATAGTGCGTGGTGGAGATAGTGCTGAGATGTGGCCAGAGGTCTACTGGCAGCACACTGTGCTGCTATAAAGACAATATTTGCTCTACAGACTGGCAGGAGCTGCTGTGGGGAACTTACCTCCTACAGTGAGGAAATTCCTTGAACCTGGCTCAGTCGTTTCCCAGCCTGTCCTGGCTGAAGGCTGTGCAGCTTTGGATGACTTTCCTCCTTTGGCTTGAAGGGATGGTGGCTAAAATGAAGAGCCTGAGGGACATGAAGAAGGAGAGACAGACTCAGGGAAAAGGCTTCCCCTAAATGAGTATGGAGTGTACATATGGCAGAGTGTATATGGGATTTGTGGAACGGGATTCAACAGTTCTCCCTCTCTTTACAGTGTTGATTCTGTAAAAGAATTGTCACACTTATTCCTAACAAAATGTGCTTTCCTTTTGATGATTAAGCACTCTTTATCTTTTTAAATAGCTGGGTACTACCCCAAAATAACTGGCCCAAAGACAGCAAAATCCTTCAAGCCTCCTGCTTGGCAGCGTCTTACAGCACAGCTGTTTTGTGTGCTGCCTTTGGTGCAGGGGCTGTTGTGGGGCCTGCTGGAGGAATGGGTATCAGTGCTCCAGCAGCCCTGTCCCGGTGCCGTGCTGGAGGAATGGGTGTCAGGGCTCCGGGAGCCCTGTCCCGGTGCCGTGCTGGAGTGGAGGATGAGCGGTGTCAGGGCTCCGGGAGCCTTGTCCCGGTGTCCTTCTGGAGGAGGAGCGGTGTCAGGGCTCCGGGAGCCCTGTCCTGGTGCCATGCTGGAGTGGAGGATGAGCGGTGTCAGTGCTCCAGCAGCCCTGTCCCGGTGCCGTGCTGGAGGAATGGGTGTCAGTGCTCCAGCAGCCTTTTCACAGTGTGCGTGTGGTGTCTACAGCAGCCTAGTTCATGTCACAGTTATTCAGATCATACTCCATTACTTAAATTCCTAAGAACTTTAGCATTGGCAAATAATCATACATGGAAATAGAATGCTGTGCATGTAAATGTGAGAATGGATGAAAGTCCTACAAATGAGGGGTTTGGAAGCCCCTTTGACAACATTAGAAACAACAGAAAAAGGATTTACAGTGTAGGTCCTCCTACTTCATTCTTTTGAGCTGCTGATGAATAAAGTTGTGAGTGGCCTTGAAAAGTAGATTTACTTAATGGAAAAGCATGAAAATGCTAGCATTTAATGAGCCTTGCCATGGCTTCAGCTAGGGAGAAATGACTCTCTCCCTTTTGAGGCCTGGGTTCAACAGTCAGTGCATTGACCACGGCGAGGAAGCAGAGCCCTTGCCTTCCTTCTGCATGCAGGACTTGCCTCTCTGGAGAAGTCCTGTGGCTTGGTTTGCATTGTTCACTCCTCTGCTGCTGTCCTGAGGCAGTGAACTCTGCTGTGGGGTTCCACTGGGTCAGGTTCAGGGAGCTGGAAAGGAGAGCAGTGCAGAGTGGCCGTGGCCAGAATTGTCTAGGTGCAGCCACAGCAGAAAGAATGTCTCCATGGCTGAAGTGACTGTGTAATGAGGCACTGGGTGGGAGACCTGGGGTTGAATTTCCCAAGTCCTTGGCTTGTGGTGATTAGGAGCTTTATGAAGTGGAGGGGCTGGGTCTGCATCATTGCCTGGCACCCAGCTGCAGAGTGTGAAGCTGCTTTCAGGCTTCAGCCCTTTTGGCAGCAGTATTGAGCTGTAAGAGGCATAGGCAAGACAGAATATAACTGTGAAGCAGTGGTAAGAGACATGGAAAATAAGCCCACTTGGATAGCTTAATATTGTGAATTCCTGCCTTTTTAGAAAGTGGAGACCACCTCCACCTAACTCCAGGGACAGACTGCCAAACTCCAGGCTAATCTAAATTAAAACAATTATCCTCTTACAATTTTAGTTTATTTTGGCAATGCTAACAAATTCTTAACAGCAAAGCAAGTCAGTCATTTGTGAGTAATTCTGAGAAGTCCCAGAAGAGAGGACTGGGCAGAAAAAGACAGCTGAAAGTTCAACAGATTCTGTTTTTCACCCTCTGGTTCATTGTGTAGAGCATCTGTGGCAGGGTTTGCAAGGCAAATGTAGTGTCATGAGGCCTTTTATTCTTGTATCCCTCTTCCAGGCTGGCTTGTTGGTTGTCTGAAAGATTCTGAACATGAGTATGGTGAATCTGGCTGAAGCTGAACTTTAGAAGCCTCCTGGGAGTTTGGGGATTTGCAAAATTAGGTGAAAGAATGATCCATTGATGACATTAGCAGGCAGTGTGGATACAGCCTTCCCAGTGCTACTTAGGCTGACCAACCTGCAAGTGCTGGTGTGGCCTCTCATGCAGCTATTGCAGCTCTTGCAGAAAGTGTTTGAGTAATAAAACAAATTATTATCTTGGATTTCTTGGCTGTTATCTCCAGTAGTGCTACCAGGCAAGGTCACCTGAACACTTATACTTTACTTCCCTGGGTTGTTCTTTGCTGATTTATTTTCTGGAGAAGGGAAAAGCTGGTGTTATGTGCTGGGCAGGTTTAGGTCAATTAACCTTCACACAGTTGGACAAGATGATTGTCATAGGCCTCTTTAAACCTGCTGGCTTGGTTGTTGTTTTGAGTTCTTTTCCTGATTTTGTTTTTGTTCTTATTACAGTTTCCTACCTGGAAACACCTATTACTTCTGATTGTTTTACATAACCAGTCTGGAGCAAGTGTTTCTCTTTGCATGTACCAGTCTCTGTGATTCCACGGAGCTCAATGCCTGCCTGTTTTCTGATTTCAGCTCTTCCAAAAGCAGAGGTAGTTCATTCACTTAATCTTTGCTGCTAAAAACATACATGTCTGAGTTTATAAATAGAAATAATCTGTCCGAAATGGACCTAAAGAGCCTACTTCCTCCTGATTTTAAGAACAGCTCAGTTACAGTCAATTCCTAAAATTTATGAGTAACTGCTGCTTTGTAAAGTCAAGACAGAATAGCAGGAAAACATTGTATTTTTAGCAAATGCAAAGTATTAGTGAGACACAAAATGTTAAGCATGATTCACAGTTCAGGCTGCTCTGTCTGTTGAGTGTTTAAGCTGTGGCATTTCATTATAGCCTTGGCTGCTCTTTATGTATTGTGCTGGAGCAGTTGCTAAACCACTGCCCTTTGCCCTACTGGACTGGAGCTGCCCTGCTGGGGGCCTGCAGCCCATCCTGCTCATAACTGGGAGAGATTTCCCTCAGCTCAAGGAGCAAGAGTGTCTGAACTCTCCCCGTGTTGCAACAAGCTTCAGTGCAACGTGTGTGCAAGTCTACCCTGACACCAAAAAGTTCTATGTGAACCCAACTTCAATTTAATAAAACTCTAGAAGTAGAACAAGTTCAATAAATGCTTGTGCTGGATTTTGTATAGCTTTGAGGTAAATGCTTATGCTTTTTCCCTTTGCTTCTTTTTGAAGAAAGTAGGTAAAATCTCTTGGTTCTGTTCTGGAAATGTCTTGGGAGAAGCGTGTTGAGGGCAGGAAAGGCAATGTCCTCCTTGACAAGGGCACAGTCTCAAAGTGCACAAGAGAGGTGAAAAAAGAGGCTTGGGAAGGATAATCTGGTTCAGCCAAGGGTCCAGATATCATCAAGAAAGTCCATAGTGTTGGGACAGACCTGGAGTTAAACAGGGAAGCAAATGAGTGGGATGGGTTTGCGTGGGACGTGTTGGGTACAGGCTGAGCTGCAGTGCTTCTCAGGTAAGGACTTTCCATCTCATGGTTAATTCATTACCAACAGGAAAGGAGAGGGAGGTTTTAGAAGTGGCTCTCAATAAGTGGAATTAGACCCAAAGACTTTTTCAGGACACATTTTGTGACTTAGTGTTTCCCAGGTCAGATGTGAAAGGCTAATGAGAAAGGCAGTGTACTCCCCCAGCTTGTCTGACATATGTAAGTGATAACCTGGCAAGTGTTACAGCTGATGAGCAGAAACAGATGTGTTTATAAATGACCTGTGTTAATCTTTAAGTCGCCAGTCTGAAACTGAACCCAAAGAAGTGTGCATTGGGTTAAGGATAGAAAATTTATTTCTGGTTTTCTGCCAGCGATTTAGTCATTGGAGAATGGGTTTACACAGGCAAGAACAAAAGGAGATGCTGAGCAGAACTCCTTACACCCACCAGATGTGCAGAGTTTTGTAGGATTATGGTGCTATTACTACAGAACATAAGATGGTAGATTTGCCAATATTGCAAAACATGCATGAGTTGTAGACGAAAAGGAAACTATTTCAGTAATCAGTAGAAAAGTGATTTAGCAAGTTCAGAGCTGGAAGGTCCATTGCAAATGTTCTACTATATCTATGTTTGAAACTCCTTCCATATTAAATACAGATGCTAGAATAGGCATGTTGGGGCAGTATTGACATAGGAACATAAAAATCTTCAGGGGATGGTTATTGAGGATTCTTGAAACAGAGCTTAAATCATTGCAGTGCTCAAAAGGAATGCCTGGCAGTCATTAAAGCTAGAGAATATTTTCAGCACTAGTGGAGGAAGATTTTTATGATCAGGAGAGATCATACATCCCTGAAATAGATCCTGCTATCATAAGAGGGTTTCCAGGTGTTTGTAAAAACTGAAACACTAACATTTTGCAATTAGAGCCACTTTGTTTTGTGTTTTCTTTTGTTGGCTCTGGTGCAAGACTAATTGTGAAGGCAATTAATGATTTCTAATGAGAATGAGTATTCTGAAGAGGAGATAAGGCATCTTTCCTTTTGACATAAGTAAAAATAGTGCTGGCTTATCCAGGTGAGGATTGTCTGTAGCAATCCTTACCTGGATTGACAGCTTCCTAAAGTGCAGTTATATCTGGATGAGTGCAATTAAAAGATGATTCGGCAAATGCCATTTTAGAAAAAGTATCTTTTCAGAATATCATAGTAAAAAAACTCTGCTTTGAACAGGAAAGCTCTGAGTGTAAACAAACATGAAGTTGTAAATGAGATGAGAAGAAAGCAGACCATGGGCTCAGGTATTAGTTACTGGTCAGTTCTGTGAATCAAGGACTTAGAGATGTTTTTAGAAGGACCTAGGTTGATCCCTTGCTTGATCCATAGAGGATTATGAAGTGTTTCATGTGCATGGAGTAGGATAAGATCCTTGGCCAGATGGTGTCTGATCTCATGGGCAGGGTAAGGGTTTACATCCCTGTTTCTCAAGCTTCCATCCCTATAGGATGCATACATCCCTACAGAATACATACATACAAGTGTGGAGGACAGACAGGAGCAGAAACTGTTCAGGGAGAGTAGCAGGCTTTGCACAGACATGGGGCCATATCATCTCTTTAATTAAATTGCTGCAATTGCACCTTGGAACCAACAGAGAAAATAAACTGGGTTTCTAAATAACCCCCCTGTGTGCTTATATACTGGGGTAATGTTTTTGATTTGACAGATAATGCACTGAAACATGCTACTGGATTTATAATTTCAAGTGATACAAGGGAGCCTGGCCATGAGTAGTGTTGACAGTGTAATTTGATTTTATTGGTCTTGTTGGCACTTCATGTGTGGGACATTCTTTTCTGGTTTATTTTTTAATGAGAAACATTCTATCAGATTGTGAAAAGAACAAAGCCTAATTGAACAACCCCCCCCAATATTCTAAGGAACAGAAAAATAAAACACGTTAAACAATACTTGACTTTTATGTATAACGCATTGACTTCAAAAATCTGAGTCGTTTCCATCCATATAAACAAGTTATATAGTAGTAACAAAGTGCATGAAGCAAATTGCTAAATTTAACTAAGGTATTAAAATAAAAAGTACTTTAAAACAATACTTTAACACAGTTTTTTGCCATGATTCTATCATGCATCAACACAAAGCAGATCCTGAGGCAACCTGTGCCTTTGACAGTCTTTCTGTATTATAATGTAAATAAATGGAAGTAATGATCAAACTTGTAAGAGGGTGAAGAACATCAAGACAAACCATCCATTTATAACAGAGTTGTATTTTAAAAAAATAAAAATCAAAGTGCACTGCTGGTACATCTCATTTGAGCCTATCTGGTATGTGAATAACAGAGGGGCATGATCCAGTCTCCAAAGGTTCCAAGGCTTTGTTTAAGCACCAAGGCAATAAAGAATGATGGCTGTTCTGTTCATAGCACTACTATGACTAGCACGACAACGGAAAAATTGTACCAGAATATATAGTAAACATCTTTTGTATACTGAGGAGGCAAACACTCTTAAATTATCTGATGTGTACAGTACTGGTACTTAGTGTCTTGGTGCCAGTACCAGACTGGTCCAGTAATTATCATTCAGATCTATTTCTAATTACAGATAAGGCATATAACAAAAAAGTAAATATTTGGTTATTGATATCTCATGTGGTTCAGCAACCCAACCAGTCAGAGCTTATCTTGCCAATTTTAACAATCTTCAAACTCTTGTCTTCCATTTGTAGATAGTACTGATCTTTGAAAAAGTAGGTATATCCTGTTAAAATAAATAAATAAACATGCTCAGATTATGGAGAACATAATTTTTGGTCAAAGATTTTTTGTCTTAGTGATTTAATGAAGCTTAATTAATTGAATTACTTATTTCCCAAAGTATTCATATGTATTTGTATTATTAAAAATACATTGAAATCCCCATCCTGTAGAAGAGAGCTCTTGCTAAATGGAGCCTTATTAAGGTCACTACTTTGTGAGCCAGAATTTTCTGGGATGAAATGTTTGCTGGCAAACTAGTTGTTGAAAATGTGACTGAGTCAGGACTCATGTGACACCAGTGTTGCTCTCAGACTTGAGTGCATATCTGTGCAAAATTTAAGGCCCCTTAAAACCACGGGCCAGGATCTCAGTTGGAGTGCATAGGAAATTAAGAAAAATTGCGACATAAAACCCATTCATGCCTGTGATCAGGGAGATTATCATCCTTGAGTTCTGGTTGTGCTAGGGCAGGATGGTGCTGAAATGGTGCTGGGACTGTGTGCTGGTGTGGAGGAACCTGGGGAGTGTCAAGGAGCTGGGAAATGTCCAAGCCACAAGGACTGGCTCGGTCATGCACCCTGGTGTTAGGACATCCTGTGCATCAGGCATTGGGTGGCTCCATTTGGCTCCTACTCATGGGCCACAAGAAATTAGTCTCCAATAGGTTTTTAAGTAAACAAATAAGAGTTTGTTAGTGATTTAAATCAGAATTACAGCTTACCACTGTCCCCAAGGCCCAGGACAGCATCAAGGTTATCTGGAACACCATTCCAAGAGTCAGCAATGAATTTAGGGGATGCAAGCTCCATTTTCTTCTTTTCTTCATTGTACCTGAAGGAAATGATATCTCTACATTACACATCTGCATTTAATGTTAAATTTTAATATAATTTTTCAGGGTGTTCTCAGCAAATGTGACTATATAAAACAAACAGAAATATAATAACTGAGATTGTAACATGATTTCTATTTCATTATAATTATTGCTGATTTTTTTAAAACCCTGTGAAATTTTACATCTTTCCTTCAAAAATGCAATGCTGAATTGAAAATACGCTTCCTAAGGAAAGTTCCTTCCAGGAACATAATTTGGATGGGAATCAGTGCTGAGCAGGAGGCGTGGAGGTGTCCTGAGCACTGTGATGTGCAATATAGTTTGAACCAGGCTTCAAGTGCATCATGTGAGGCCTCAATGACCCTTCAGGTGCTCAAGCACCTCTTCAGGAGCAGGAGACTTCAGAGAGGTTGTCTTTGACAGTACTGGAGGGAGAAAACCATTTATGTTCCCAGTTTCTATTTATCCATGTCCATAGATATCTCAGATTACTTTTCCCTCATTGCTCTATGGAACTACTTGGAATATATCCAAAGTTGCACCAGTACTAATGAGCACTAGGTTGGTCAAAATCAATTTAAATGATTCATTTAAATTCCTTACTATTTTTTTTTTTTTCTGGGCTATTTAAAGAAAATCTAATACCTTGCTGGGTAGCTTTAAAACTTCAGCTGTGGAATCTGAGCCAGCTCCGTTTCCCCTCCCTCACAAAACTTTGCTCTGCTCAACAGTCTTGTTATAATAACACTAAAATAGCTTGTGGCTGGAATGAAGGAGAGAGAAGGCTTCCAAAAAATCCATTTAAAGTAAGTGTGATAATGACACAGGAAGGACTATGGTATGTAAGTATTTTGATTCCACTGACAGAGTCCTTGTATAAAATGTAACAGCCACATACTTAAGGGTCAGAGCGTCTGTTCAACAGAGATGCATTTTTTTCCTGAACTATTTTTCAACTGCTTGCTTTCTTCTTTACACAGATAGAAATCATTTAATCCTATTTTGTTTCCTTAACAATAAATTATGCATTCTGCACTGACTGCACTTGATAAGTTACTTTAATAGAAATACTGTCTGTGATTGGAGTGATGAATTACTGCAGGAGGCCCTGCAGTACAGTTAATCAAAACAATAGTTGGTACAGAGGAAACCCGCAGCTTTTTAACTCATAGTCTGTAGGTTTCAGTAGGAGTCTGAAGTGTTGCAAATGGCTGTATTAGAACTACTCGTAAGTGTTTAAATGGTCTCTACAATATGACATTAAAGAATTTATAACATTCTTTAAGTTTTTAGTTTTTTTTTTTCTTTAGATAATGGAGAAAAGCACTGTCCTTAAAGTAATTGAAAATTATGATCAAGTGGTAATTGTAGGGAAAGACTGTTTTATTTACTTACAAGAATCCACAGCCATTAGAACAAAATAAAGTCATTCAGTTTAATCATAACATGAAATTATTGTTAACATAAAATGGACTCAGTTATACTGAGACCTCCTTTGATATCTTGTATAGAACATCTCTCAGAATGAACTCTTAAAGGTTGGAGAATCTATTAATTTTCTGGGTCCACTTTCAGCCTGTTGTGTAATGTCTTCATTCCTGAAGTGAAGTCCTGTTCCTGGAACAGGCCTCTGACAGTGACTGCAGGAGTCAGGGCCTCTCTTTTGTTCTGATGCCATTTTGACAGCACAGAGGTAACTCACCAAGATCCTCCTCTGCTTTTTGAGATGGTCTTTTGTGCCAGATCTTCCTGGCAATTATGGTAATGAAATTCTATTAAATACAGTCATACAATTAGTAGACTCTTCAGGTGTAATGTAGAAATACATTACACCTGAATTAAAAAAAAATCATTAAAAAAAGTAATTTTTAAGGACATTCTTTCTTAATCTAAGATGATAAGAGCATGGTAGCAGGTCACCCGAGTTTCACTGGAAATATGAAAAGGATTGAGAGACTGTCCAAATGAATTGAAGCTAAGATTTTGCTCAAAGTGCTTACAGATACACTTGTGCCCCATTCAGATTTCCTCAGTGCCAACTATATTAGTAGAGCAAAGGTGTAAGTGATGGTAGATCAGCTGCTGAAAGGATTTACACTCATCCACAGCATGTTTTGGGTAGTCACACTGTTGTTTCCTTTAAATCCAGTCCCTCTTAACCTGATGGCTTAGTGAAAGAATTTCTTAGGCAATCTGATCAGTCTTTGAATTCAAGTGATTGGAGCTCAGTGTATTTTTAAGGAATTCCTTGTAGAGTTTTCTCCCAGCATTTGTGAGGTGACAGTAAGGACAACTCGTCCCTCTTAAGAGCCAGGGACTGATGTGGGGCAGTTGCTGGTACATGGGGGCACAGTGATGAGTTGTTAGTGGTGGCAGCCTGACAGACACTCCCAGATACCCTCTTCCATTGCTGTTTTTGAGGCTGTTGCTTTCTCAAATATGTGCCAGTTTCCTGTTGCTGTCAGCACTGTCCTGGCAGCCCTTGTTCTGCATTCCCAGAGGATGTGCCCTGTGTTTGGTCCCTGCCTCCTGAAGCTCAGGGTGCATTCAGCCCTGGAGACAGCTCAGCTGACAGCATCCCACCACCACCCAATGCATCTTACTTCCAGTATCTGTCTCCAGCAAAAATGTATGTCCTCTTGTTCCTGCCCCAGTTGAAAGCTGCATCCACACGCTGCACATCAGGGGGCAGTCCCAGGCTGCTCAGCTTCTTTGGATAGCCCCTGTCCAAGTTGCTGGCTGAATAAACCCAGTACTCATTTCCTAAGCAGGGGAGAAAAAAAAGCAAACAAAAACTATTTATTAATCAGTAACAAAAGAGTATTTCTTCTTTTTTGCTTTGCCCTGTGACTTTTTATTGTGCTAGCTGTGCCATTAGACTTTCTAGTATTTTACCATCTGTGATTACATTCCAAGTGTACTGTGATTACCACTGCTTTTGCTACTGAAGTGCTCCTTGCCTCAGAAAAAGACATCCCCTCTTTTCTCTTGCTTCCTCCCTTCTTAGCTGATGCACCTTTGAGACAGACACTGCCTTGGTACATTGGACTTATATGCTAAAACAAGTAGTTTATACAAGAAATTTTTTGTAGAATGAAAACTGTCTGAAACCAGGCAGGGGCACCTGATGTTCAAATGCAGCAGCTCATTTTCACCCTTTATTTATTTTGTTGGCCAGTTTTTTTGAGTGATTAATAGGAAGTTTTTGCTCAGAGTTCCTGTTGTCCTTTGTCACACAACATTGTCTAATGTCTCTCCAGATATGTACTAATGGACTATGTGGTAGTGTTCCATGTTCTTTACATGGAATCATAATTTGCATAGTAAATAGCCTCACTGAATTCTCTGAAAGCCATGGAAAGATTTATTCATGGAAGGACATTTCTTTGATCCTGTTCTAGTGGGAAAGTAAGTAAGTAAAGTATTAATGTGAGAAAACTGTAAGGTGTAGCATTTGAGATTCTTGGAAGTTATTGATTCACTATTCAGGAGCAAAGGGTGGGACTAACTAGTGTTATAAGTAAGGACTATAAGTCCTATACTATAAGTATTTTTAAACAGTTTTGTTATTTTCAAACCAATCCTTGTTTTTTGATAGTTCTTATTAATTTCTTTAAAAAAGCAGGTTAGCTCAGTTTTCCTGGAGTTTATAAAGAAAAGGAGAGGTATAGATGTGATAGGATTATATATAATATATGCAGTATATGAAGTGTTTTGGTTTGCCTGACTAATTTTAGGGTTTTTTCCCCCATCTATGTAAACTGAAGCAAATGGCCTCTGAGCCATGTGGAATAGATTATCATTACTTTTTTCTCTCCTGTACAGAAAATGTACAGCAACTTTTGCCATATGGTTTTTACATGACTGGAGATGTTTAGTCATGTTTTTAGTAGATACTGGAGCCCAGGTTTTGCTGGCTCAGTTCTTCATGTTGAAAACAGTCTCACAGCTCTGCTCATTTGGCCACTACAGCTGAGCCATATGTGGCAGACAGAGCAGAGCTTCCTGTCCTCCTCTTCTCCCACGGAGGCAGCTTCCCTGTATCCTCTGCCTGATGAGCCACCAAGGAGAAAGAACTCTAGGCATAACCCTAACTCTAACCCTAGTGAGGAAAAGCAGCCCTGGCCTAGGGCTGCTTCTGAGGAAAAAGCCGTGGAGGCAGCCGTGTTGTGGCAGTTTGCGCTCCCCTTGGGATGCCTTTGGTGGCTGCAGTGCACCTGGAGCTCTGGGCTTTGTGGTTTCACCAAGACAAGGAGAGGCATGAGGAGAAAAAAAATGTGATCTTCTCAAGCAACACGTGCTGAGATAATTGCTTAAAATGGAAGGAAACAAAAACAGAGCAGGGACTAAGGAAAGAGAGCTCCCACTGTTGTTGTTTCTTTGCATTTTAAGTAATGATTCCTGTTTGGTTTTGCCTATTGTTTATTATCTCTTTTTAGGTTCTTATAGTTATTCTTTTGTTTTACTGAAGGCTGAATGCTGTTTTGAGTGTTTCAGATCCAGCTTTTGTCCTAAAATCCTCAACTCGTGAATAGGGACATCGGTCATCCTACCTGCTGGCTCTTACACAGGCTGTTCCCTGTCCCAGGTACATTATGCAAATGAATACTTAGATTTTGAAACTTAAAACCCATACCTGTAAAAAAAAATATAGCCTTTAAAACCAATACCTGAGAAAAACACAGCCTTCTCGTCCTGAGGAGCCTCATAGACAGCATCAATTTTCTCTGGCAGATCAGGCCAGAATGTAGCAACAAGAAGAGGACCTGTGGGTTTTCCTCGGGGGTTTATAGTTCTCCACATGAATCTGAGCAGAACAGAAAATTGTACAAGATTTACAATGAACCAATTCAGCAGCACATCTGTTTCTCATCACTTCTGGCACAGCCACGTGAGCACGCACGCACACACACATGCGCACACTTGTGACTCTTCTCTCCACTGACTGAAAAGCAAACTCATTTATTAGGAGTTTGTGCTGCTAGAGGAGCTGCACCAAAAGCTGCATGCTGGACTGCAGGTGAAATTGCTGTGCTGATTGCTCCTGTTGCTTTTTGGCATCGGAGCAAAATTTATCCTATGCTTTGAGTACACAAATAAAGTGCTTTGAGCATACAAATAAACTCATTTATGCAGTATTTAAACTTAGAGCCCTCCTGGTGCTGTGGATGGAGCTGAGGGGTGAGCATTTAACAAAAGCAGAGTTTTGCATTCCATGAACTGCTCCTGCAATTACTACTGTAGTGGCTAAAAGTTCAAGTTTAATAGCAGTATATCATAGTGCTTGGAAGTGAGTTTGGCTGTAAAAGAAATTGCTAGCACTAAAAGCGTTCATTAGAGAAATGCAAAGGGTAATTTATTGGCTATTTTATGTATAAGTAGGATGATCATTTGATTTAAGCTTCAAAAAGCTCTAATTATCTTTAAATGGCAAAGCTTTGTGCTGAGGGCTTTTGGTGTTTAAAATGGCACTGCTATTTCATCCTCCATAGAACGAAGAACTATTTTCCCACACAGAACAAAAGTTTTGACTTGGTCATAAAGTGAAAAATCAGCAGGCTGGTGGAATTGTTCTTGCACCAAGCTGTAGTTGTTAAATTCTGAGGTCAAACTGCTTTTACCATTAATATGTTTCTGAAGCTCAAGCTGCTACTGGCATTTTAATTTTTTGCAGGATATAAATTGTTATTACCCATTCCTGCCTTGAATAACTATACCTTTGAGAAGCCCAGGATATTAAACTGCATTTTTTTGGTCTAAAATTTGGAGAAGCAGTCCTAAATTAATTTAACAAATTGCTGTATTTTTATCAGTAATGAAGATAGTAATATGTTATCCTATCCATGTTTTGCATACACAGATGTATTTTTAACATGTACAAAAACATCTCTGAGCATGACTCATATTTTCATTTACAAAAAAGAGCTAAAGAATAAGTCATCTCACTAACTACTCCTCTTGAAAGTGTTAAAACACATGTGGCATGCTGTAATAGTGCTCATTTCATGCATTTCTTTTTAGACAGAAAAGAAGATCCAATATGATATGGAACAGAAATTCATATAGAAAATCTTTATAACACAGCATTCATAAAAGAAGTTCCTTTAAAAATCCAAATTACAGAATTCTCAGTCAGTTTGGACCTGATTTATGGCTGAACCAGCTCCAGTAATTGCTATCTGCATTAATTTCAAACTTTCCAGGGCCAACGGAGACTTAACACCAGGTTTTTAATAAACCACACATTTCAAGGGACTTGTTAAATTGGTGAGGTTTTCTTTTGGAAAGGGAAACTTTGTCCAAGATGAATTTTATTTTGTTTTAGAATTGGGTAGAAGGTATTTGTATTTCTGCACATCTTACTAAGGAAATGGTGAAGTTAATTATTTGGCTTTCTCATTTCAGTTTGAACACAATAAAATGTTTTAACTCATCCATAATAAATCTTAATATTACCTTTATAGACAGATGTATTAATTTAGTTACAGTAGGTATTTTTCATCATGTTTTAACATAATCTATATTTGCAATGATGATGATGATTTTTATATGCAGTTATTGAAAGTGGGTCTTTTTTAGTGTCCTGATAAATTTCAAAGTGTGAACTTTTGTTCACTCTCAGAATAAAACCATCTGTGGAAATGCTGTTTTTGGGCATTCTGTGCCCAATTGAAAAGCTCACCTGTTCTCTATGGCTAACAGCTGTAATTCCTGTAATTCCCATTTCCTGGTAATTTCCTTTCCATGATTTGAGGTGGGGAGGGAAAATGCTATTTTTTTTTTGGAAAGAATTAATCATATCTCACCTCCTTTTTGCTATTTACTCTCTTTGCCGTGTGACAGTTGGATTCTATGGTAATTTTCATGAATCATAAAAGTCACAGGACACATGACAGACAGTTGTTTCTTGAATTCCAAAAGTGAGTCACAATGCTGTTTGCCTGATCCTTGGAAAGCTGCAAGACTGACAGGCAAAGCCATTCCAGAGCAAAACAATTCAACAGTTGTCTGCTTTTACTGCATGCTGGATAAAGGCTGAACAGATTGTTTTGGTATTTGCATAGTTCTTAGACCAACTGTATCTTCATGCAAAATAGTTCTATTTTGTTGGGATTATAGAGAATATTGGATCACTCTGGTTTAGGAGCAGATTTTACATTGTTCCTGTGTGTGACTGTGGGTTTGCAAGGGCAGAAGGAAGGTGGAGGTCTGGCTGAAAACCCAGGGCTACGAGTGAGCAGAAGAGGAGCAGGAGCTGGGTATGGTGTGGAACTTGGTGGGGTTTTACTGCTGTGAGGTTTTTCCTTTGAAGGCTCTGAGCTCAGGTGAATACTTCAGCACTCTGATGACTAAATTAGCAAAAGTGGGCACCGTTTTTGGCAAACTTGGTGTGGGCTTGTGGGGCCAGCCCTGTGAGGCTGATCTGTCAGTACTATGGAGCCATTTGGTGGCCAATGAAAGAATGTTCCTTGCCAGTAGGGATCACTGGATCAGCCCTGTCTGCTGCTGACAGGGCCGAGAGAAAGAATACAAAAGGTATCAGGGTGATCCCCATAGACCAGATCAAGCAGAAGGTTTAAATTCCATTTCTGCATTGCTAAAACACATAGCCTGTGATAAAGATTAAATCCAACTTCAAACCTAAAGCACCATTATGCTGGGTATCATATGGATCATTTGATCTAGAAGGAAACACATGGAATCATGGTATTTATCCTTAAAAATCAACTAACTAACCCTGGTTTTTTTTTTTTTGTTACTAAAAGCTGGTGAGTAGAATTAAACCATGCAGCATAGCAATAAATACTTCATATATCTAGCTGAAAAATTTGAATCTGGATGGCTGGACTCAGGTATATCACCAGGAGATAAAAATAATTTTTAAATTGCTATTTTGTGAGGGCAACTTGTTTGTTAGTTCCTGTTTCCTTTTAAATTTCAACTGGCAACTGGCAAGGAGCAATGAACAGGTGAGTTGCAACACTTCCCTTAGCTTGAGGTGCTTGTATATGTTTTTATATGTTAGGAGACAGTGTTTGATTTTGGCCCTCATTGAATGTGTGTGGAACCAGATCTTCAGTGGTGTTGGGAGAATGTTCAGGGTAGCTGAGGATAAATGATTCCAAACTTGGCATTGATTTGTGACAGGGAAAAGAGGAGCTTTAGTGTCCCTCACAATGGTGCTGCCAAGTCCCATACTCCTTAGGAGATGCTCTTCATTGCTGAGCAGTTGGGTAATACAGGCCCTGGCAAAGGCAGGGGGAGCTGCAGCTGAGCTGCCACCTCATTTGATGAGGAGTGTCTCTGCTTTTGCATCCAAAGTGCCTTCTGTCTTGGAGGCTTTGCACACATGTAGCCTATCCCAATCACCAGTGCTCTTGATGTGTTACAGAAGCCATGAGTCACATAATGCTGTTATTTAATGACTTTGGACTCAGCCTGAATTAAACCATTTCCATTTCCATTTCCTTTAGGAGTTGATCAGGACTCTTTCCCATCTCTGAATACACAAAACAAAGGGTGGATGTTGTGCCTGATAACAAATGTCTAGATTTTGGTGGATAGGTCTCACAGATTCCTTCTCTTGAGGTTCACTTGGTAAGCAGTTTATCTCACTTACCTATCTTTGAAGAAAAATATTTCTCCTCTAATTTGTGCGACTCCATCAAACACAATTTCATGCTTGCAGAGTTCTGGAGTGACAGGTCCAAGGGTTGGCTGTGGGCCTGGTCCTGGTCCTGGTCCTGGCCCCACATCAGGTGACACCTCTGTGGTGGTGAACAGAGACATTCTGTTACATGGGAATGAGGGGCTACAGGTTACATGGAGAGCAAGAGCTGCCAGGGCTTCTAAAAGGGTAATTATTTGGAGAGAGTTCTTGAAGGAGGAAAAACTGATAATGAAATCTCTTCAGAAGAAGGGTGGTCTAGCAGAGCTGAGGAAGCCTTGACTTCCACTCCTGCCTTAATACTCTGTGTGGCCTCATTTGAGACATGGTGCCTGTGTGTGTCTGTCTGGGCTGCCTGTTTAACCTGAGAGATAATTAGAAGTGACTACACTGGGTTCAGAAGTGAACATTAAAATTTTTATTTTGCTGGCTTCTGAAAAGAAGATCAAGATTTTAAAGTCCTTATACTCAGAATTATGTGCAGCTCTGCTGAGAAAGACGTCAAAGTGGATTTCTCTTTTTTAAAGAAGTGCCAATATTTGGCAAGTTACAAAGCTGCATTTTTGAGCCATTTGTGTGATTTTTCTGCCCTCACCAAGAATCAAAATGTGTTTTTCAGAGCATGCATTTTTCCATCTGGTTTATTTTATTTGGTATTATTATTTGGCTTGGGGCATTTGCCTCTTTTTCTCAGACATTGGGTTAATTTACTATATGAGAAAAAATTTGAGTGTAGTTGATTTGTAATAACAAAGCGAGAAGTTTTTTTGAATACTTATTTTACATGGAAAGCTGTTTGTAAAGGGTTATATGAGTTAAAAAGACAAAGAAAGATTGGATCTTGAAGCATGCTTTAAGACACCTGGTATAAGGTCTGAACTCTTATCAAAGATACACAGTATGGGCTCAGAAAACTCACTTAATCTTGACCATGTCTCAATTCCCATTCCTAATTAAAGCAGCTAAGAACAAGGAATAATGAAGATTCAAATCAGATTTTTGTCTCATGTGATAATATTTTTGGCATATTCTTATTAAAATTTCTGAGGTGGGGAATACTGTAGAATATAGTCACAGTTAAAAAGATCTCTCAGTAGAAAAGTGAAAAGCAGGGAAAGAGAAATAGAATATGGGAATGACTGCCTAATTGACTGTAGTGTACTGGTGCCTCTGCAAGGTAGAAAATGCATACATGGAAGGAATCTTAATCATGATACCACTTATGCATTTTACTAAGACTGTCTGTGAAGAAAACAGCAAGTGCTAAAGATGTCGCTACATAAAAATACTTAAATTCACTTTTTCTTTAGGAGTCTGCCTAATACATTTGCACTGAAGTTTCAGCTCCCACACATTTTCTGCAAATGTTATTGTGATGGTACAGCTTGAATTGTGGGAAGGCAATGTGAGCTGCTTGCAAGCTGGGACACAGGAAACAATGTCCTTCCCCTCTTGCAGAGGGTCACAGTCTGGGAAGCTCAGAGTGTTTCAGAAAGTGACATCCAAGCCCACCCACATCAGGTATTTCAAGCTAGAGACAAACATGGCATTTCGTTGTCCCAGTAAAGGCACTAGAAATTCTCATCTAAAATTTTGTTTGTGGGGTGTTTCGATGCTCCTTTTCATTCAGTAAATTTAGTGATCTGTCATACTTAAGTTGTGATATTTGATTAAAGTAGGAGGCCTGGTAATATGAAGAAAACAGGGGGAAAGAAAACAGGCATTGGTGGGATTGTGCCGTTTGTAATTTACTGCAAATTCCGAGTGCCAGATTTCAGCCTGTGCTGGCTGATTTTCTGATGAGTTCTGCTGGTGGGGGAGGACTTTACCATACAGCTCCTGGATCCCTTTAATGTCATCCTGAGAGAGCCGGAAGTTCTTGGTGTAGGTGTAGATGGGGGCCATGAGAGCTCCCGGGTCCTCAGAGTGCTCTAATCCCATGGCATGGCCAAATTCATGGGCAGCAACCAAGAAGAGACTGTACCCTGAATAACACAGGAAGACAGTGTTAGCTGCTTGCATTTAAATAGAATCGTGCCACACAGGTTATCCACAATAAATAATAATGGTTAACATTTACAGCCTCCCATGGTGAACATCACACCTATTGCCAATAATGCCATTTCACTGGAGAGGTTCTATAACCTTCCTTTGTGGGTGATCTTTGCTGCTGTCTCCCATGCAAGGGACTCTGAGCACAGCCTTAATACTTGTGTGAGAAAAGGAAGTGTAACAAAAAACATTGGACATCCCGTTTAGATAGAGAAGAATTGCACTTGCAATCTAGATATCAAATCTTCCTTTCCACCACGAAATGGCTTGTAAGTGATAAAAAGGTCTGTAAATATGTGTTTCTGAGAACAGACTCTGAATCAGTACTGGTGTACCAAATATTGTTAGGTTAGAAATAATCTTTTATCAGAGAATGAGATTTTATCAATTATGCCCAAATAGTCTCTGAAATTTGTCAGATTTCTTTCTTCTTAGAATAACCCCCCAAATCTAGCATTTATTTGTAAATATGTAAAAAGCCTTTTGCCATTGTTAAAATATGGCAAATATTAACCAAAGTAATTTTAAATAATGATATTAGCTACATAAACTTTATACTGTCACACTTTTTAAACATGTTTTGCATCCTTCCCAATATCACTCACAAATGTGTTAATGTTTTACATTTAGTGTTTGTTCCTAATTTGTATCAGTGCATAATTTATTGCATACTAGCGAAATGCTATAAGTACTTGTGGCTTTTAGCCTTGGAAGGAAAAACTGCTGGGGAGAAAAACATCTATTTATTCATGAATTTATTTCATGGTTTTGTATTTTGGAAGGATCCTGCATCACTATAGCTTTAGAAAATCCAAATATTTCAGGCAAGCTTTAGGTGTGACTCTAGCTCTCATCTCACGCCTCAGTACAGGGGCTTTGCTGAGATTTCAGCTGGGGAGAAGCGCTGGAGTGCTGAGCGTGGCATCATTGCACAGGTGCTGCCATGGGGGTGGGCACTGCCCAGTGAGCCCCGTGCTGTGACAAGAGGTGTCACCTTGGTCGGGACAGAAGCCCCACTTGCGGTCGTCGTCGTAGCTGCTGGTGGAGGCGCACCAGAGCTTGCCGTCGCTGCGCCCCGCGCTCGTGCACGACTCGTACTTGTTCCCCAGGAAGATGAAGGGGAACACGCACGGAGCTCCCTCGGAATTCCCTCCAACTGTTGACATGGCTGTGCAAAATGATAGGAAAACACAGTGAGAAGGGGGTCCCTTTGGCGTCTTCTTAACTACACGAAAGCAGGAAGGAAGCAGAAACAGTGCAGTCCTTCCAGGAATATGAAGAGTAAGGTTAAAAGTAATATTTGAAAGTTGTCGGACAGAATTAAAAAGGAAAAATCTACACATTGCCATTGCAATGGACTTGCCAATAGTTTTGGTGGGGGAGAGAAGGAGCCCTGGACTCATGTTCACAGCTCTGGGAAAGCAGCAGTTTAACTTATGCATTTTACTAAGACTATCTGGGGAGGAAACAACAAATGCTAAAGATCTTGGTACATAAAAATACTTAAATTCACTTTTTTTTTTTTTAGGAGACTGCCTAATACATTTGCACTGAAGTTTCAGCTCCCACACATTTTCTGCAAATGTTATCGTGATGGTACAGCTTGAATTGTGGGATAACTTTCTGCTTTAGCTTTTTTGGAAGGTGATTCCCAGCAAGTACCTTTTAATGCTCATTCCTGGTGTTATTTTAAAGTGGTTTAAAGTGTTTAGGTGGAAGGTACAGTCAGTGTCAGAAAGGTTATAGAGCTGTTGAGTATCCACCTGGCTGATGGGTGTCCCACTGAAGAAGAAGCTTTATATATTCTAATAAATAGAATATTTAATTATAATATAATACAATATTAGATATAATATGATACAATAACTTATTAGATAAGTTATTATAAGTAATAGAATTTACATAATCTATAATATAATTATAATATTTAATATAATATAATAACCAGCAGGATGCTGTTGAAAATCATGTGATTTTAAACATTTTTTAAATAAAAGGATGTATGAAATGGAGATAATGTTTTTTAAACCATTATGTTTGCAAATACTTGAGAAATTTTCCTGTGTTATCTATGTAGTATATGGCAGTAATATATAAGAAATAATACTTGTATGAGCAAGTACAAGTGTTTCTAGAGGGAAGAGGATGTAACTGCATTTAAAATAACAGTTTAAAGTAGGTGTCATGAACAGAATATGAAAAGAATATAAAACTCATTTAAATTCATTTACACAGCTACCTGGAAATTACAGTTCCTTTCCAATTATGGTCTGTCTTCTGCGAAGGTACATGACTGCAATATAGAGGCAAAGCTGGTAGTGTCCCCAATTATTTATTAGTATTTATTTCTCATTCATTATTATTTATTAATAGCCTTTTATGCTGGAATTAAAAAGCTTAAACTAAGTGTATTTCTTACTTCCAATGATAGTGACTGTATTACCTAGGACTTTGAATACATTGATTCTAGATATACTGGTTCTTTTGTCTATTGAATGATCCTTTAGAATTTTCTCTTCCTAACCTTGTAGCAAGTTATAATGAATTTGATCCTTTTTTTTCTTTTTTTTTAACATCTGTAATGTAAAATGGAAGGGTTACGCCTGGTTATCAAAAGTAACAGAAAGCTGAATACCAGTAAGGCCATTTTCAAGAGATCCCAAAAAATCAAAAAGCAGGATGCATGTAGGTTTCAATGTAGCTTCCCATTGGCTCTGTTAAAAGACAGATTTTAGAACGGCCATGGTTCACTTCATCTCTATGCTTATGGCTCTAGTGTCACAAAATGAACACCTGCCAAGCTATTCAACACTATAAATTAATTTTTGTTCCTTTATGTAGTAAAACTCACATTAGAAAGTATAAAAAAAGTGTGAAGAAAGCTGAAATTTCATGGCTAAACCATTTCACTTAGTTTTTTTGAATTGCTGAAAAGATCTATTAACACAAGCTTAACATACTAAACAGGATTCCTTTTTTCACAAATGTACATGGTAAGTATTAAGTTAAAATATTAATCAGACTTTCTTCTGTCTCATGAGACTTCCCTTCCAGGGCCATTAACAAATTGTAATCTGCTTGTTATTATCCTGCAGTAGTAGCTATGCATTTGTAGGTTCATTGCCATTTTTATTCCTGACAAACCTGTGCTGTGACACACCAACAGATTGCTCCTGTTCCAATTACCTCCTTGGCCACCTCTGCTGAAATTGTGTTTAACTCATCCACTTTTGTGTGCTCTGGGGAAAGTGTGCCAAAGGAGAGTTGTTAAAACCATGACCAAATAGTCTGGGTTATGCAAGCAACCTTCCTCGTACCAGTCTCCGGGCAGAATCCGTATTTCTTATCTCTGTCGTAGTCTTCAGTGGTTCCGCACCATCGGTACCCGTCTGTCCTGCCTTCTGTTGTGCACTGCTCATAGGACTGGCCTTGGAATTTGAAGGGAAACTTGCAGGGCTGCCCATCACCATTGCCACCCATTGTAAAAAGTGCTGCAGGGAGAAGAGAGAGGAAAATGTCAATACACAAAGCTCAGTATCAACAAGGAATCCCAGTGTGCCTGTGGGAATGTGCCCAGGTCTGGACAAACAATGGACACCATCAGATGTGATGTACTTCACACTCAGAACCTCTGTTTTACACCAGCACTGAAATGCCTTGGCAAGAGAGACCAGGGCTGTTACAGTCTCACAAGCATACAGAAGGGAATGGCTGATTGTTCTTAGCACAAACTCATAGCACAAACTTGATATTCCTTCTTAAAACAGCGTTAAGAAACAGGGTTCTGAGCAAGTCACTCATGTCCCTTAGCTCGGTGCTGATTCATTTGCCTTCTGTCAGAGATGTTAGCCAGAATGGCAGACTTTGGGCAGAGTTTCTCAAAATGCTGGAGTACAGTAAAATTGAATAATAACCTGTAGGTTCTTCCTCTATATTGCTTCTCATTTCTGAGAATCTCTGCTCAGCCACTCAGTAGAGAAGCTGGAGAGGAGAAATGTGACTGGTCCAAGAAAGCTGGACACTGGAGGCTTCTCCTGTCCTTTGCTTGGTCAGTGCTCCTGAAGGTTCTGTATTGGTCTTCTGGGAGAGGAGAGGGGATGAAGAGTGTTTATTGTCAGTCCATGTGCACAAACAAGGCCCCATGGCTCAACCCTGAGAAGCAGAAATCTTTCTCATGGATGAGGGATTAAAATGGTTCATATTAAAATGACTTGAGTTCTGGGATTGGATTTAGGATTTTACTAAACTTTCTGGAATATGTAGAGGAAGATAAATACAATCTCACATGCTGATATTTAAAAAAAATGTGTTCAAATGGAATTCTGTGAAAATGCAGGTGGCTTGGAGTATCAGACATCTTGTGAATCTGACTACGTCTCCTCCTGGCTGCTCTATCAGTGGGAATCCTCTGTGGTAGGACAATGTGCTGTGCCATGTGCTGGTGAGAGGAGACTGTGAAGGCAACAAACTGCTCTAGGCCTTGCCCTGAACAGAGATTAAAAGTCCTCATGCATTCATATGCTAATTCCCCTGGAGTTTTAAGAACAGCACTGCATAATTTGGCCTTTTTAAGATGTCCAAGGGCACCTTTTCCCCTCTCTCTCATCCAGTTAAATGCTGCAGCTAAAACCCAGATGTGTATGTGGGAAGCTTGGCAGGTTAGCTCTAACTTTGCTGTTGTTTTTGATGACTCAACAGACATTGCAGCCTCAGTGTTTGTGTAGGGTCTGAGGGGTTTGCCTTTGCTTAGTCTGATGCATCAGTGAGAAGAGTCATTGTTTATGTGTGTGCTTCTTTAGAGTAGCCCTAAATAAACCCCCCAGACCTCCTCTGGCTTAAGGGTGATTGGGAAAGGGCTCTGACGTGGGGTATTGTGACACAGATGGTCCATTTTGCCTTTTACATTTAAACCAGTAACTGGCCACAGCATCAGGGACATGAACCAATAAGTTATAGAAGTTCCAGTCCCACTAATTAGAGGACTTGGATCTTAGCAGGCCTGGCTCACCCACACCTCTGGTCTGCCTACAAGAGTGATTCTATCCTTCATCCTGGGCATGGATGGGGTCCTGTCTGCAACACACACTGTGCCTCCCCAAAAAAGCAATTTGCAAATGTTGGCTTTTGCCTCAGATGCTGGACTAATATAGGAAAGTGCATTAACTAGGACTGTGGCTATTGTGATTGGAGAAGAACTTTATATATTTTTTTAAAGTAATGATAGAATTGGAAAGGAAAGTTAAACTGAGTTGTTTACATGACTCACTTACCATGAGCTGCTTCCAGCTCTAGGTCTGGCAAACTCTGCATTTTAATAGCCTTTTTTATGTTGGTTTACATGTGGCTAAGTTGCAAAAACCATATGGAAAGCCAGTCTCTTAGTTTGCATGCAGCCTTTCTGAGTCACAGTCAGAATGCAGTTTTTCATTTTGCTTGAGGCTAGATTATGTGATGGTAACAACAATGGTTTATTAAGTTTTCAATCCCCCCCTCCTTACCATAAAATTGCTTTAATGTAAATGAAAGTTGGAGACTGGGGCAGTTTCCCCAAAATAAAGGGGCAATTTTCTTGTAAGGGGATCTTAAAGGGCCTTGTTCTGCCTCATGGTAATTTAAAAACTGGCGAAGATACACTGATGTGAGAGCAGATTCAGACTGGGCATTGCGAATATGTGAACTTCACTTTTAGCTCTTCCTAGAAAAATCAACCAGTTGTGATGCCAGGAAACCTCAGGCTGGAAGGCTTCTAACACCCCTGTGGCACAGATCCAAGGTGGAGGTGGCAGCAGCTCCAGGAGGGCTCTGCCTGGGAGAGTTGTCAGGCAGCAGCCTGTTGGAACTGTGTGAGTGTGAGGCAGGTACAGCAGAGAACAGATTATTAGATCTTGGAGGACCAAATTTAGGAGCCGAAACTGCCTGCAGTGTCAGTGGAGTTTGGAAATGAGAGATATCAAGATCCCTTGATCCCAAAGGAGAAGTTCAGCACACCTGTGTAAGATTTGGGTAGTAGGTAGATAACTTTCTGCTTTACCTTTTGTTTTGACAAACTATAGTTGAATCTGTTTACAAATTGGGGTACAGATCTGGGATTAACTTTAGAGAAGCCTGGTGCAGCACCATAGCAGTAAAGATGTTTCCATATATGCACTATAGCTCTATAATGAGAGGAATTGAAACTACCTTCAGTGAGTTAAGCATGAGAGAAACAAAGGCCAACATCCAGGAATGTTGCCCCCAAAATAGAGTGTCAGATGTAAATCCTCCCCTATCTGAATGTATTAACTGGGGTTTAGCAAATGGTGCCTTGGAATAATGAGTGAACAATGCCACTCTGCACTTAATAAGAAACATCTGTGTATAACTGTTCATGGATCTTGCAAAACAATTACATCAGAAACAAAAGGCTGAAACCCTTCTGTTCCATTTCAGAAACCTTGACAGTGGCATTTCCAGGAATTCACTTTCAGAACCAGCTCTCTCTGACAGTGCTTCACTGCTTGCATTTTCAGTCTTGCATGACTTTAGGATGTTGCAAAGGTGTATCAGTCAGGCTATGTGGATTTCCATTTCTCCAGCTGCCTATAATCTGGGCTTCCTTCTGACTGTATCTGAGTGCTTGCAGTATTTTAAAGAAATGAGACAAATTTTTATCTTTTCTGGCTGAAGTAACCCAAGTTAGAGGAGATTTGGGGAAAGGCGGGAAATGAAGGAGATGGCAGTTTCACAAATAAAAAAAAATATATTGTGCAGTGATGTGCGTGTGCACACTTATAGCCTGCTGAAATAAATATCCTGAAATTCATACCACTAACAATAACTTTTTAAAAAATTAGTTGCAGTCTGTGTAAAGTTCATACTCCTGCTTGTTCATCCTCTATAGCTGTATAAATAGCTGTCACCAGGGTAGATCCCAGCTCTAAATGTGGTCTACAACAGGCAATGAGGGGTTTGGAAATTAAAGAATAACATTTTACCTCATTAGGACTAGAAGACTGATGTGTTTTACAACAGATTGTCTTTAGAAACCACCACCATCCTGATGCAGAAAATACATAATCTTGTATTTGAAACTGTATGGTCTTGCTTGAAAAAGCCTAAAAATTTGTCAATCTGTTTACTGTTTGGCTACAACAGGATTCCAGAAAATCCTGTTTTGAATTTTTTCTATGTACACATACCTGCAAACTTTTGAAAAATGTGCTTCTTTTCAGACATATGCATATGAATACATGTACATGTGTGACAGTACTTGTGTGCTGGGACATGCTGGGCTCTACTTGTGCACTCTTGGCTGGCAAACCCCTGAACATGTGTTGTTAGCTTAAGGCATCACTAATTTTCTTTCAGCAATCTGCATTCTCTTTCCTTGTACTGACTACACGTAGCCATAATATTGTAATTTACTGCTATTGTTTCAAGCAGGATTAGCATGAATCTGAAGAAAGCACCATTGCTTTCTGGTTTGTTCTCTTTAAAACCCTCTTCTTATTTGTCATGACCCAGGGAGAGTAGGCAGGGGTTCTAGTGACCCAGGGCTTGATATGAAAGGTAAAGATTGATGGAACCCTCCCCAAAGCTAACAGCTGGTTATGTACAAAGGGAAAAACATTAATGTGGGAAACTGCAGTAGTGGGAATGGCTGTTAATATATGTGCCAGGAACTAGCAAACAGGAGGTGCAATGAGTGGCTGAAAGCGCCTTACCTTCTCTACTCTTCTCACTGCTGATAAATTATCTCAGTAGGCTACAGCCAATTACACTTAATTGCTTCTCTAAAGGTTTCCTGCTGTGTGATGTAGAGGAGATGAAATTAACACTCATACCAATAAATTGTCTGAAATGCTATATCCTCAAGCTGTAAAGACTCATCAAGATTTTCAAACACAGAACTATGTGTTCCTGTTGTTTTAACAGGAAACAGATTGTCATAAATACATTTGAAAGATAATAATGATAATCTTGTGCATAGTTTAAAAAAGTTATGGCTACATGAAATATCTAATGCATATATGGCTATAAACATTATATACTTTGTCTAATTTGCAAATTAATATGAAATAAAATTCTTGTGAAAGAGAGTTCTGTTCATATTCCAAGCAGGTAGAAGTGAAGTACAGTCTTAGTTTTCATGGACTTCTAACAATTTTGTACAGATACTGGTATGTTATTATGATTTCTGAAAGACATTCATTCCTTTATCTGAAAGGGAAGGAAGTGGGAAAAGCACAAGAAGAAGTGGATGAGCAAAGAAGAAGGGAACAGTCTGCCAGGAAAAAATCCAGTAGAAACATTGGTCTACTCACACTCATGGGGACAAAATCCATATTTCCCATCTGCATCGAAGTCTTTGGTTGTGGAGCACCAGAGGAATCCATCGCTGCGTCCTGCATCTGTGCAGCTGTTGTACTCCTTGCCATTGAACCAGAAGGGAAATTTGCAATATTCACCATCTGCATTTCCATACTTCACTCTGACCACTGTAAGGAGAACAAATGTAGTAGTGAAATTAGCCACCCACTGGTGCAAAAAATACAGTTTCTGGGCATCCTCTTTTCTTGGAAGATACTGATATAGAAATGCAGTCTGAATTTCCACTTTGAAATTCAATATGCTGCTGGTCTCTCTATTGGCAAAATGATCATAGCTGAAATATAAACTGGTAATTTTAAAATAATTCCGTGGATATTACTCATGGTGAAGTGTTAGAATCAGCCCAGAAAAATATATATGTTGTTACTATGGCAAGGCAAAGTTAAAAAGGTGCTGTTAATACATTTAGTAATTTAGTTTCTTAAGTAATATGGTCTAAAATGTTCAGTATAGTTTCAAAGGTTCCAGGCAGCAGCTGAACATGCCCTGTGCCTCATAAACCACTTTGATATTTCCAATGGGCCTTGCATGACATTTGCTGTAGCAGGGGGGACAGGATGGAAACACAAACACACCCAGATCCTGGGGTTTGTTTCAGTTTGTCACATGGAGTCTTCTGAATACAGTATTAGTTCTGGAATATATACTAATGCATAGATAAGTTACTTATGCATAGCATTTTTTAATGAAAGAAATTTTAAATTGTATAAATGAATTTTTACCTCCTAATATTTATTGACAGTCAATGAAAGCATTTAATGCAGCATTAAAATCAAGCAGACAGCAGACCATATATTCTGAAACATGAAAAAGTCTGGTACCTTGTCCCTCCCCAAGAGTCCACAGTTCATCATCATCAAAATGGGAGTCTCCTCCAATTCCTGGTCCTGGTGCAAAGGCATGAGCCAGGAGACCATCTTTGCCATCAAAGGGATAGCCATCACCATGTTCTGCAGGAGTGAGCAGACAAAAAAGAGCAGTTTCTAATGACCTCAGGCACAGTCTATACATGAATGATGATTATCATGTGTACTTTCCCATCCAAGACAGCAGCAGAATACTTTAGTGAGTGAATTTATTGCTTTGGGTTGTACTAGCAAGACTGATCCAGAAGAGAAGCAGCCAGTTCTTACAAAGAACATGAAGTGTCAGCACTGCAGTTGTCACAGGATGGTATTTTATATCTCCTAAGTGTGGTGGAAAGAAATCAAAAATTGTGAAGAACAGTGAAGTATTGTACCTGAGATGTATGACTGCCCCCACAGTTTCTTGGTGGGGGCTGACAGGTAGATGTACCTTAAATATTGTGTAAGAGGGATATTTCCAGGTAGTTCCTACCACTCTCCAACACAGAGATTGGAAAGTAAAGGCAGATTTCATTTTTTCATTTTGCAGGCTGCTCTGTTCTGCTGCAGCTGAGATTGCTGTGCTCTTTGTGCAGGGTACTCACTGCCCCAGCAGGGAGGCACAGCTGGCTGTCTCAGCAGTGAGCTCTGCAAAGCCAGCTTGCTCCTGCTGCTCTGAGCCCTGAGGGAGCCTGTTCCTCCTTCGCTTCAAGCACTCCAGGACTCAGGCAGCTCACAGGGCAGCAGCAGGTTAAGCAGCTCTGCTCTTATTACACTGTGGGCTTTTCTTGGAAGTTCACTGCTTGTGGGTAAGGAGGCTGGCACGGGCATAGCCCTGGTATTCATAGCTCTCCCACCACACTGACCTGTGCAGAAAAGCTGGCTGCCAGCATCTCCACTTGTATCATTTCTGGTCTTTTGGTCTGATGTCTTGGCATTTAACAGAAGCCCTAAATACACAGGCCTGACTCTCTCCTCTGTTACACTGATTTCAGGCTGGTGTCACTCCTAATACAAGTTCAGTTAATTCCCTTCAGGAGACCAGTGTGCCAGTTGTGAAGTACAAGATTTTGATCTATATTCGGGGCTGCAATCCCATTTATTTCAAAGTAGACCCTTTCTTTAAGAGAAGGGTTAAAAATGAAGAAACCTCGTGGATGTCTCGGCCCCTGTGAATCTGACCTGCAGTAAATGATAGCAATGACTGAATGTGGAAGGAGCCACTCTTTGCCCACAGTTTCTTAGCTGGCTATAGCCAAGTGCTAAAACCAGCAGAAACACTTCAGCTTTTGTAAACTTTTTTTTTTTTTTTTTGGCAAACTGAGCCAGTCTGGATGAGGATCTGAAGTCCTGAGTGTACAGAATCTCTGCAGCTTTTGAGGTCAACTCATCAGTAGCTGAAGCAAAGAAAACCAGCTTGAAATGAAAGCTTTTACAAAGACTTCAGTTATTCTTTGAACTGTTCACTCAACTTCCAAAGTCTACCTCCCAAGAAATTGGCTGCACAAGTGTCTTCATTAGTATTAAAAATTCTGTGACTATCCAGAAGAAGTTAGATGTCCCATGTTTACACTGAAAAGCCATAAAAATTCTTTCAGGGGAAACCAAAATTAATTGAGAAGACATGCACAATGAAAATGAATCAAGTCACCCATCATCAGCTGTACTCGAACCATAGTTCAGCTCATGATATTTTAAATTCTTCAAGATCAAAGAATGCATTGAAAACTTGCATTTGCATTGAAAACTTGCATTCTGCCATGATAAAAGAATGGAAAGCAGCTATGGAGTCAAAATGGGAAGTCAAAAATCCATTTTAAAACTCTAATATGTTAGAACCCTCACCACTATCAGTGGAAAACAGCATACAGAACTATAAATAAATGGTATCATGGCATTCCATTCTCTTCTGTGGCAGGAAGCCAGCTCACACCATCTGAAGATCTGTACCAATATGTCTCAGTTCTATTTCTGATTTGTAAATTTAAAAATAAAATGTTGCCCCTAGCAATTCTCTTTTGGAAAGATAAATATAGTGTAAGGATATTGTATAAATACTTCTCTCTCTCTCTAATGTATAAGAAATAGTCTTAGTGAAATGAGATCTTAGCTTGTGTGAGCCAAGTGTGAACTAGGACAAGGTTTGCCAGAAAGGCTCATGGGTGCTACTTATTGAGGGTGGATCATTCTAAACTGAGGATTAATGGCAGGAACAAACCCAAAAACTTAAGTAAAAATAGAAAAATATACCCCATCGACCAAAATTAATCATAATGTCTGCTTCTCCATCATGTATCCGGTTAAATCTCAGTGGTGTGACATCACTCCAGACTTGAAAGGCTCGAGCAAAGGCATCATCTACTGTCTCAGGATCCAAATCCGGGGTATAGCCTATAATCCTTAGAGGGAAAAGCAGCAGTTAAGTAACACACAGACATCCTCCCTGTATTAGCTGTTTACTGCTCAGCACATGAGGAGGCTCAGCAGTGAAAGCAGCTAAGAGGTAACCCTGAGACCTAAACACCTCCCTTTGATTCAGAGATGAGTTTAGATGTGGCACTTACTGTTTATTTTCTTTTGGAATTGACTCAGCAGCAAGAAGAAAATTATAAACCCAGAGGCTGTAAGGCCTGGATGGCAGTGGGCCTTGCACAAAACATTCTGGGTTTTGCATCAGCACTGAGACCAGAAAAGGAGCGCAGTAACATTCGGAAAGATTCAAGTGTGGATTGTTTTGCTCTTTAATAAGAAAGAAAAGCAGCTATTCTCCCTCACCTTTGTTGCTAACCATATATTGTGTAATCCCTGTGGAATGCCAATCCTTTACCTGTGTGTGGGATACATTGGCAATAAAATCCATGGGGAAATAGGAGGAAAAAGCATGTAAGACAAAGCTGTAGGCCTGACCTGAGAAAGGGACAAACTCTGAAATGTATTGCTTTCTTCTTCTTCGTGTGTTTCAATGGCACTTGTGCCTTGTATTATAGCCTGCTATATTCCATGTAAAGACAAAAGTCAAGTTTCCAATTCTTTGCTGCTGGGGCTGTGCATAGTGAGGGAAACTATTTTGTGCCTAAGGAGGATGAGGAAGATTCAGAGGAAACACATCAGCAAGTAGGGGCTGTGAGAGCTGCCACAGGTTTTTTCTGTTATTAGGTTTGTTGCAGCCCAAGGGATGCTTTGAGTCCAAACTTGTGAGGGAACAGCAGACTAAGTCAAGCAGCTGCAATAAATCTGCTGTTTTTTCTCATTTGTGGTAAGTGTTTGTTCATGGGCTACCAAAGGTAATGAGTTTTTTACCACAGTGAGGGCTGTATTGGTCCCTAACTCTTCAGAAGAAGATGAAATTGCCAAACTTATTGCAATAGTTGTAACTTGTTGTAACTCATATTTGTATGTGTCTGAAATGCAATTGTTTGCTTTTAAAATTTATTTAATAATCTCCTTTTTAGGACTGCAAAATGAAGAGGAGTTTGGCCTCTGCAGTCAGTAAGTACTTTGGTCCTCCTGGAGCAGATGGGCAGGTGAGATACTCCTGCTCCAGCTCCCTTGGGATGCTCTCTGCAGGGCAAAGAGTAAACCCAAAATCTCTTCAGTTTCAACCAGAACCAGAAAGTTGATGTTGATATGGTTCTTCCTGATATATTACAATTTGAAATGACAGAGGTATTTGTTAGACCATTTGGTAATTATCCAAACAACAGGGGCTTCTAACTAGAGGAATCTTGTCCAGCCTTCTAAACTGCTACTGCATTTCTAAGTGCCTTCCTTATTTCTTGGAAGTGCTATGGGTTTATGTGACAGAACCCACCATTACCAGTCTGTACCTGTATGTTATATGATTCTTTTCCCATTTTGGCTTTCTTGCAAAGAAGTTGTAATTGGCTACGTCAGGGTTACCACAGCGAGGTTTCTTCATTGTCTCAATAGTATTTTGATCCAGATCTCCTGTTTCAGGCAGCCCAAAAAATTTCTGCATTTTCTTCAGAGTATCTTTCAGGACAAATAAATTGCAACTGTCTTTTGGGCAGCCATAGTATTTATTCAGGTATTGCTTGGGGAAAAAAGCACAGAACAAAGACTTTAAAATTCATAAAATAAATAGTTAATCATTATCAATAAATAAATACTATAATTCCATGTTAGCTTTCATTCTGTAATTTGCAAGTTTTCTTTTAAAAATTACAATTACTAGTAAGTGAGGGACCAGCAGAATCTTCTTAATTGACCAAAGAATCCTTGATCACATGATGTTGCTAATTAAACAATCATTTCCATTCTTAGCTATCACTTTTTCTTAATGAATTGCTTTCAGTTATTAGAGCATAAAACTTTAATGTAGAACTACAAAGTAAAAATGGGTTTGCCTTTTTTTTCTTTCTTTATTATGTAGAAATCTGCTTACAGTTTTAGATTTTGTGCAATGTTTTCTTGAAAGATTCTGCATTATTGAGAAACTTCTCAAGAAATCAAAGCAACCCCACAAATGACACCACACTGATTGCAAAGAAAAACCCCATTCTTTACTCAAACTGACAGAGTTGTTTGAATGTCGGATGGGTTTTCTTTTGAGTCAAACATTGCAAAGACCTGAGGAAGAAAGTATTTGGTAACATCTCAGCTGCTTGGACACTGCAGCCAATCAATGTTTGCATACTTAAAACTCCATTGAATGCTCCAGCACGTTATGGCCAGACTGATGTTTCTGATACTGCTGTGGTGGCAATTCACAAAGTTCTTTCTCATTAAAAACGAGTGGTCATAAGGGTCCCAAAAGATGGCATAAATCACATTATTTTAATCTCTTAAAATCACACCCATGAAAGTCTCCTCCCCTTTTCTTAAGGATGGGTTTGCAGTGTTTTATGCCCCTCTGTGAAAGAGAAGCCATGTGAAATGGCAGGTATTCCCAAACTGCACCCACATGGGTGGCACTGCACAGAGCTGAGGGATGCTCTTGCCAATGGTGCTGTGAGAATGGAAGGTTGCAAGTTAATGATCTTCCCAGTGAAAACAGTCTGCAGCAGAGGAAAAAACACCCTTCAGGTATGGTATCTCAGGTATTAACTACAAGTCCAAGGGAGAAAAACACCTGAATGAGGTAAAGGTACATTTGCCAGAAATATATGAGGAATATCAGGGAGAACTGTTTCAAACTGAGGATTACAAGAAGCCTGACGAAATGACTGCACATGTAAGTTCTTGTGCCACCAAATATTCCCAAGAGAAACCTTGTTTAATGTGTCTAATTAATTGCTTAAGTTCACCCAGGAGACTGGGGATAAAACCAAAACACCAGCAAAATAAAGCAGAGGATGTTTGGTAACTGCAGTTGGTCAAGCCTAGCTTTCACCACCTTCCTCACAAAGTCCAGGCTAACCTCCCCTGCTCAGCATAGGAAATGGTTCAGGGATTACTCAGAAAAGGAATTAATCAAGATGTTACACCATTTCCTTCAGAAGGTCCACCATCCATCATGACTGAGCACAGACTATGGCTAGCTTTTGTGATTTTTGAAACCTCTTATGTGCTATTTCTCCAGTGGGGACTGGCAAAGAAAGGACACACTGTGGCTTCATCTTTGCTTCCACTGAGCTGCTCTCCACACATAGTGGATGGGGCCTGGTGGAAGTCATGTGAAATGCATTGAGAACATAATCAAACCAAGCCAGTTTGGTTCTCATCCTAATTTTCATTTAGCCTAATTGGATGGGTTTTCTTATGCTTCTGCTTGCATCCCCCAATGATGTACCTGGTGTGATACAGACTGCACGTCAGGACTGACTGAAGAACCAGGCTGCTGCTCTTGCCATTTTAGGTTTGGGAGCAAGCTATACAATCAAAACTATAAACTGAGGCATGGTGAAGAATTTTACTTGCTAGGATTCTAAATAAAGAGCTTACCCCTTTCAGTTTTTCCTAAAATGGAGATTTTATTGAAGATGAGAAATGACCAAGATCAGCTGTTCTATGAGGAGAGAATCTTGAAGAAAATGTAATGTCTATTCAAACCACATCTTGGCCTAGGCTGTGAAATGCAGTTTCCTCAGAGTCAGCAGGGAGCTGTGGTGATCTGGAATTTTGATCCAGCCCATTAATGAAACAGGGTCCAGCTGCAACACAGCAATTTGTGTGCTGATGCTGAGTGTTGGGGCTGTTCTGATGGAGGGCGTGAGGAAAGGCAGCCAGTTAGCATTGCCCAAGAATACCCCAAGAAAGACAAAGAAGGACTGCAGTGTTAAACCAGCTTGTAATTTTCCTCTGAGTACACATAATAAATAGGTTGTTTGAAAGAAACAGAGGTGAGGGGAGATGTGGATTGCGATTATTGAATAAAAACCTGGCTGTGTCTAAGAAAATAGATTTTCTTAGAGTAGTTAAATTGCTCACAGACACGTGGGACCCCACTCTCCTCTCCCAAATGCACTGCCCCTGCCCCCAGCTCTTGGCTACTGTGCTGCTAAGGCAAAAGCTTGGGTGAATTTGTTTTGTTAACAGCTGAGGAATGCCCTATTTGGGTCAGTTTGTCTGTTTTTCCTAAACTTTTTGACACAGCTCCCAACTGGAAAGTCTCTCTGTACCCTCCCCCAGACCTTCTTTAACCTGGCAAGCTTTCCCAAGATGCACACAAACTCCTAAAGAAAAGTGACCAACTTTCAAGTCTCTATGTTCTAAAATAAGAATAATTTATCCCAATCCTCCTTAAAATGGATTTACTGCCGAAGAAGAGAAATAATTAGTCTATAATTTAGTCTATAATTTAGTCTATAATTTCCATGCTAAAATAATGATAATCCATCTCAATCTCCCTTTAAATGGACTTCCCCATAATGTCACTTTTATGGACGTCCACAGGGCTAAGAAAAGGTTAGAAAATAATGCTGTAGAGTTAGAGCTATAATTTCTAATATGCAGAAATACAAACTCCTTTTTTTGTTCTAGATTGGATTTGGGAAAAAAAAAATTGTTTAAACCTTGGTGAGATTGTTTTCCAAAGTCAAAACTAGTCACAATGGCTTCTGAAATTTGAGCCAGCTTTCCGTTGTAGTGTCCCTTAAAGTAGTGTTTATGCAACCCACAGTAAACATTCTGGAAAACACACTTCTGAAAGCTGTTATACATACATTAAGGAGTCTTAACTGCCCTCACTTCTACTTGATTTAAGTAAAAAAGTTAGATGTCTCTTATTTGCCCTTCTCCACTCTTACCATTGCAATTTTTTTTATTATAATCATGATGATTTCATGAAAATGTTTTGTATCTTGAGACTTAAGGGGAAAAAAAGAAACAAAAAACTGACTTTATTTGCTGGCTTAAAAAATTTTAAGAGAGGAAACATTACTTGGCTCCAGTTTTAACTTTTGAAAGCTGATACCTTTGCTAGCTAGCTAGCACTTCCAGAGACTCCAGGGAAAGAATGCTACAGTCATTCCTTAGCCTCAGCTGAATCAAGAAACAAACATCTGCTTATGAAACAACAATACAAACCCGAAGCAAAGATGAAAAGATGAAACCAACACTTACCACTGCTAGCTCTTTGTCTGTTTTGGGAGTGCTGTCTCCAGGAAACTTAATGATTGGTGACGGAGCAGCTAAAGTTTTGTTAAAGAGATAAACTTGGACGAACAGTACTTTAAAAACGAAGCCACGGCCAATGTGAGTCTTCATTCTGCCTAAACTTGTGCTCTCCTCTTTGGAAAAAGCTTCTCCCCACTGCCTCTCCTTTACTTTAGCTGCAAAGTGCACCAGTTGCTTATCTGCACATCTTAACTCTGAGCACCGTGCTCCCTTTTGCTTGCTCCAGCAGTTCCTTTGTATGTTTAAAACATCCAGATGCGCAGTCTCAAGCTACCACAAGAGGAAGTCTGAAAACTAGTGGAAACATGAGAAAAGGGCAGTTACCAGATGTGATTGCTGTGATTTTAAGGTAGCAACAGGCAGATAGCTACTATTGCTGAAAGAGGCCACATTTTCTCCTCATTTGCAAATATGAAAGTATTTATTTTTGCCAGAGAAGAGGAAAAAACAGACCCTGATTTAATCTTGAAGACAAGGTGTCTCACATATATTTTAAATTAAAAAAAAAAAGAAAAAGAGGAAGAAATTACTAAACATTATTCTCCTGGCTAAGCATTTTTTACTATTTTTTAGACTAATTTTATGTCACAGATACAATGATATGCCTTAGTCATGTGTGATTATGCTCCCACACAGTGATTTACAGCAAACATTTTGATTATGGATTTTGAGACAGACCCTGCACAGGGCAGTGCAGCTGAGCAAGGCTTCTTGTCCCCCTGCTGCTGAGGCTACACAGAGTGTGGGTCTGTACTCAGGGCTCACTGTGCTCCCTGGGAGCCTCCCTCCCTCCCTGCTCTGTGCACAACGTGCACGGCTCTCAGTAAGATCACTGTGGCTTGCTGGGTTCAGAACCAGCTTCAGGCTTTGCCACCAGCAGGTATCACCTTACCCCTACAGGGTAAAAGATAATTCAGCAGATTGAGCAACAGAAATGAACAGAAATAAAGGATGTCAGGGAAATTGTACAAAATTCAGTGTTTGCTAGTAACGGGGTTTTGGGCACCTGGTGCAACTGCTTAATCTGAATTTTGGTGTAAATATGGCCATTGTCATGGGCAGTAATTTCTTGTGTCATTCATAATATTGCTGGCTTTGAGGCGCTGCTACAAGTGGAATATTATGTGAGCTGAATTTCCGTAATCTAGGGATTTGGCTCATGATTTTTCAAGATGGGAGGCTGGCAATTCTGCATGATTGCAACTGTGTTCTGGCCAGCCAAGGGTCTACTGTTTCTACTGAACACAAGTCCAGCTATGAACGTTCCTCTGACCTGTATGTCACCATAAAGATTGCCAAGGCTTTCCAATCAGTGCTAAATGAAAGTTTTCCAGATATGACCCATTAGCAAATAGGGCTGCTAATGAAAAGAAAGTACTTTGCAGGTGTTTGGTGTTTACTGATGTTTGATAATTGGTTGTAAATAGTTAATATTGGCAGTTGTTAGATTTATGCTAATATCAAGCTATTTTGCTAACTGCACCCCATCATCCATGATGTGAATAATCTTTCATAAAGGCAAGGGTTTCAAGGGCAGGGCTGAGGGGCTCAGGGAGAAAGCAATTCCAGAGGTTTTGCTGCCCATACTCTTCCATTGGGAGCCCAACACAGCAGCTGTATGCAGGGCTGCTGGCTGAATCAGCCACGGGAAAGGACACTTGAGGCTCAGGAGAGAATGAGGAGTTACAGGAACTTGTGTGTGAATGGAGCTGTCTTTGTCAGCAAGTGGCTTTCTATTTATCCCCACTCATCCTTTCAGGAATGAATCTGACCTGACTTGAGTTACAGTGAACTACTTTCCCCTGATGGTTCAGCTTTGAAATGACACGTGCTTTTTTAGCTTTTCCCCATCAGCAAAAATCCATGGTCATTTAAAGTGTTGGCTTAATAACCAGCAGTTCTGAAAATATGATGCTGTTTTTCCAGAGCCTGGTACTTGGTTGTGGGGAATGACTCTTCTGCTTTGTTTGTGATGACAGCTCATATTTGTATCTGGCCATGTGACACTGTAAGAGAACAAAGGCCAAGGAAGCCTTCACTGTATGAGCCAAGTTACTCTTAGGTCTCCTTAATTAAGCAAGTACAAATATTATGTGTCGTGTTGCAAATTCTGCAGTTATCTCTGTGCTCCATGTTAGGTCAAAGACTGATGCAAATCTTAAGGCATGAGAACCATGTGGTTTTCATAAGAATTTTAATGTAATTTATGACAGCTTAGCAGCTTTCATTTAGAGGGGTACTGTGGTGAAGCCAAAGCCAAATGTGTCCTGGAACATTCCAGTTGCACTCATAAGCCTCATTGAAAACTAATGAATGCTCAGTTCTCTGTCTGTCCTAATGAATATCGGATCAGAAATGGATGAGGAAACTTTGAATAGACTGTGAGGTCTGTGCAGTTTGAAAATCTCACTGTATTCTGTTTCTTATCCTTGCTGGCAGGGAGGGTAGGTTGAGGTCACCTTTTAAATACACTTTGTAAAAGAAATTGGCAAAGCAACAGAAACCACATAGATCTGCAGTGAAGCATTGTTTCTCACCTTTGTTTGCATTTTTGCTGGTAAATTGCTTTGCTGGTACCACTTCAGTGTGTGAGCAGTTAAGCAAGTTATGTTCAATTAGGAAACATAATACATAATAGAATATTTGATTTATGAGTATTGGGTGAACCAACAGATTGAGTTTCTGAGCAGTGAGTGAAAACATTCTCTTTCATTAGCACATGACATTGGAGATACTGTCTGAGCTGCCCTCTTTCAGATTGGCAAAGCAAAATGAATTCTGGTGACATTTCGTTAGAGTAGAAGTCCTATTGTATTGAGACTATATTTGGGGTAAACTGCTTCTTATCTCCTTGTATTTGTCTTCAAGCTCTATGTCATCATCCTGTTCTTAGTGTGCCACAGAGGTGCTGGTTTTACAGGCTGGGAAGGCAGTGGTGCTCAGTCCTGGCATTGGGGACATTGTGCTGCTGCCTGGCTTCTGCTTTGAGTCAGAGGTTGGGCTGAAGATTCCTGAGGTCTGTTACAGCCCAAATTACCCCATCACCCTACCATTCTTGCTGAGTTTGAAGACATGGTATGATGTGTTTTCTTATCTCAGTCTAGATAAGCCCAAAATCAGGGAGACAGACTCTGAAGGGTCTGTAGGGATGTGTTCTGACATTGATGGATTGACAGGATAACTGCTGTTAGTGTTTGCTGCATGGACATTCCTCAGCCCTCCATTCTCTGAAGAGATTTCCTCTGACAGTAATTAGTGACTTCTGGGTAGACTTCCTAGAAGTTAAATATTAAAGAACGAATACAAAGAATACATTAAATACAAAACACAGGGGAAGAAGAAAAAAGCCTGCTGAGAAGAGAACCTAAGGCCATCCACAACTCTTTGGAAGAGCTGAAGCAACAGTCTAGATCTCCTTTCTCTTACCTTAATCCTCTGTAAGATATTTTGGCTATATAGGGAGATGCTACCTGTGGATTAGCTACAGAAAAATTAACTGCCTTTATGTAACTGTGGAAAAAATTAATCTGTTGCATCTGTTTCTGTATTAGGTGTTTATCTCATAAACACATTGAGGTCTCTCTCCTGAGTCATAAAAAATACTCCTCTATAGTTACTGAGTTTTTTTCAGGTTAGAACCACTCCATATTAAAATTTTAAACCATCTGCTTTGTGAGTAAGATGCCAAGTGTACTTTTTAAATGTCTACTTTTGTACATGAATAGTTACTGTATGGCAGACACAGTCTGAGAAGGCAAATACCTCTTTTGAGGACATACTTCAATAATAGCAGTAAAAAGGGAATCATGATGTCTTTTGAGTTTTAAGCTACATCTCTAGGTAGATCTGACTGTGAAAAGAAAAACATGAGCATACATTAACATGCTGTTTTTGTCAAAGGGTTTTTCTGTTTCAGAAAATGATTTTTGAAACGATTCAGAAACACTCAGTAGTTTCAAGATTAGACTTCAGATGGTGTCCTAGATAATTTGCTTACAGAGTAGTCATCCCTCCAGAAACACACTGTAGCAATTCCTGCTGTCACTAATTCCAAATTTTTTTCAGAAGCTGATAATTTCCTCATGATTTCAGAAGAGTATGCTAGGCAGAGTGTTGTGAGCACAGGCCATGGGAGGATGGTGATTTATTCCTGGTGGGGTTTCATGTTTTAAATTGAAAACTGTTGCTAGGCTGAAGAAATAAATAATCACCAGGACAATTAAGGTCTTAAGAAAACAGCTGATCCTCTGATTACCAACTTACTGGTTCTAACTGGGTGCAGTGGGATGTGTGTCTGCAAGTAAACTATTGCAGTATTTGTATATAACCTCTTCTCGTGTGTTCTCTATGTCATGTGCTGTCAGTTTATAGCTTCTAGTTTAGGAAGAAAAACAAATTATTAATGTACTTGCATTGATTTTAGCAGGATTTGTGGAAAAGAAATAACTCATTAAAGTCGTCAGAGCTGTAGTGTTCTCAGAGTTTTGCAATCAGAACTTCTAAGGAACTGGAAAACCCAAAGTTCAGGTGATGGAAAAGTTTGCCTGAACTTCAGGAAAAGTGCCAAAGAAAATATCCCAAGGTCCAGTTTAGCCAGACCTTTGGCTACTTTTTGGTTTTCCAGGGTTGCCTTGTGACTCATTCTCTTTTCAGAAATCCCATTTTGCAATTTCTCCTGGATCAGCATTCCAGAGCCTTTCTTGTCTGGGGAAGAAAAGCTTATAAGTACCAAGACAGCAAAGAGCTTACAGTAGAAGACATGGCACTGGACTATGCTGAAAAAGGATTTTGATGGCTTTTATCATAGGTCTGACTTGCAGGGAGCTGTGGTAGAAGTACCAAGGCCATGAGTGTGGTGCCAGACAGAGGCTCCCCAGAGCCTGAGCTGTGTAGGAATCATGCTCATACTCACTGCTCTTTCTCAGTGGTACCTGTCCTGAAGGTGGGCCATCTACACAAATAACAGTAGGGACACACCAAGGGTCTGCACTCTCTCTGGGGTTTGACACTGGCAAGTCACTGGGCTGCAGGCAGCTGCCTTTCCGTGCCTGTGACAGGAGCAGTGGGTGCCTGCTGCAGGGGCTGAAGGAGATGTGTGGCCCTGGAGGAAGGTGGGATATCAGCAGTTTATCTCTTTCAGTAAGGTGGTCTCTAGGAAGCAATGGTTAGTCCCAGCAGTCCCCACTGAGTTTAAAAGGATTAATAACTTCAGCAAGAGCTCATTTATATTGCAGGCAAGAGAGCTCATCTAAGCCCTGCATGCTGAAGGGTTGATCCTAACAGAACGTGAGCTTTAAACACCCACATCATTTATTATCTGGATGTGCTCTCTGTCTGCTCAGCAGCTGGCTAGGCCTCAGTGATGTGATTCACCATGTCTGACCACCACATGAGGGAGTATTTAACCTGTTGGAAATCAGTGTGTGTGTTTGTGTGCGTGGAGGGGGGAGAGTGGGACAGTGTACAAAGGGTCAACCACTGGTACCAGATGTGATTTTCAGCATTTAAGGTAGCAATTATATTTGCCTTTTGTTTCTCTCATCCTTTCTCTTTTAATAAGTTAGGTCCTAAGGATCTGAAGTTCTGCTGACACATGGATATAATTTGTTGGCTTGCTACTAAATTAGAAATGAAATTTTTTAAATTTGATAATGAACTGGACTTTATGGATACAATGTGCAGAGCTAATTTGTCTTCAAACATACAGGTGGATCCCTGCTGTTGCTTCCACATACTGGGGGTTCAGAAGAAGTCCTGATCATGTTGTGTTTGGTTAAATCTGGTAAACTCAGCGTGATCCTCAGGAGCACTGGGAGCAGATCTGCAGTCCCCACGGTTGTTGCCTTGTGCCATGTGTTGTGAATGGGCCTGTGGAGCTCCATGAGGCACCTTGCAGGGTAAAATGTGAGCAAAGATGATGGGGCCAAGCCCTTTGGTAGCCAGGTAGCCACCCCTACCCCCGTGGTCAGAGCAAGATGTGACTGCATGGTCATCTCCTCAGCCATACTGCAGAGCCTTGGCATTTCTGCTTCCCAGATTTCAGAGACAGACCCTAAGGAATGCTGCACTGAGTGACACATTTCTCAAATCCTGTGAAAAGGCACTTTGCTCCCAAACAGTGCCACACCAAAGCCTGGCTATTCCCCTCTGCTGTTCTGTTTGTATTCATGGGAGATCTCTTTGCTGTAACAATGGGCAAGAGCAATCCTGAACATGTCAGAATAATGGTTCTGCTTGCTTTGCTGCTGCTGCTGGGCCCCTGCTTGTTGCTCGTCACTGTACACCTCACTTGTCATTTTAGGGTTCTTATTCAGACACCAAGGGACTTAATTAATGACTTTGAGGATGTGGTCTTTTATAATTTATGACAGAACTTTAATTAAAATCAAATATATAGTAGTTGAACTAGCAGAGGATTTAAAGTGCACAGTCTTTGAAGGAGACAGTGATTCCCTCTGACCACTGGTGGTGGATACTGAATGCAAATTCCATTTCATCACAGCAGATTCAGAACAGAATAGGCATGCTTTTATTTATTTTTTTTTTTTTTTGTGGAAAGAGATCTATGATCTTACCATCAGAAACCAGCAAACACACAAACAAAACCAACCAAAAAGAATAACTATCTGCTACATATACAAAAGCTAATAAATGAAACAAAATGTGCAATTTAATAGAGCTAAGGGAAGCTGGTCAATAATCACCTCAAGCTATTTAAAAAAATTGCCATGACAGAGAGATGAATAATGGAAAAAAAATGGTAAAAAATCAGAAATGTCTTATTTAGTAGCTATGCAAGTGGTTTAACAGTAGCAAAATATGATTCAAAAATGTCTTTGCTAAATATTGACCATCATTCAACCATCTGTAGTATCTTTACCTTTACAGTAGCAATAATTTCTTAGTTATAAACATAACAATAGGAATATATCTTATAAATAGAAAATAACTTTCCTGGAAAGGAGTAAAGGATTTCCTCAGTGGTTGCTCTTGATAATGTTGCAAAATAGTTAATTTGTTTTATATTACTAACTTTTCAAGTATAGCTTCAACCAACTGCTAAACCTACAATTTGTGAACTGCTAAAATGGAATTCCTGGGCACAATCATGGGGGATATTTATTTGAAGGTTTTTTTTCTTTTGTTTTTATTGTCAATTTGCTACAGCAAATTACTGCTCATATTGTATTATTTAAGGCTCTTTGTCTGGCAGATATATTTATATGTGAGTCTCAGCAGCACTGGGCTAACCACCATTAGGGCAGCAGAGGCTCAGCTTTCAGAGTGCTAAACCAAAGGGAATGTCACAGAACTGCAGGCTCCTCTCTGGCTGAGCAGTATTTTGTGGCTCCAGGCTGGAGAAGCTGATTTTCCCCCTGCAGTGTGCAGAGGGATGCTCAGGGGCCATACTAGGCCTGACCAGGTGTTGCTGGCAGTGCTCATGGGGCAGGAGCTGCTGGAGCAGGGCTGCTCAGGGAATCAGACTCCTGACCTCCCTGCTGGTATCACTGGCTGTGGGGCTCAGCTTCTCCTCTCTGACAAGTCACACCAGGTCATCGTTTCATCCCAGAGATCCCAGGAACTGATCACAACCTCAAAGATGCCAAAAAGGAGAGGAATCTAAGGGCTCCATGGGAATCCCCAGGGGAGCAGTGAGGAAAGGCTACAGGCCCACAGAGCTCCTGAGGTGGTGTCGGGTTCAAAGGGAAACTTCCATTAGCTGGGAAGGAGAGGAGTGGCACCACCTGCCTGTCCTCCAGCAGGCTGAGTTCCTTGGAAATGGGAATGACTGAATACAGGCAGCCCTTTAATGGGCAGGGAGAATATTTCTCTGAAGGGATTAAATTTCAGCTTTCTGTCTTTCAATGCTTTTATTACTCTTCCTATGCTTTTTATGAGCTGTTAATTTCTTTCGTGCTTGACCATTATTAATACAGGGCAAACAAATGGCTAAACTACTTCCAGAGGCAGCTTGATGGACCTTAGAGCAGATCTGCATTTTCCTGTCAGGAAGACTGATTCTAGGGCCATTTGCACAAGTTTATACTGGGTTTTACTCCTGATTTCAAGATGATATTAAAAAATGTGAGTGCTGCTGCACACAAAATCTCGATCATGCATTTTTTTCCTCTGTTTTAAAGAATAAAGTGCTTAAGGTTTTACTCTGAAATTTAAATGAAGATTTATTTTGCTTTTATCACTGTGCTTTCTAGGCTCCCTCCCTCCCTCCCCAGTCTGCTGTGATGTAATAGACAAAGATTTGAATTGGGAATTATGATCATAAGCAGATCAATACATGTTTTTCTGATGATAGTAAGATAAGCAGGGGGAACTTCTGCCTAAAATTATGGATTAAGAGGCACTACTGAAAACATGGCATCTTCTGTGGAGATGCAGCACCTGTACAGTAATACTAATTTTCCTTATTGTACCATCTGTGATGGAGTCATCTTCCTCTTCCAGGAAGAGACAGACTATCTTGCTTTCAGCTCTTCACAGTGAGAGCTTTTGGAACTTTACAGTCTCCACAGTCTCCACAGTCTCCACAGTCTCCACAGTTGTAGCCAACAGTTTTTTCCTGCTTCATCTCCTTAATAACTTTGGGAATGTCAGTCCACATGTTACCTGAGATGATGTTTTACCCAGAACAGTGGTTTCATTCTGATTGCTGCTTTTACTGAGCTTTTGTCCACTCCTCTGATGCTTCTACCTGCAGTCTACTAATCTTTCTCAGGTAATTCACAGAACAGAAATTTGTAACCTTAAAACCCCCAGCCCTCTGGGTTCCCAAGGGGGAAAGTAGGACATTTATCCTTCTTTGGGAAATTAAAGATGTTATTTATCACTTATTTAATTCAGAGATCTCATAAATTAAGAAGCCTTTGTACACTCTTGGTCCAAGATGCAGTTCTACTTCTCCAGCACACTTTTCTGAGCATAGTCACACGCAGCATTTGCTGCAGCCAACTGCAAGTTGATCTGAACTAAATTCCTACAAGAACAGATCCAATACCTTTCATCTTGGCAGAATTGAATTTTTGCTTATGTTAATAATACTGACGTTTCAGGGAAGGAGGGCTCTTCAGGTATCTCAGCTTTATTAGGTTTTGCATTGCATGTCTACTGGAGATTTTTATTCATTAGCTCTTCCAGTTTTCTGCTCCAGACAGAAAAGCCTTTGATTTGCCTCTCAGAATTCACCATTTCACCAAGAAATATTTACAAGTATGTTGGTCATGAATTCAGTCTGGATATGTGCCAGGATGTTTCATAGGTACATCAGCTCCTTTGCAGAGAAAATTCTGTTTCCTTTTGATTCATTAAAGTTCATCAGGTCTGTCTTTACACTAAAGCTAGCAAGATCTTTCTAGGAACCTCCCTGATACCATAGGCAGAAGGGAAGATAATCTTCTGCCTTTGAAGTCAGATGAAATCCTAATGATCTGTAATGTTGCAGATTACAAACTGCAGCCCTCTCACAACGAGTCTTTGACATAATGCACCATCTCAGGAAAACCAGTCGAAGTGAGCTCAGTCTATGTTACATTCTGGTTTATTGCAGAGAGCATGAGAACTGATTTATTATTAGCAGTTTGTTATTAAGGTGAACATTCAGATCAGAATTGGTGAAATATGGATACACTGTGTGTACTCCAGAGGAATTCAGGAGCTGCTGCTCATAGGCTGCACAAACCTCTTTAAGTTCCAGATCAGTCTCCTGATTATATAAGAAATATAATTACTATTGATGAGTAAAACAGAAAGGCATGGCAATGGTCAGAGACATTGTTGGTGTATTAGATTCCTGTAGACATAGGAAATGCACCACAACTGATGAAACTGCAGAAGAAAACCTGGTCCCTGTGATGAAGAGGAGAATATTCCTCTTCCCTCAAACTTAGACTTGCAATTAGTGTTGCTTTTCCTCCAAAGTCAGAACAAGGTGTAAAAGGGAACCCTGAAGAAATACTGAGTATAAGATAGGAGAAGTATTGAGTATAAGATGGGAAATGAATATATTTTTTTTCTTAAATGTTTGAGTTTTAATTAACCTGTGTATATAGATACCACATTAATTTTGGTGTGATAACAACCAAACTATTGATAGTTTCTCAAAGACTTGGAAGAGAACTTTTTTTAAATCACAGAGTCTAACTGCCAATTGCTGCTTATTCTTGCAAAAACTCCAATGGCCTCAATTTGACAGAACACTTGAGGGCTTGTTTTTACTCAATAGACAAGTAAAACAAAAGAGATTAGCCTTATGCTTAAATGCTGGGTTGGAACATATTTGGTTGAAGAAAATTAAATGCATTTATCATTGCAAAGAATGTAAATTCCATACTGTCTAATTCTAATGGGCTCAAGTTCATTCAAAAGAATAGTGCTACTCATAAACAATATGAAGAGGAAAGCAGGCATATTAGCAAAGAGAATATTTAATACTTCCAAAGCACCTTTTACCCAATGAGTTCACATTGCATAAAAATGATCAACACTTCAACACTTCTGTGAACTAAGCTGAATATCTCCTTTCTCAGATGGGAAAGTCAAAGCACAAAGACTGAATGATTTATCTGCATGAATTGGTAGCAGAGCTAAGAATCAAATCTTGGCCTGCCTCAATCTGCCATGGTATTATTGCTCATATAAACTATTCAGTCATTTATACTACATAGAAGTGACAAGCTCTGTCATTCAACTGGATAAAAATAATTTAAAAATATGATATCAGTACAGCTCTTTCTCACTATTCTCCAGGATCCTTTTATTAGAAGTTTGCCTTTTTGTCTCCCATGACACCAAGCTGTGGATTTAAAGTTTACTGAATTCATTCTGCTTTTCATTTCCACCAAACAAAAGGGTTGGGCTGGCCAAGTCACCTTGTCCAGTGTTAGAGCACTGTTATAATAAAAGTGAGAACAGGCAGGGCTGTGTGGAAAAGTTGTTTCCCACCTACAGGCATATCATAGATGTGAGGTCTGTTATTTGCAGAAAGGTCACTTGATGCAATAACAGATGGTTTCCTGTGGACTTCCAACTCTTTGCTAAGTATCAAAATTCTTCCTTTGATGAGACATGAGATTACTGACTGTATGACTTGGTTTGTTATCAGAATTGGAATAGTGTCATGCTTCATTTATGAGTATTTGCATAAATCAACACATCTTCTTTAATAAGATGTACAATGCTAAGATCTTAACTTAGGCTAGAGTTGCTTCTTTCCTCATATTTTATGGAGCACATGGACTTGATTTTTAAATTTTTAATTCTTACACATCTTATTAAACGTGCAGGCAAAGAGAAGCACCACCAGTCAAAGACATCATTATTATATGCATGGAGGGTTATCTTCTGCCTTTCTACCCTCATCATTCATTAATGATGCACAGAGGCTTGTCGTTTGTCTTTTCAATTCTTTGACTTTATTTCATTGCTCATATTTTATGACACATGGAGAACTCTGCAGCAAGCATTCATCACCAGCCTTACATGTCTATGGGAATATCATCTCTGCTGGGCCAGGAAAAAGTACCTTTTGCTCTCTTTGTATTTTGCCAGTTAACTTGGTCTAACATCACTCTCTTATTGTTGGTATTTCTTGCAGTCTTCAAATTTCTAAGAAAATGACTAACACAGCTCTGCTGTGTGCTGAAAAAGCAGCTAACCTGTACAGTGGAGTGTGTGTGTGTTTTACTCACTTTTGTCTCATAGCTGCTCCTATGAATCCCACTGGCATCAGGGACAGTCATTGAGACCTCAGGTGTAACTCCACTTTGCCATTCAGACAATGATCCTAGATAAGATTAAGATACTGCTTAGTCTTTGTGAAACTACCAGACAGAAATCTCTCCTGCCAGCTATGTTGGGTGTGTGTCTTTGCAAGGCAAGCTCTGGTCCACGGGGACCAGTGAGGAGATTATTAAAGCAGCTCTGACTTCTACATGTCACTTTGGAAAGCCCCCCAAGATACCCTGATCAGAGTCTTTGGAGTGTTTTAAGTTTTTCAAATTCAGTTTAAAGAGCTTAATCAAACTTTCTGACACAATTGGCACACATTACCATTTTTCAGCTGCAAACACACAAACCCAGGCATTTCTAATTGCCAGTAATTAAAGTGTGTGGTTGGTTTTGAAATGCTTTCCTATTGAAGGAGTCTGAAGTGGTACAGCTCCCTAGTGATGCTTCCAAGGAGACAGAGGCCTGCCTGAGGCCACCTTGCTGTCTCTCAAAATGTATTGGGGAACAAATTGGGCTGTGTACTCATCTTGCATAAACATTTGGGCTGGGGCTACTGTTGTGCATCCATAGAAAAAGTTGGATAACTCCTTTTGATTAAAAAATTAATTAGTTCACTATGCCAACTATCACTTACTGCCTGATATAACATTTAAAAGGGCTCTGGTGTGTATCATTTTTTTCTGAAATGGTTCAAGAGCTCAGAAGCACAAACCCATACTGTCCCAGCAGGATGTGGGTGGCTTCCACTGCTTTATTGAAAACATTTACGAATGAAATGTTCTTTGGACTAGAGCTTACCCTGAATTACTCTGAAAACATCCAGAGATCTGCCAGCTAGGGGCCAAGTTACATGCATTTCCTCTTTGGAGGAGCTCTTTGGAGCACACAGAGAGGCAGTCCTTCTCTGATGCTTCAGTGCTTTACCCACACACTATGAGAAACAGGGCTGCCAGGTCTCCTGGGGAATATGATATACCAGACCTGTCTCAGTTTCCTCTGGAGCATCTGGGGCTAATGACTGCTGAGAGGAATTTGATAGGAGGCATAGCCTAATCTAATATGGTAATTCCTAGATTTTCATGATAGCTTGACAAAATCCACTGCTGCTTTTCCCTTCCTTGTGCTCACAGAAGATTCTTGCATAATCTGTCTTAAAAAATCCAGCAGAGCTGCTGAGCCAGGGCTTGGCAGCCCATCCTCTAGGGACATGCTTGCAAGTATTTTTGTTTCTCAGAGTGGTATTTCTGGTGGCCACATCACAATTCAGTTTTCAAGTGCTTGTCTTTTATTATCTCTCACAGGATTTCTTGATCTTCCTGTCTCTTCTAGTCAGTTCAAAAATACAGTAAGAGCAGCCTTTATTGTGGTATTCTGGCCCTTCTGTTTTCAGTTTCAACTACAGTGAGGAAGCCCAGAAGGAAAAAATGCCTTTTTTTTTTTTTTTTTTTTTTCCCCTGTAAGAGTTTAACCATTTGGAGCCTGAATTGGTTCAGCAAGTGCAGATAGGGTGATGTTTTTAACTCTGAGGATTCAACTAAAAGAAAAAAATAGAGATAATCTAAATTTTATGCATTCACACCAACATGAAATTAACAAAAAATATTTAATGTATAACTCATTGAAATGTGTTCCACTGCAGTGTTAGCAATCCAATAACTCTTTCAAAGGTTGAGCAGTGGTAAGTGCACTCTCCTTTGGATTACTGTCATGCATGTATGGAGAATGGGTGAGAACATGAGGAAATGTTAGGCAAGGGTCATTGGAGAGCCATGTGAATTGGATTCCTTATCTGCCATTTTTATCTCTGCTTCTGCTCCAGGCCAAGGAGCTGTGGTAGAGCAGAAGCACTGCAGTGAATGTGTAGTAGGACTATGACTGCTTCCACTGTGTGTGCCTTGTTTCCTCTGGATACAACTATGTGCCAATGAAATGAGTAAAAGTGTTAAACTGGTCTGACATCCTGAAAATAGAACAGAGGGTAGTTTTCCAAGATGATTAAGTTTATAATTAAGTACTTAGAGGGGAAGTGTTTTGGAGAATTACAGCTGTTAAATTGCAGTCACTTAATTATCCTGAGTCCTTCCTTAAGTATCTGTACTTCAGAGTGTCCATCCACTGCAGTCACCTTATCAAGAGGAAAGACAAACTGAGTGCATTTCCATACAAGAAGGACAAGAATCAGAAGCTTAACAAAGCATTTTTTGCCTAGTAAGAAGAATTGATGCACAACTTCTATTTATTTTCTAAATTTGTATTTTATTTTACATTCTTCAAAGAAGGGAGCATGAGTTTGGAGTTCTTACAATGCAGGATCAGCTCTGCTCTGGTAGTGGAGGACATGGATCCTGCAGTACTTTGGGTATGGTGATAAAATACCCAAAGGATTCAGGTGTTAGCAATTCTGCTACTCCCTATAGAAGACTTGCACAGATGCATAAACATTACCAGAGGAGTTCTTCCTGCTGCACTTTCCTTCAGAGCAGAGGTGAAAAGGATTGTGGTCCCTCATTCATAGGGCAGAAACATCCTGGGTTCACTGGGAAACATCGGGAAGGTGTTTGGAAGGGAAAAGGAAGAAGCCTCAGTGGGGAAGAGAGAAAATGTGTGCTGAGGATTTGGGCTCTAAAACTGAACTGGAGGGTAGGAGAATGAGAGTAAAATGTCCATTCTCCTGAAGGCAGCTACAAATATCAGACAGATTGCAATTATGGGATGGTGATGTTTTCATTTATACTTCTGCTTCCAGATCCCACTTGTAGGCAGGATCCACTGAATGGAAACATCAAATACTCAGCTTGTAGTCAAGCAAATTGCTTTTAAAACAGTGCAGTTGTGGCACACCAGAGCTTTAAATCTCCTGCTTAGAGCTTTAACATAGGATTTTTCAAATTCCAACTCTGACACTTGGAAGTTCAGACCCAAGTTTCCCCACAGCCCCCTAGAAATTTATGGAGTAATTGTCCAGGGATTTACTCAGGAATAGGCCATGCATCTGCCTCAGCTGTCCATGGACAGGCTGTACTCCGGGGCTGGAAGCAAGTCCCTGAAAGTCTGAGCAAATTACTAGAAATACAGGATTACATGGCCTTCATAAGTGTCTTGCAACCAGGATCCAGGGGATGTCTGCCCTGCTTCCTCTTATATCCAGGGTAATGAAAATATTCCACTCAAAGTGTTTTAATGAGGATAATTACACACACTTGCTGTATTTAGTTTGTGATGCTCTGACTTCCCATCTCATATTTGCAAAGCCACAATTCTATTTTAAATGGAGACACTCTCCTGGATTCATGCTGAGTATAAATATTTATAAGAATAAGGAGCCCAAATAATTCAAGAATGTTAAATTCATCTAAATACTTTCAACACATGGGTGAAGTTAGCAAGTAAAAAAGGTTATCTCTGTCATCTTACAACAGAATTTGCTGAAGTTATAGTTAATATATAGGCTTGTATTTACTCAGAGATCATCTAAACTCTGAAGTAGAGACATTCCAAAGATTTAGCATTGCCATCTCTTTTGGTCTTCTGTATCAACAAGTGCCACGTAGGCACACAGTTTGTGGTGATTGGGATGGGGCTGGCCCAGCCTCATCCCCAATGAGCTCCAGCTGTGAGCAGCAGGTGAGCAGCATTGTCACAATGAGCCATGGAGTGCCCAGGGGCACTGACCAACCACCAAAGGGAACACAGGGCACACAGGTGCAGTGCATTAGCAACGAGGGGCACACAGGTGCAGTGCATTAGCAGTGAGGGGCACACAGGTGCAGTGCATTAACAATGAGGGGCACACAGGTGCAGTGCATTAGCAGTGAGGGGCACACAGGTGCAGTGCATTAACAGGAGGGTATAAAAGGTTGGGCTAAAGCACAAGAAGGGCAGATGCTTGCGGCCTGCTGAAGTGACCTGGTGTTATTCTGTGTCTCATGGCTGTCTCACCTGTGACAGTGCCAGGCAGTTTTATCTCTGCAAGTGCTAATGAAGGCATCCCAAATGTCTGAAGGGACACTGGGATCTATCAAAGTTTGCTACAGCCAGCTGTGAGTGACTTTCAGGCGTTCGTGCAGAGGACATCACCTGGACAGTGTGTAAGTGAACAGCATTAATGCTTCCACTCTGGAGATACCTGTGTCAGGCTTTCTTCTGGAAAGTTCCTTTGCTGAGGTGCCAGGAGAAAGGAGCCATGCTACGTGTTGTCAGACTTGGTAAGTGTGCATGGGATTGTGACATGGGGAAATAGTGTGAAAGTAGGAATCTGTGATTTGTTCTTTGTTCCAAACTTAAAATTACTCCAAGGCAAACAAGGCCTTTACTCCTCTTAAACTGACAGCACAAGTACTTATGGGAATCCGTGCAGGTGCTGTACATAGCAAAGGAGACCCGTCTGGAGGGCAGCTGGTGCTACCCCTCAGTTTGCAAGCTCTCTGGTGACCCAGGTGCTACACTGGCACTCTGTGCTTCCCCTGAGTGTGCTCAATACCATGGCACAGAGCCATGAGAAGATCTGAGAGTCATGGCTCTTTAGAAGTGCCAAGTAGGCTCTGTTTTCTCAGCTCCTTGAGTTGCTGGTTAGAGAGCATATGGTGATGAAAACTCTTCTGCTACAGATCTGTGAACTCTTGAGCAAGACAGATTATGGGCAACCTCAAAATAACAATGTCAAGGTGGGCTGTGAAACTAACTGTTGTTCACTTGCAGTAAGCAGAGAAATACAACCTCTGCAGATGGTGTTTGCAGCCCACAGATGAGGTAGAAAATGTTAATGTTAATTAATATGCATACAGTCATGGTGAATAATGCCAGATCAGATACTAACTCTAGTGCTAAGTCTGTTGAGTTCATACTAAATTTACTATGCTCTGAGATAAATCCATTGCTGTCAAAGTGGTCGAAAAGCACCTTTCCTCTCTGGTGGCTCCTAAACCACTGATTCTTGGAGCTTGTAAAATTTATACATGGGAAGGCCATGATATGGGCTTATTGCCTCATGTTCTTCTCTAGACATGCATTTCTGACCTGCTGGGACCGCCCCAACAGAGGCATTTCTTGGAACTGTTGTGACTTTTCTTATGTTCTTAAGCTAAAGGCACCTTCTACACCTAGCTTCTGGTCCAAAAAGAAATGAGAATTCCAGGGTTGAGAAACAGGAAATGCCTGCTGGCATAAATTTAGGAACTTTTTAATGTGTGTCCCAGAGAACACAGTTGGGAGTGACACTGCTCTGGAGAGAGATTCAGTTTCTCAGACTTAGCAGAAGCCCACCACACTAATTTTTTAGATCAAGATCATTTGCTGTTGGAGGAATCAGTGAATGGGAAGCAGACCAGCAAGAGCAGGTATCCCCCACTGTACTGTGCAAAAGAAGCATTCTGCACTTAGCAGGCCCCTTCAGGCTGGCTTGCAGGGTCAGCCTTGCCAAGGGCACTCTGAGAGCTCCAGTCTGTGTGCCTTCCTCAGGCACACTGAGGGAGAGCATTGTACAACACCTGCATCCAGCTCTGCTGAATTCACTACCTCGGGTCAGAGGGGCAGCACAAGAGATCAACTCCTAATTTTTGGACATACTAACAGTGGTTAAGAAGGATCTTTTTATTCTAGGGAAATGCAAAGGACAGTCCCACATAGTTCTGAGCAGTTGTCCAAAATAGAATGTTTGGATTTTGAGCTCCTCAAAGCATGTGTTTTATGTCTGTATTTATATTCAAAATGCCTTTAAGCACCCTGTTAAAAAATGCAAACATTTATAACCTCTAGCCATTCCATTTGTGCTTGTTTAACTGTGTACAAAACATTCCTCCCCCATCCCTCATTCTCATCCTTATACCTTTTCAACTTCTCATTCAGACATTAGGGAGTGATGGTCTTTTCAGGTCTTCTGTGGTAATAAGCTGTAAAAAGACAGTGAAATTAATGGGTAACATGGGTAAGAAATGAGTGAAACAAAGGCTTGGCTTGCTGTTTGTGAGAGAAAAGCAAGCAGGTGAGCTCTAGGTATGCAGCAGAATGATGATCCCACTAGGTATTGTGCTGTCAGGTACTATCTGGGATGCAGCATCAAAGAGAAAAGGAGCAGTCATCAAAACCAGATGATTATAAAGTTGTTTCATAACTGTCTAGCTTAGCTTTTAGCAAATTAGTGAGAGGTAGTTTTCTTTAATGCTTGGTGACACATGCACAAAACCCTCAGTACATCTGATTTCTAAGGTTTCAAATGAGGGCATGTGTTTCTCTGCCATCCAGAATATAAATATATATGAAAATATCTCTTCATCTAATAGTGATTATGGTCTCAGTTCTGAGCAATATGTAGGAGATTAAAGCCTGATGCTTCTGTGTACAGCCTAAGGCACTCTCACAGTGGGAGGAACAGCGGTCCCCTTGTTCCATGTACTGTTCCAAGTTCCATAAATGTCTCTGTCACTGCTGTCACCTGCTACCATGCAAAGATCAGTCTAGTTCTGCATGTCAACTTTGTTAAGTGCTTGTTCTTATTAGCCTGAGCAGTGACAATTTGTTATTGTGGGCTGCCCTGGGACGTTTCCCTCTCCAGCAGTACATTGTTTGCCAAATGTACATGTTAGTGCATTTGTGCAGTGCAGGCTGCCTGGGAGGATCAAGCTAGGGTTTTAAACATGAACACTTTGTAGCTGTAGGCCAAATTCTGTCTTCAGTTACATCTGATCAGATCAAGGCTAGCATTTAGTCGTGTCATACAAATACCCCAACTCCTCCACTTACATCAGGATAATTGCAGGCAGAATGGATCACTCAGCCCCAGATGTCTTGTTTATTGAAATGTAACAAAGCATCTTTTGTGTTAGTTTGATTTGTATGGTTTCATATGAGCATTGAAACCATCTCAGTGTTTTGAGCGACACTGAAGTCACTTAAGAAAACAAGAAAATTATTTTGAGAGTAAGGGATAGCAGGGCCTTCTGATGGAGCAAACCAAAGGCTTTTGGAGTCACTTCTATCATAGAAAGCCTAGGGCAGCTGCATTCCTAGCAATGCATTTTGGCAAGGTGCATGAAACCAGACCAGGCAACCTCCCAGAGGCAATACAGAGGCTTTATGTCTCCTAGAACATTCTGCTGTGGTGTCTGCAATGCATCCTCAGCCTTCAGTGTGGGGGCTGAGATGTACTTAAAATTTCCATGCCTTCTTTTGTTATGTAGTCCTCTGGAGAAATGGAACTATTCTTTTACAAGGCAACACAGCCTTGATTTTAAGCAAGCAAGACATGTGCAAAGCAAACGTGGCCAGGAGCTGAACAGCACAAATGGCTCCTGTTCCTGGCCTTCCCTGTGGAGGCTGAGAGGCTTCTGACTCAGAGCTGTGCAGTCCTCTCAGGCAGGCCCACGTTCCCTCAATGAATTGCTGCGTGAGGTCTCCATGCACAAACACAGCTACAGGAATGTCTTCAGCTGGTGTAATTCCAATGAACTCCCGAAAGTCAATGGCAAGTGAAATCACTTGTGCCACCAAGATTTGCAGCAGCTGACAAGTCTAAGTGATAATCTGTATTTCAAAGGGATCAAAGGTTTCTTTTCCCTCAAAGGTTGCTTTCACTTAGGAGAAGTTAGTCTTTGAGTGCTTGAGTGTGTCTGCATCTTTGTTTAAGGCATTATGTGCTACAAAGTTCTACTCAATAATGGGTATCTTCCTGTGTGTTTCAAAGAGTATGTAAGTAATGTAGAATTTTTCAGAAGGGCTTTACTCTCTTTACTTTCTTCAAGTAGAAAACAAAACACTCTTACAAATCTCTTAGTATAAAATTTAATTTTGAACAAAAATATTCTCATTTTCTGCCTTAAATATGTAGTTAGGCCCGTTCAGTTGCTTATTGAATAAATGGTTTTTTATGTTTGGGAATAATTATTGTCAGTATCACTTAATGAATACTGTTATGGAAATTAGGCTCCCTAATATACTGTCACTGAAATCAAAAGCCCTGTAGTTTATATTAGTTAAAAGCTTTAAGCATGTGTAGGAAGCAGAGAAATTAAGTAACTAGAGATCTTTTATTAAATGGGATGTGATAAGTTCTATGGGTCAAGAATACAGCTAATACTTTCAGGCTGTTGAATAACAAACTGTGTTTGAGACTCAAAGGGACTTGATAGCAGTTTTCTGTCTCTCTCAAAAGCAACAAGTATTTTATGGGTCAGGTTTGTGTGTGTTTTTGTACCATTTCCTTACCTTACATGTCATAGTTAAAGCTGAAATTTGTGAGAAGAGAGGATTAACTGTGCAAATCTGGGCCTATGTACTTTTGGGATGTCTTGGTGATAAACTGATCTGACCACTTGGTGACCTCAAACAAACTTCAGAAAATAAAGCCAAACTTCTGACATGGCAACTTGAAAACGTGCAGAGCATTTTCATTAGGTTAATTGAGTCTTTTGAGGTGTGTGTGTCTGGGTAAGGATAAATCATGATTGTGATTTTTTTTTTTTTTAACTGCACTTATAATTGAGCCTGGGTTGATTATTATTCTTGGGTATTGTAGTTCTGCCAGAAGACCCTGGAGGTACTGCAGACAGTGTATCTGGCCTTCCCAACGTAAGAAAAGAAAACAAATGTGTGGGATGGAATGCTTCCTAATAAAATATAATGTCTAGAGTACTTTGTTCCTGTTCAAGAATGGTATCTTGTAATGGGGATTGATGTAATTTCAATATAAAGAAGTTGAGACTTTAGTCAGAGCAGCCCATGTGTTTTGATTTTAATTTGCTCTAAGTGGTTATTTGGGTTGCTTCTAATTATGAACCCTATCTGTGCTAGGCTGCTTATGTGGAAAATATAAAAAATACTATGATAAAAGGCTTTGTAAACTTATTTTTCTAACTGCTTCAAGCCCTAACACAGACTCCTCTGCCTTCAGCCTGTACTCCCTTTATGAGCCAGTTTGACTTTCCAAACTCAGTTTTCTGTTGAGAGAAGGTAATAAATTACTTGAGGATTTTGAGAAGCATAAATATAGTGTGTATTTGTCCAGAACTTTAAGGGACTAACATCCCTAAACTAACTGGACATGGCTGGGTGAGCAAAACAAAGAAAATTTCTGCCCTATTTTCAGCTTTTCTGTGTACACATAAGGGAAGACATGCTCACTTGTGAAGCCAACTTTGCCTAAACAGCTGTCAGTAACAGAATATCTATAGCTGTGGAGCTGAAATTAGTATTTTGTGCCAGCTCAGTTGGAAAACCAGAAGGTCTTGAGAGTACTTCTGGCATTATCTTAAAAATAGTATTGGAAATCATTGTTACTATTACATTTGCAGTTTACAGTGGATGAGTATTTATCTCTGCTAAGCTTGCTTAGTCTGGCTGTCAGTGACTTCAGGGGTGTTCTCTGTGTGGTTTGGAAGGAGATGCAATCCACAATAAGAGGATTAGAATGTGGTGTGCTGCTTGTTCATTTAAAATTGTTTTGCCCAAATCCAGAAGTTATGAAACTCAGTTGGTGGAGAGGGAGAGAATTCAGGAGTGGGAGTTTTCCAGGGTCTGAAGTTGACAAACAGTTGCAAACAGTTTTCTGAGTCCAAATAAAGTTTTTATCTTGAGGCAATGAAAGATCCAGCCTTGTAGCTGTGGATTCAGCCAGCAGATTTGATGGTTTGGTGACTTTTTCCAGTTGTGTGTTGTTGTTACCATGTCATCCCCACCCCACACTACAAGGGCATTCAGGGCTGGAGGTGTACCTGGAGCTACAAGCAGCTTATGTGGTTCACCTCTATTTCATACCTGAGCCCACCTGGCATGGCCCAGCACAGAGGGGTTACAGATCTCTTCATCTGAAACTCAGAAACTGCTGGGGTTTTTTTTTTTCTCCTGTATTTAATTTATAGATTCATTGTGTCGACATTTATTTTCAGTTAACAAATAGTGCAGGTTCTCTGGCATATATTAGTTCTTTTGCCTATCAAAAATAGAGCACAATTCCTCAAACAAAATTGCCAGACTTGGAAACATAAATGTGCTGTATTCCTGCTTTATTTTTCTGATGGCATTAATCAAAAGTCCACTGAAATCCCATGAGAAATAATGCTTCAAATCATGCTTCATTAAAAAAAGGCAAGAAAATCCCCAACCAACTCTCCTATGGCACTTTTCTATATTTAGACTTCTAAAAATGTGTTTTAGAAGGTTAACTGTGGCCTTTTCCCAGTTTGGGAAAGTTAGCCCACTTTTAGTACATCAGAGAAGAGGACACAACCTCTGGGACTTTTTTCATCTTCTTTTGTTGCTGTTGCTGAGCCACTAATGGTTGTTTAGTCATATTTTACCTGATAGTCTGTGCAATTTCTATTATCTATTTGGTACCTTAGCAGTTTTTGCTTTTTCCATGTGAACCCCTTTAGATTTGCACATAAATCACACTGCTGTTGTGCATTAGACTTCAGTTTATTACTGGCTGCATGTCAGAGGAGTTAAAGTGGCCATGACATGTGCTGACATGTCTTGGAGATTTTTTTTGGTAACTTTTTTTTTTTTTTTTTTTTTTTTTTTTTAGGAAAAAAGGAAGAATGGGGTGTGGGAAAAAAGGTTAATTTCTCAAATGGCCAAATCTTTTAAGGAAGTCTGAATATTTCTCAGCAAGTAAAACTGAGCTCTAGATATAGCTGCCCACATACACAAGAGGAAGGGAAAGCCATGATTAAATTTCTAATGGACTGTCAGGGTCAAATTTAAACCCTCCTGAGCTGCTACCATGGAGGTGTCCTCCAGGCTCTGGTTGCTGCAGGCCATCCCTGAGCCACAGCCTGTGGAGCAGCTCCTGGCCTGGCACCAGCTGCAGCTTGAGGTGACAGCATCCTGCCCTGCAGTTGTGCTCTGCAGTCTGTGGTGGGAGGCACAAGACAGGATTTCATTTGGAAGGAATGTCCTGGTGGGAAGCAGCCCTGGGGCAATGTGTGACAAATGTCTGGTGGAACAAATTGGCCATGCTTGCCAAAGGTGCAGAGCAGTGGAGAAGTGCTAAAAGTTTCTATTATAGACAGCAGCAAAAAAGAAAAAAGGAGAGAGAAATTAAATGACACATTTCTGTGGCTGGTCATGTGTGAAAGGCATAGAAGAATTGAGATATTTTATAAAACCTTTGCATTTTCATTAATTGGCCACTACATTCACAATTTTTTTTTCTCTCTGAAATTCAGGTCAGTGTATGATGGTTTGGTGTCCTCTAATGGGCACCCTAAACTTTGGCTGTGTTTAATGTCCAGTCCAAACCTTGTGATTTAGACCTGTTCTTGGGCTTCTGGAGTTTAGTTCAGCTCAGCAGACAATTCAAGCCAGATGGGGGTTTTTTTTCTGGTGTAAAACTAGTGTGGGACAGAGGGATTGATTTTATCTGTGGAATTATTTTATATGGATCCATGATTTTGAAGGCAGACCATCTTTAAATACTCTACTACAATACAGAGGAAAATATTTGTCCTAGTGATTGTAATGGAAGTCAAAATTTAGAGGGCTCTGTGCTGGAATGTTATTACTTCCAGCAGTAGATGCAGCTTGTGTGCCTCTGTTTCAAAAAACTATTAAAGCTGATATGAAGACATTTTAAATTTATGGTATTTTGTGGCATAAACTGGGCAGCTCAAATGGGGATGCTCTTGAAGAAACACTGCAGAGTGCAGTGCTCACCATGGGGACCAGAACTTTGAAATCCCAGGTTGAAAGGCCTTATATAGCTGCAGCCTTGTATGGGTAAATATGTACAGTCCACAGTTGTTTTCTGTGGGGAAGTTTTCTGTGACCTTCAAACAGACTTTCTGTCTATTTATTTACTCTTTGAAAGCAAACAGCTTTTGTGTGAACTTGTTTTAAAATGAAAAAAATAAAATCGAAGTAAAATGTGCTTGAAATGCTGCAAGGCAGCAGTTTCCGCTTTGCTCTTGTCGTGGTGGTTGATTTCTGTTCCAAAAGCCTCTTGATACCAAATGCAGGCAGGTAAATTCTGGATGAGAGGAAGAAAGAGTGTTAGGGCTTTGCTGTTTGCTGTGGAGTTTCCTGCTGGTGCAGCACGGTCTATGGCTTGGCAGGTCTGTACAGTGTTATTTCACACATCATAAATGCTCTGAAGTGCCCTTGCTAAGGTCAGATATCTGCAGTCAACTCCAGAGCGATTCACAGACATGAAAGAATGGGTGTGAAAAACCAGAGGCTCGTTTTTCAAGTGCCTTAGTAACTGCAGTCAGTTGTAACCCTGGTAAGTGTGATGCAGTGTTGCCTTGGAGGCTGGGTTACTCTGGCAGGAGCAGCTCTCCAGTTTCAGATGGCATCTGGGTACAGGCAGTGGAAGTGTTCATGGATCTTGAACTAAATGCTCGTTTGGACGTTGCATTTGAGGTGGTGGTTGATCATTTCTTTAATTAGGAAGTGGCTGTAAGACTTGGACTGGCTGAGACAGTGGCACTGCTGCATCTGCAGCTGGGAGAGCAGCAGGATGGAGCAGCCCCTGCTGGTGGGCACAATCCCAGCCCCAAACATGGCAGGGAAACACTTGTATGAGTAGCCTGCCCTCACTCTCCTACTCTTATCTGCAGGCTTCACCAATAACTGTAAACAGCCTGACCAGAAAAACAGCAGAGTTTTGGGAAGGGTTTTGATCTCAAGTATGAGGATGGTCAGGCATCATGGCATGGTGTTAGAGGGTACTCAGACTTGCGTGCCCTAAAGAAGTTTGTGGGATTTCACTTCTTGCCAGGATCAGGATCTGCAGTGTGAACATCTCCTTCAAGTGAGCAAAAAAACCCCCTGAATTCATTTAGGGTTTCACAGTGACACTGTGAGGTTCTGTATGGGCATGTGGCTCTGGAGGATCCCTCTGGGAACAAGGAGAAGAGAGGGAGTGGCACTTAAAGCTCAGTGACAGCCCAGGAGCATTGCCACACTCCTGCATTTGAGCAGAAGTGCACAAGGGGATGTTCCTTCACACTGAGTTGGCTCCACATGGCCAAGCTCACACCCATAAGGTCTGGTGGAACTCTTGGTGTGTTTCTCCTACTGTGGCAAACATCTCTGGTCGCTGCTCCCATGCACAGGGAGGATGTCAGTGCTGAGCTCCCCTGCCTCTCTTTGTCAGGCTCTTGCTTTATCCTCAATTACCTGAACTGTGCTGAAGGCTTCATTAGGGTTTGACAAGTCAGCTTTATCCTGAAGGGAAGGGAAAAGGAAGGAGATGGCTTCCTGCCAGTTCTCAAAATTGTGGGTCCACATGGGAGAGACAATTTGAAGAGGGAAAAAAACTGCTATAAAATATTTCTTAAGTTGGTCTTCCTGTGGAGCATTGTCTAATTGAATCCTACTATAAAAAAGTGACTGGTCAGGGCACCCTTGAATTAATAAATGAGATTTTTTTGGTATTCTGAGAATTCTCAACTGAAATGACATTATGTTAAACTGTGATGTGTCAGGGCTAAAAGACAAGGAAAGGCTGCAACTTTGCAGCCTTTTTTATGATGAAAGAAATCAAGGTCATCTAAATGAATTCAGGGAATTTATTATAACAAAGAGAGACATCAAAGCATAGCATAACTTTGTCTTCACAACATTTGTAAAATTCAATATTATTCATTCAACTTTGGGAGTACAATTTGAAGTGTGCACATGTCAGTGCTGTAATCCCTCAACTGACATCATGAAGTTGAGCTTTTTCAGTGTTTGATTGAAGGTTAACTGTACAGGTTTCATTTTTTGCCTCTATTAACTCATTTTCTTCTTTGCACACCCTCTAGGGCTTTCACTGATGATGCGTTTCAAAGTATTTAACAAGCCCTCAAATAAATAAAGTATCAAACTGGCAGATCTGGTCAAGTTCTAGAATAAGTTTCAAGAGGCTGAAGACCCTATTGCCTCTAGCTTTATTTTATTGACCTACAGAGGAGAGTAAAATATTTTGAAATCTTTAAGGGATGTTTTTAAGGATGCTTCTGCTGCTTCTGTTGGGATAAATACATTTTCTTCTCGGAGTCCCTGCTGAAATCCACTCTAGAGTCTGGCTCTCTTGAAGAAAGTGGTGGCATAGAAGCTATGTGCAGAAAATGTTGAAATGGATTGATTAAAAAATAATATGGGAACAAGGAAGAAGTTTGGCTTCAATGTTGCTTCTCCTGGCTAGTGGAGGATTTTCTGTCCAGAAATTCTTCCTGACTGGAGGTTGCAGTATGTACATTTATAGTAGTTGTGTTCCACAGCAGGATTATGAAAGGATTTGTGGCCATAGGAGAACTAGTTTGGCTCCAGCTTGTTTAAGAGTTCAAACGTGTTTCTATGGTATAGTTCCTATAGTCAATAGTAGGACTGCACTTGTTCTAAAACTATTCTGGTTTGGAAGGGCTGCTTTATACTTGAAAGGAATGCTTTGGGCCTGCTGTGAAATACAAACTACTGTTCCTGTAAGTATGAAGGAAAAAAGAAACCCTTAAGTCCTATGCTCTATTTCTTCTGGGCAGGTATTATAAAACTCCCAATTTGTCCTTTCCTTGTATTTCATAGTGTTTCTTTTTCCTTCTGTTTTATTCTCTTTCTCCTATACTAATCCCTTCCCCCTCCCTCAAAGAAAATTCCCACATTTTTCTTTCTGATGTTGTTAAGAAGATGATGCAGGGCCTGTAATAGATAATAGAACCAGTCTTGCAAGGGGCTGAAGCACCTCTATATTTGACCACTGTGTATAAGAGAGGAGTGTTGTAAAAAATCTAGTAGCTATAGGGATTTAAAGTTAAAATTTAAGGGAGTAAAGTCAACTGGATTCATCCAGTTTGTGTACTTGAGTCTCACCAGAGGAATCACTGCATCCTTTGGATAGGTACAGGCTTGAAAGTACATGTGTGGAACTGATCCCTTTAAATCTATTGACTTCTCTCCCAAAAGTTTGACTTTGGACAGCAGTGAGTGAAATATTTTACCCATGGAAACATTATAGAAGCAATCTCTTAGTTACCAAACCACTATCAGTGCTCTGAAACTAGAAATCATTTAGCAGCACAGTTTATCAGAAGGTCAAACATGTCCTGAAGCCTTTATTACTTCCAGTATTTATATGACTAAATCAATTTTTATTGTTCCTTGATTTCCTTCCGAAATTTAAGGACTTGGTAATTTACAGGTTCAGCTTAACTAGCCATGATGAGATCACAAATGTATCTGCAAAGCCACTCATGGAGTGGTTTAGGGTTTTGGCTCTGCTCAAAGGAGTCATCTTCTGTAAGGTGTTCATCTACTGGGATATTTTCACTCTAGTGGCAGGGGAATATCTGATATAAAGGTATAGGAATAAACACTTGGGATTCCTCTTTGAAAGGCATTAATATAGTTGATCTTCTGGTATAATTTGAGAATTTTCTGTAGTCTGTCCTGATATTGTTTCTTCATTAAATGCCTGTTTACAAAGACAAAGGGAAGGTCCAAATCCTGTTGTTTGCAGCAGATTTTTGTAGAGTTGAATTTTAGTCCTGGCAGCCACTGTAGCCCCTCTGAGCTCACTGCCAGTGCTGAGCTTCATCACTGGTGTGAGCACTCACCTCCAGCTGCAGCTCTAGCTGTCCCTTCCTTTTCAGCAGCCTTCAGTTTGCAAACTGGCAGACTTTTGCACAAGACTGCGTTTTATTTCTCTGGTATTATACTGAAAATATTTCACATCTTCCCCTGAGAGCAATGTTTTTGTATTGGTGGTTTTTTTTTTTTTTGTTAAAATTACTTAATTTGGAACTGGAATTAGCTGCATTTTGCAGTAGAAAACCTATCTATTGTGATGAAGCCTTATCAGAGCAGCAGACTGCTGTCTCCTTGCCTGGGATTCCTTGTGGTTGGTACTTTTGATCAGGCAGCTCTTAAAGGGGCACTGTCAGCATAGAATCAAACTGGTTTTGGATTTGATGAAAGGTGTGTAGGCAGCAGCAGACTTTACACAGCTAATTTTAATATTAATCTCCTCCTGAGTGTAACCTAGTGGTATTAGGAGGCATAGGTCCTGTAAGTTTGATACTGAACAGTCATTTAGAATATCCTAAAGGAACTTAGGGGATATGTTTTGTAACTTGTCTCCAGGTCTTCATCTCTTGCAATGCATGTTTTAAAATTTTTTGCAAATACTGAAGTTTTAATTGCCTTGAAAGCCACAACTAAACCAGGGACTTATGTAATTGCATAGCTGCAGGATATATAGGTGGTTTTAGGAAACAAATATTCCCATAGTGCCAATCAAATTTATTAATGAAATGCTTGTTTATGTAGTGATGAGCTCAAATGTTATTCTGAATTTGAAAGTTATCATTGCTACCCTTGAGTCTTAGCTTTTGGCTGGGACACACCTTGGGTGGGGCATTCATGCCCTTGTACTCCAAATTTTAAAGGGTTTGGCAAATATCACATTGGATACATGGGGCCAAGCTGGTTGACCCAGAGTTGTCGAGAAGTAAGGCAGCTTTTGGTGAGCAGCTTGTGGTAAATCAGGGTTATCAGTTACCTAATATGACCAGACTAATAGCACTTGACTGGTTCTAGGCTTTCCTTTCAGAAAGATTTAATTCAAACAGTTTTCGTATCCGATTCAAATGTTTTAATCTCTGAAATCCAGAAGTTAAATTAAAAAAAAAAAAAAAGCACTGCTTAATGTAGTAAGACAAAATCTCTATAGCAGCAATGACTGTTAATGTTTGGGGGCTTTTTTTTGTGCAAATTATGTTAAACAAACCAAGCCATTTTATCCTCCCCACAGCTTTGGTTTAGACTTGCCAGAAAGATGTGGTCTGGATTCAGTTTTGCTCTCCAAAAGTAGGAAACTTTTTTTGTTAAAACTCATGTTTGTCTAACATCAGAAGAGTTATATTAGATATGCTGTGCATGCTTGCATGGAGCCAGAGCAGGTTTTGTGTGGGCTGGTATGACCCTGCTCGTTTGTGCACGGTGCTAATAGGAAATGACAGCTTGGTTTGAAGTGCCCTCTAGTGACAAATGGGATTTTGGATCAGGCAGTCGAGATAAAGCCAGCGAGAGGAAAGCAGGCTTCAAAGCCAGGTCACCTTTGGAGAAGGATCATTATTGCCCTAGTTCATTAATTCCTGCTCTGGCAGCACAGTGAGCAGAGGTAAATCAGGATGTGGTAATGATTGCCAGGTATTCTTCCAGCAAAGTTTGTGGATATGAGGAAATATCCTGAAAAGAAGCTCCTAAAGAAATTTCTGCCACTAGAACTAGTCAGAGTGTAAACTCTGAGCAGATGCAAAGGTTTCTCATAGCCAAGTTCTGGCTGCTCTTGAGGAAGATGTTTTAAAGTAAAAGCTACAGCTGTCAACTTCAGGAATTTGTGTTTTCTGAACTTTCTGCTGCAGTTCAGGAAGATAGTACTTTGGTTTGCAGGTGAAATTCGGCATCAGACTGGGGAGGGTGAAGTGGTGTGGCACTGCAGGGAGCCTGGGGAGGCTCCCGAGCTCCTGCAAAGCTGCCTGGTGAGGACAGTGAGCCTAAAGCCTGAGCACGTTTCCCTCTGGTGCCATGTCTGGACAGCCAGCACTGGACTGCCACAGGGTGGACTTCACCACCTGTGCAGAACTAAGAAAAGTGTAATTCCAGGACTGTTTGAGTGTGCTTTGTCTGAGAAATGACAGCAGTGAGTTAAATAGGCTGGAGTGGGGAGAGAAGCTCACTGTGCAGGACAGGGCTGTATCTGAGTTCAGGGTTCATCCCCTTCTGATTCCTACTCCTTTTCAATTCCCTTCTTCTCAGGGGCAGCTTTAAGGGGTTACTCATGGAAGTCCTGTGCTTCCAGCCAGTGCGTGCATAGGGAAAGCATATATTGCAGTGTCAGAAAACAGTGCAGTGGAATGTATCCTCACCTTTCATCACAGGGATGCTGAGTGTCCTCTTTTCCTCTTGTAGTACCTGTCAGTGCAGTAAAATGCTTGCTGAAATAGTTTGCAAAGCAAAGACACATTTCACATGCATCATTTTAGTATTCATATTATTATTGTGAATGACACTGAAGGAATATTAGTATTTAATGTATTTTAACTCAGTATTGGAAGTATAACACTGCATGGTTCTATAATACTTTTCATGTTTATCAACTAGAATGAGAACCAAGAATCCTTGGAACAGATTTTTCCAGGATAGCAGACATTGAGCAGTGCAGTCCCCAGCCCTTATTTTTATTCCATTGCACCATCTAGCGGGCACAAGCACCCAGATCCTGGAATCGGCTGTCAAAGCCATTCCCTCCACTGGTGAGTGCATCCAGCAGGGCTCCTCTTGGGTGCCAGTGCCTGAGGACATTTAGAGAGGAGATCAGAAGTTTAAATATTGTCTTTTCCACGAAATATTGGCTGTCAGGACATGGTCGAGGCAGCAAGCAGCTCCGTCCCACAGTGTGCTCACCAGTGTCCCTCTGAATGGGGTTCTGCAGGAGCTGGAACAGTAGAGAAACATTTTCATTATTTGCCTATCCATGAGGATAGCTGGATTCCTGATGCAACAAGATAAATCATAAAACTGTTGCTCAAGTGTAGAAACATAAAAACGAAGTCAGGAATCACCTGTGGTTTTTGTAAGAAAAAAGTTTCTTGTGCTTTCTCACCTGACAAAAGATGCAAAATCCTGATGAAAATATTCCAGTTAATAGCTTTCACCTAAATTAGTTTAGGAAATAGAGATAATGGGAGAACAACAGGCTAGGAAAACATGTTTTCTACCTTTAATGGGGGTCCATTGTTTCATGCTGTGACTTGCTATAAAAAATTAAATGCTTTCCATCTAGTGATCCTCAAATGCTTGACAAGTGCAGTTACCACAATCTTTGTAATTGTGCTGCATTCTCTTATCTGTAATCTTTCTTTTTCTTCTTTTCCGTAGAAGAAAGCATTGACAATTCAGTCTACATTTTAATTAAAAAGTAAACAGCAGAAGTCACTGATATGGGATTGTCTGAGTAAGCTACTACCTTGAGTTCAGTTTGCAGGAAGCCCAAACACTCTGTATGTTGCCCTGATAGCAAGTAATGCCAGGTATTTTTAATACCAGAGTGTAGAAAATCTCAGGGCCAGTCTGGGTTACAATTCTATGGTTACAGTGAAAACTGGATCATATAAAGGGATTTTTTTTTCCCTCTTAGAGAAAACCAGAGGCCATATTTAAGTCAGTGTGCAAATTCTTCTGTCCTTCTTTCACAGGCTCTGCACTATTCATGACTTTGCTTTGAAGGATGATTTTTAAGGAAATGTATTTATTTCAAAGGTTTCTCCAGATATAGTAGACCATTTGGCCATTTGTGACATCTGAGAAACCAGTCAGGATCATTTGCTGTTCCTCCCTCAGGTTAAAAGTTCTTTCAGTCAGTAATAGCTATACCTAGCATTGCTGGTCTCTTACAAAAAGAGAGAAAAAATAGATTCCAAGAAGATGCTCTTTATTTTGAGGACAAGTTCCAGTCACGGTACAGGGAATTTGGCTTAGCAAGTTTATTTTTTTAGTAAAACATCCTGGGAATAGGAGGAGTCTTGGACCCTTTTCCCCCATTATTTTCTTGGAGATGAGTGAAAGAAGAAAAATTATTCATGGCTTAGAGTTTGCTTTTGCTGTGTTTGCAAGACACACCAAGAGCTCTGTGTTGAAGCATTAATACAGGTGTGAGTACTTTTTTTTAGAATTACTGATTAATCTGATTTTCTGGTCAGCTAAGTGGGGGCATCCTTTCTAATAAAAGAGATTAGAATTTTTCATATTGTCTCTCCCATGTAACAGCAGGTTTCTAGGGTTAATAAGAAAATGGTGTTTTTGGTAGTTTAAAATAGCATTGGCTTGAAACAATTTCATGGAATGTTCTCCCCAAAAAGATAATCTGACCCAAAATACAAGTCTTTAGTGTGTTTCTTAATCAACTCCCTCTTTTTTTTTAAGGGGGTAAAGCTTTGCAGGAGTTTAACTTTACTTCAAAACTGCTGGTGCTTGGAAACTCTTGTATGGCAATAACTTGGGTTGACAATTCAAATTAACAATAAAAACTTACTGAAACATTTAACAAATGTTCAGTTCATCTGACCTACATTTTGTTTTGTTGCTCACTATTTCATGAAGACCATTAGGTCTTCACTTTCGGATCATCAGTAAGGCTGTGGAAGAATGTTTGTCTTTTTGTTGTTGTTTTACTTTTCTATGGGCTCATGGGGAAGAAGAGTAAGGCAGTTATGGCCAAACCTGAGTTATTGCTGCTCCTGCTGTGCCCAGGAGGAGTTTTCCCAGGCCATGGAGGTACTGGGGTACCCAGGAGCAGCTGCATGAGGTGGCCAATAGGAATGCCCTTGGTTTGGCCTGGCTGTGTGCTGTTGAAGAATTTCTTGTTTTTTCCTCTTTTGTTTTGCCTTGCTAGCAGTGGGATTTGTCTCAAATCCATAAAGATCAGGTAACCATTTGTTAAGTTGCAGTGTTCCAAAAGGGCCACATCTTTTAGCTTTGTTAGCATTTCAGTGGTAGCACTGGTGAGGGTGTTTGGCCAAAAAGGTGTGTTTGGTTCTTCATTTCTCCTGTGGTTCCAAGTCTTTTGAGGTTGCCTAAGCATCACCACATGCAGAGTGCAGTCTGGGAGCAGTGAAGGAACAATGCCTGTGTGCTTGGTTGCATAGAAGCAACACTGCATTTTACATCTGCAAGTCACATGACTGTCCCAGCTTTGTGTGACTGGGCTCAGCTCTTCTCTCAGAGGCTCTGCCCTGGATGTCTAGATTCATTTCTGCATGAAACATCAGGATGTCAAGCCCATACTGAATGCATTGGAACCAAAGGAAAACATTTCTGCAAAGCCCTGTGATGCACAAGTAAAGTCCCACACATGGTTCTGCTCCAGAGCTGGGCAGCCTCACGTGTGGTGCTCCACAAGCAAATCCTGGTGTGTGGGTGGATGTGGCTCTGCACGAGCCCATGGAGCTGTACCAGGTAGTGTTGGTGGCACACAATCCTACTTTTATCTTCTGCCTTGTGGAAGCCTTGCCTCTGGATAAAATGCTCCCTCCCCTTGCATTTGTGTTGTCTGAAATCAGTTGAAATAAGTAACTGACTTCCCCATACATACTGCAGAGCATGGATAAGGGATTTTTGATCTGGGTATGGAGTTTTTCAATCAACCCCCTTAAATGTGGTGGTGGAAAAACAATCTGAGCAACTTGTAACTGTCCTGTCCCTGCTGAGAAACCTCTTGTGTGAGGAGTCCTCAGTCCCACTGCTGGGCTATGACTGGTGCTGGAAAGGGTGTTTGCCACTGGGTTTCTGTGGGGTCTGTTGGGGTGAGTGTCTTGATGTACTGAGAACCTTCATAATGTGTTTAAAGGTTCTCTTGCTCAGGAAACAGTCATAGGCACAAAAGCAGCAAGTGCAGGGTGGAAATGAGTGACTCTAAAAGTCAACAGGAGTAAGACTTGCCACAGCTGCTCAGTACTACTCTGGTACAGTCAGGCTTTAAAAATTTTTTAAATCTCCTCCACTATTTTGAACTGCATCTGTGGCTTAGCAAGGACTCCCACTTTGCTTTGTGCTCAAATTTTCCCAATCCTTTTCTAAATGATGCTTTTTCCTTTTCTTATTTCTGGGTGAGTGTCACCAGAGCTCCTCTGCAGGGCTTGCTTTTCTTGGCACTGTTTGTTAATCATGTTTCTGCCTAATACTGCCCTGTGGGGCTCTGGCTTCAGTTTTGCCTACACCCCTGTGAGCAAGAAGAAACCTTAAGTTTTGCCATTGCCCAGGCATGTGCATGGCAAGCAGCCTATCTGGAAAACATGAAAGGGGATTAGCTCAAGCAAGTGGGTCTTGGTAGGAAGAAAGGAGTGTGAGTTAGGCTGGAGGTGGGGAGCTGGCTGTGTGAGCCACCTTGAGAAGGCACTGGCTAGTGCTCTAGCATGGGTCCATCCATATGTACACAGTGAGAGAGATTAAAAAACATTATAGGGATTTTGGCATTGTAGAAGTTATGGTAGTCTGCTGAAAGTAAATATACAAGAAAAAGTAACTGTGAGATTGGAAAATGGCTGGCTGTAGGAGATAAGTAGTGGCTGGAGAAGTCTTATCAGAAATCCTCTAGGAAATGCAGCCAAACACCCATAGGGCTGGGAGAAGTCTCTATCAGTCAAACCAACCCAAGAAAATCGTGCAGTGAAGCCAATGCTCAGTTTTGCCAGATTTCAGCCTCCTCTCTGGCTGTGTATTGTACACAACTGCACACAGCAGTCTGAGCAAAGCAATTTGTGCAGGGAAAGGAGGGAGAGATGCTGGGTTACACTAAGAACCACTTATCCACAAAAAGCCCCCAGGCCCTTGTAAATCTGCCTGGCTCCATGTGCAGACCTGTGCCTAGCTGGCATTTTTCTTCACTGCCACTGGGAGCCAGCACTACTGGAAAAGTTAGTTCTAGAAATGGTGAAGTAAAAGACCTGGCTGGCTTTTGTGCTTGAGTTTTGGTCCAGAAAAGGTTTTCAGCACAGCTGGGGCAGTCTCCAAATGAGAGGTTTTGAGTTAATCCTCAAGTGGGAAGGCTGGGTTGGTGAGATTTGAAGTTAAACTTTGGGACTTCAATACTGTGGAGACACTGTGGGTGTGAAATAGGGAAATTCTCAGTGATGTGTTTTAGTTATGTGATGATTTCAGTTTTGCCTTTCCATTTTGTCTGGCAAAGCTGCTTTTCTGAAAGTCAGAGGTGGTTTAAAATGGGGTTTTAGGGACCTCTGCCCAGTGCCTTCTGCACCCTCAGCCTTTCGTGAGCTGCTTGGAATTTTGGAAAATAAGCTTAGAGTGGTTGAGCTTATTCCTGCCCATTGTCATCCTGCTTACATGTTTCCTCCCACATCATTAGAATTTGGATTTAGAATCTGGACCCTGAAATGAGCTCTTGTCTAGATTAAGGGCCACAGAATATGTAGTAACTAATGCAATGATTGGTGAGTTCTGCTCTGTATTTTAACTTGCATTTGAATAATCTTATGACTTTTTCTTGGCATCTACTGATAAATAGATCCAAAAGGCAAAGGAGGCTGACAGAATGTAAGGAAGTTTAACATATAACACATTGCACCTCTTTGTTGACTGCTCCATCATTCCTCAATCCTTTGTTTTCTTGAGAGGAGACAGTGTATTATCACTTCAGACAGATACTTGCAGATGTTACTGAATCAAAATTAGGAGCAAAATCTTTCTGGTTTGTACCTAGTGGGAATTCTTTCCTGCAGTCAAAAACACTGCATGTTTCAAGTTCTCCAAACAAAGCCTGGAAAACTATGTAACCTGTATTAATCTGTCCATTTCCTTTGCCTCATTATTCTTGTCCCTTACCCTTATTTTTGAGGTGCATCTGTCATTACAATACTCCATGCTTCCCTTCAGAGGAGCACTCTTAAAATCCCCAGTGGTTTGAACTATGGGAAATAGGCCCAGTAGAGGAACAGTCCTATCAAAATTGCTCTCAGGACACCAGATATATCATGGGTGTAACAAATCCCAACTGGCTTCATTAAAGCTATTTTAGAGAAAATAAACTGGTTTAATAGATGGCAAGTTTCTCTCTGTTCCTACTGTCACCATACATTTTTAAATGTAGAATGTGGCTCCAGTGTGGAAACCCATTAAAGAGATATAATATTTCATTCAGGTAAGTATTGCCTTTCTGCTTAAAGGGAAAACACCATTGTGAGCTTAGTGAAGAATTTAATTTGATGTATATCTGCAGGAAGTAAGCCTTACATCAAAAAGTAAGAACCAGCAGCTGGGTTCAATATGGGATTTGACACTGTTTTCTATAAGCTCTTTACCAAATGTGTGCAGGTTTTGAAATAGCCACATGCCCACCTTATTATGATCCTTTCCTGGAAAGAGAAATACCTTTAATCTTAAATATGACATTCACATGCTTATTTTTTAAAGAATTGATTTAATATGAAGGATTTTATTTCCTGTTTTTATTAAGATCCAGGTTTCTTGTCAAAGTACTGCCGTAAGTAACAAGCTATTGCACATCCTGTTCTTCATTAAAACAGGCAGGATATCAAAGTAAAAAACATAAGAAACATAAATGTAGAGGAATTTTAGGATTGAACTGTAATCTATACCATGCCAGTGACTTAATAAGGATCTCAAATGATAAAGGAATTCGAGTCTGGGCAACATAACCAGAGCAACTTCCCCCCCTAACTTATGGACTAAACTACTATTTTTTTTCCTGTTCTTTTAAAAAACATCATGTTCTTGAATTAATATTTAGGTTAACTTGGAAGAGATACGCAATCATTAATTCTTGCTACTGCTGTTACTCTCCTTAAGTTCTTATTTTTCATGATAAATCTTTTCCAGTCACTATAGATAACTGCAAATCTTTTCCTGATTGCTTAAAAAAATTAATTTCAGACATTCAAATACTATTTGTGGTAATTTTCAGCAAATGCATTTTTTGTTCAATTAGCTGTTGTGAGTTTGTGTGAAACAAAGTCCAGGAACTGGTACGTGCTTACTTGGTCAGGACAGGCAATATCACACAAATGTAATTTTATTTGATCAATTGCACTCAAGTAATAAACTCCTGAGTGTGATTAAGGTGGAGGTGAAATATGAAATATCCTTAGGGAAACAGAGAATGTGGGTCTGTCTGTAGATAAGGATACTTTAGGTTTAATCTAGACATCATGGCTAACCAGAGCAGTGCAGGAATAGCAGGACAGGCTTCCACATAAGCTAGTGGCTACAGGATATCTCCAGCAATTCTGGTGGGCTTGAATGAGATTATTTTGACTGCCCTGTCACTAGTACTGTTACTTATTTTGGCTGGCTGAAGCTGGTGTGACTGTATCTAGCAGAGCTGCATGTTGGTCTGGAAGTGTGACACAGAATAGAAGCAACACTGAATTTGTCCATGTAAATATTCTTTGCTGTCTATTTCTGTATTACTTAGCAACAGAATCAAGATAAATTTTATCAAATTTAATAGAGGGGGGAAAAAAAGCAGAGGTAAATCACTTTGTTATTGTATTGGCATTATTAAAAAAATTAGATGTGAGGGGCAGAACAGCCCAAATCCAACAGGAGTAAGTAGAATTTTTGGATCCCCAAGTCTAGGAAATGTAGGGAACTTCCTTCTGGCATAGGTATATGAAGAACCTGGGAAACCTTATTGAATCATGTAGCTGAAACTTATTGTTGCTTGTCAACCACCCTTGCATCAGGGGCAACCAGCACTATACACAGGCAATTACTTCATGAGGTTGGGTTTTTTATGTAAAAAGCTCACAGAATGTCAAGAGCATGAGAACAGGCCAGAGAGGAGGTAAATCTACAATTGGTCAGGTCTTGACTTTATTCTGTAGTGTATGAAATAAGCCACTACTCATCTCTGTTGAGGTGAATGTGAGCAGTTGTACTGGAATTGTGTGTAAAGCATGCATGTACATCTAACACTCCCTGAGAGACACAGGCTAGCAAGGCCTTAATCTTCTCTAATCCCTGATTGAAAAATTACACAGATAACACAAACTTTGAAGAAAAAATACATTAAAAGAAGTCTTGGAGGAGGAAAAAAAATAAATCTCAAGCTTGAAAATGTACAATGGCAATGGGATATCTTCAGCAAATGTTCCCAGCAATTCCCATGTCTGTTTTCCTTCATTTGGTCTTCTTTCCAAGAGTTGTTCCTCCCAAAATGCAATGAATTGACCCTAAAGTGTGAAGTAATGCAACCTTGTGGGCAAAACTGCTGCTCCTGCCCTTCCTTTTTCTCTTGGGAGGGTGTGTAATCTCAGCTTGCTGGCCAAGGGCAAGCTGCATTTGAACTGGTGGGAGACCTGACAGTGAGAAGGGCTGGAAATCAGAGCGGGGTGAGCAGTAGCAGCCCCCTCCATGCAAGGGCAGAGGGGAACCGTGCCAGGTCTGGCTCGTGGAGGGGAGGGGGTCTGTCAGAGGGGAGCTGTGTCAGCCCTGGGGCAGTGCAGTTAGGACAGGGGCAGGGTCAGTGAGGTGGCCCTTGCCCTGTGGCACCTGTGCCTGACCACTGCCAGCTCAGTTCTGTGCTCTGCCAGTGCACTGCTGTGGCTGTGCCTGGTCCTCCCCTTCTGCCTACAGACAGACTGAACTTAGGGGAAGGGAGGGTGACCAAAGCACAGCTCCACGAGAACATGGGCAGAGCAAAAGGTGCAGTAAGCTTGGCTTTCATCCATTCCAAGTGTCCTGTGAGTGCTCAGTGCTCACACCAAGTGTTTTTCAGGACCTGGCCTAGGCTCTGCTGCAGGTAATGCCATGAGCTGCCTCCAGCCTCTGGCTCCATTATCTTAACAGCTTGCAGATGTTCTTGCACAGTGGAAATTCACCCAACAGGAGAGGTACTAAAGGAGAAGTTGTCTTTGTCCACTGCCCTAATCATCTGATACAGATCAAAAAGTTATATTACTGTCTGTAGGAAGGGCCTCTTATCTACACGTGCAATTGGCTTTTGATGAGAGGGTGGTTGGGCTATTAACTGAACTGAAAAATGTAGCACAGCTCCTCTACACAGGTCAAATACAAATGCTACCCTCTGATACATGCTCCTGTTGCAAGGACTAAGGAATACGTGGATTAAAGTGAAATGAGTAGACACTAAAGGAAATGTCAAGGATTGGATTTCCAAGTTTTATGGATGTTGCACAATTTCTTCAAAAAGTGCAAAATGCAGCCCTGAGAATATAGAATTCTGATCTATTTCTACTACCCACATGGGAAAAATAAAACACCTTTGAATTGTTTTTCTTAGATAATTTTGCCCATCTGCAGTTTTTTATACACTAATAATGCCGTACAGCTTTCACAAAGCCCTAAAATAGGTCAGATTTTGCAACCAGAAGATGCTCACCAGTGTTCTGCTTACAGTCTTGTAGCAGCAAATGTAGACAATGTATAAAAACATGGCACATGTGTAAATTTGCCATCTCATTGCTTTTGCTGCTCTGGCTCTATTGTCAGTAATAATACCACAGCAAGGACGGTTGGAGGGAAGCCAAACGTTTATTTGGTCTTTAGGCTTTGATAGTATGTTGGCAGCTGTGTGATCTTTGTTAAATTCAAAAATGCAAAGTGCAGCTTGTTTGCAAGAATCAGATGAGGCTGTTGAGACAGGTGCTTTTTGGAGTGATACCCGGCGAGCTGTGACCCACATGGAAATGGGGCTGCTCCACCACTGGCCCCTGAATATTGAGATTTCCCTGGTCTCTGGAGCTATTTAATTAAGTCGGGATTCAGTGTTGCACAAATGAAACATTGTGAGCTTGGACAATGGAAATGTGCCTTTCCACTTGCCTGCTAGCTGGGAAGCCCCTCTTCTGCAGGCAGAGAGCACACTAGATAAACATCTCTTCTATCTGGGACTCAGAATGGTAATCCTCAAAGAGAACGTGGAGATTTCTTATTTGCCAACAAAGTTAGCTCTCCTGTGTTTTATCTGGTGTCTGTAATTATCCTGGTGTTGGTGTCCACAGTGCTGCATAATTACACCATAAGAAAACAGTGAAGGTGGTGCTCCTCTAATTTTTCAGTTTGTCCAGACTAAGTGAGAATTTTTGTAAACATAAGTATACTGTAGCATGTATATTATATGAAAAACTAATATCCCTGCTTCTGTGGCTGAGGCTGTAGTTTTATTTGCCATTAATGGGACTGGAAATATTTTTTAATGTTGCCTTCAAGGGTTTTTGAATGATGCAGAAAAGAGTTTGGGAATGAGTAAGTTACTGAGTGCCGGAGTGTGGAACAGGTTTTGTTCCTGTTGGAAATCTGTTTTTTTCCTGCAGCTTCTGCAGGTGTGGGCAGGCAGAGGACAGCAGTAAGTTGTCTGTCACTCACAGCTGCACTGGAGCAGCCAACAGCTGGCAGCAGCTCCAGCTCCTGCTGCAGTCAGACTTTGTGTGGAAAGTTAGAGCAGTTGTCTCTGACTTTCTTACTGCTTTATTGCAGATGAGTGAGCTGTACCAAAGTGTATACATTCCTTTCTCATTACACATCTGCAGCCAGCTGGGTATTCTAATAGACAGAATCACTCAATCAGGCAGGGAAGCAGACTAACAGAATCAGACTGTCATGCAACTGTTTACATTTATTCGTTGTTCTTAGTCCATTTATATACTTTTATTGCTGTAGTCATTTTGGAAGTGAAGTCAAACTGAAATATGATTAATACACTGATGGTTACTTGCTGTGGCCAGAGTACAACATGGGAGAGAGTTCAAGTGCAACCAGCTGCATTATAAACTGTTTAAACTAAGGAAAAGTCCATGGAGTAAATGAAACTACGTCAGCAAGATTAGCCCCACCAATCACAGCCAGAATGGAGAATATTAAGAGAACCAGAATACTTTTGAAATGAGAATGACCAAGTTAAAACAAGCAAAAAGAACTTAGCCAGGAAACCACTTATCTTTTGAGTCTTGATAGTCCCCATGAAACTCCCAGAACCACATTTCCTTCTTTGAAATAATGAAGTGGCCCAGAGCCACTATCTTGCAGAGCTGCAAGGTCAGCTATAAAAAGCTGCAGGTTGCTGAACTCAGCAGCTATTTTTGTTATTGAGGTTGGTCTCTACATGCCAACATGTTCAAGCTGAAATGTAACTTGCCCAGGAAATTAGTTAGTGTGCACACAAATACAAGATTATAATTACGGCTACAGAATGCTGCTCACTGGAGAATTGAACTTGGATGGGAAAGCTAGTCCTTTTCTTTGCCCATTTTATTTGGAAAGAAAAGAAACAATGCAAGCTGCCAATATTTTGGTGTCAGCATCCTTTGTTTTTTCTGGCTATCTGAGACCTCTTTGATCCTCATGCTGCCAGAAATGTTTGCTCTGGCTGTGCTCCTTCTTTCCAGCAGATCAACTATTTTGCTACAGGTTGTCAGAATGAAGGTTTTTAATTTGATGAACTTCTGAGTGTGTGTCTCAGACACCTGTTTCTGTCCAGACCACTTTGTTTTTAAACACAAATGTTAATTTGTAAACCATGACAATAAGTGGCATATGTAGAGCCTGAACTCAGGTCCTCTGTCTTTGTTTAATGATGAAATTTTATTCAGCAATGCAATTGTTATTGGATGTATAACATTAATTAAATATGGTCACCAGGGTTGACATGGAGCATCTTTTCAGTAGCAAGATACAGTGCTGGAATATGTAATTGATGGAACTGTCTTGCTGTCATCTTTGGTACTTGTTGGATGAAAGTGAGTAAGACTCCAGCTGCACAACTCTGATTAGTTACTAAGCTATATCCAGGCAAAAGCAAGCCTGTGTTTGGTATTGTATCTGTATGCCTTGTGGGTCTCCTGTGTCTGACAATAACTTTTGAGCTGGGACAGAATGAAAAACTTCCCACAAAGCAGAGGACCCATATTGGTTAGTCTAGTTATTCTTGGTACTAGAGGCTCCAGTTATAATCTTCTAGGAGACAAATCATATTTTATATTATACAAGGAGAATATATTAATTTTTCATATTTTTCTAATTTTTCTTGTCTGACCATCTGTATATATAAAGTATTAGTGAGATTAATCTTGTGATAGTTGAAATCCAGTTGGATGTTTTTAGTTGAAACACATATAAATAACTGAACTAGTATCACACTGTAATCCAAAGCACTGATTTACATTATAGTAATATATCAGAATTTTTTTCTTTTATGGGAGATGTTTTATAATATTTAATGATTATAGCAATGTAGGTGGTAGGATAAAAGTGCACATTATGCTAAGGTACTGCTGGTGTAGGAAATTGCTTTTTGTATCCACAGATCAGAATAGTAAATCATTTAAGAATTGGTGCATATCCAAAACGCATCTGTTGACCCAGATTCTGTCCTCTGATAACAAGAATGAAGTGATTGTTTTTCCGAGAACCAAATAGATTTTATTTACATTAGTGGAAGTGCCAATAAGGGCTTGTTGTGGGATTTGTAGGGTACTGCTTTTCTTAAAGAATGTGTTTGTGAAACTCTGCCTTGTGCTACCTCCTTTCAGCTCTCTGATTTGGGGAAATATTGCACCAAGAATTTAATAACAATACAATAATTCTAGCAGAGACAAAGGGAAAAAATCCTGTTCCTGACAACAGCCCACGATAGTGTAATATTTCCTGGGTAGAAAAAGGGACTTAAACATCATGAACCATATGCTTATAACACCAACTTCTTCAGAAATGCAAGGTAATTTATAGTTGCACAGAAGATGAAATGGAGGAGGAGACCTTGAGCCTACCACATAAATCCTCCTGATGCATATTTTATTCTGTGTAATAGTGTTTCCAAGCCTGGGGTTCCACCTGCATTCCTAATTTCCCCAAGTCAAGAGTGCCTTCTGTTGATCCTTCTCTCTCCTTCAGTGAGTGAGCACATGCTCTGCTAGAAGTAGCCCTGGTGTGGAGTATCCATTCTGTGACCTGCAAAGAGAGGGCTGGAGTTCAGTCATAGTTCCTTTCCCATGTGGAGACATATTTCTGCCTCCCTGTTCTTTGCAGAGAAGTGTAAGGTCTGTATAAAGAGGATACCAGATGTTTGCCTTTAGACAGGACTTGCATTATCACAGCTTCCAGGCTGCCAGCAAGGTCTGGACTCCAGCAGTGGGTTATTTCCTTACTGAGAGAATGGAGTGGCCACATGCATGGGATAGTTTATTCTGGGCTCCCTGTATTCATAATTAAGTGCACTGCTGTAGAGATAGTCCAGAGCAAAACAAGCAGAGCTTACAACTCTCAGAGCTGGGGAAAACACATGTGTCTGTCTCTAGCTGCTTGATTTGTCCTTGCAAGCTACACCAGGCACTGAGATTCAAATCAACTGCTCTGAGAACCAGGTTAAAGTACTGTTCCTAGCAGAACCTGCAACATGGGCCTGAAAGGAAGGAAATGTGAATTGCATTGTAACTTCTTGTTCCACTTCAGAGAGAATGGGGGTGATCTGGTGCTATCAGAGACCTGGGCAGCCAGCATTGCTCTTGGGCTGACCTAATGCTCCCCCATCAGCTCCATCTGACCCCTCTGGCTTGCTGAGGTTGTATAGCCACCAAAGGCTCTCCTGTGCTGTGACAAGCCCTAGAAGCTCCCTGTGTCCTCTGCTGACACAGACCAAGCCCAGCTGTCCCACTCCCCTTGTCCCTCTAATGCCATTCCACAGGGAGATGTAGGAAAGGACAGGTGAAAAATGATGGCTCTTGATGTACACATGTAACTTGTATGTGCTTATCTCTAACATGTAGATGTGGACATATCATTAATGTTCTTTTGTACATGGGATCACCCTTCCTGTCTCTACTTACAGCATACCTTTATCTGTAAATAAATAATGTCAATTTTTCTTTATATATTTCCTGATTATTTTCTGAATTTTGTCATTTTGTATGGTTGAAACAGTGCAAACTTATCACACACTTGTTGAGTAACTTGTAACAAATAAGACTTTCTCAAAGAATTGAATCACACCCATTTTTCAGATTTGATTTTTCCAAGAGGTTTTGGACTCAGCACTGTGCTAACACAACTATTGTGGCTTCTGAACTGGCTCTGGCTTGGGTCCAGCCCAACTCTGAGCAGGGGCAGAGCTGGCTGGCAGCTGTCAGTACCCATCTGTGGAGGCATAACCAGTAACATTCACTGTATTTATAAAGAGCCCTTGCTAGAAAATGCATTCAGCCTTCTGAAACAATAGTTCTTCCAACTAATTAAAAACAACATTACCCTAACAATATTACATGCTCAAGAAGTAAACAAACCATAAAACGATCAGCAAACCCAGCAGTATTCATTTAGAAATGTATCTGCTGGAGCACAGTGTAGAAAATGAGCATGATTTTGGTCTGAAGAATATTCTGTACTCCTGGGATCACCACCCAAGAGCTGGAACCACTTGCTGATCCAGGCATGGTGGTAGAGCTGCAAAGCAGCAGGTGGCAGATGAGTGAAAACTCCCATCTGGCAGGAGCTGAGGAGGTGGAACTGTGGGCTTTGGGCTCCAGCAGGTTCATCAGAGTATCCATTTAATAGGCAGCAATTAAAAGGACACAAATCCTGGTGAATGACCACCACTGCTCAGGGCTCTGATGCAGTTTGTCTCAGAGCTCTTTGTGTAACCAGTGGTGGGGGCTGAGCAGTAGCAGAGCCAGATGGAAGCTGCAGTCAGAAGGTGCCATAATGCCAGGGGCCAGCACCAGCCCTTCTTTCTGAACCTTTCTTACTCATGTTTTCATACCCAGGAAAACTGTGTTTCCTGCATTATTTTGTCATAAATGACCTGTGAAAAACTTGAAAAGAAAGTTGAAACTTGTTTCCATATCTTGCTTGTCATGGGACCTTGTTTGGAGAGGACATGGACTTATATTAGAACTAAAAATTTATTCTCTGGTCTAAAGGAGTCCACTTGGACTGATCTGATCTGAAAGGGGAATGAGTCACCTCATCAGAATGATTTCAGTTCAGTAACATTCCTGTCTCCTCTGGAATGAGGACAAGGCAGCTCTGACCTACCCAACTAGCAATTATATTCCAATAATTGAATCAGCAGAGAATGCAAAGCACATTCCCTGATATAAACTTATTTTGCAGATTTGGGCATATCAATTTTTTCCTTCATGCTATCTGTCAATGACTATTATTTTAAGTTGTACATATCCTGATTTTGTAAATACAAAAAAAGAAGTCAAGTTCTAAATCCATAAATGCATGCCAGTGGAGATTTCTTTTTTTTTTTTTTTTTTCTTTTAAAAATAAGCTATGGTTGTATTGTTGAAATATCTTGTTCAAATCACAGCTTAGAGGCTGCAACCTTTTTTTATATGGAAATGTGACTCAGATAAACCATTTGAGCAGGAAAAAGAAGCATGCTTTGCCTGTTAGTCTTGTGTCTTGCTGCATGCCTGCATCATGCTGTGTGTGTGCAGGAGCAGCTCTGTATGTGCCACGTTGCAGAGACAGCCACAATTGTGCTCCCTTGGGGGGAATGGGGCAGTTCTTATCAGCACAGGTACCTCTGTGCTGGCTATCAGTATTTCTGAGGACTAATCAATGTTAGAAAAAGAAATAAAATATCTAATCTTCCTCTTTTTCTGACAGCCATTCTTTTTCTGATGTCAGTTCTTGTCATTGCCAGAATCTATTGGATTTTTGCCTTAAGACTAGTTTGGATGCTGTCTTGCACAGTGTTTCCTGGGGAAAAATAGCTTTTCCTGTACTGGTAGGCCATTGATGCCCAGGTAGTGTTAAATGCCTCAGCTCAAAGTACAGAGCAAGGCAGGGGAGCAGAGCTGATTCTTCCTTTCCCAAATACCTGTATGGAAACATCCTCAACAGGACAGTGCTTGTGGGGAAGGGCAATGTCTTTTGTTATCTTGCTCAATGTAGTGGCAGGGTACAGCCAAATCTTTGGACACATGAAGGCTTGTGAAGTCCTGACCTTGAAAAAGCCCTGTGCTCCCAAAGCCTGGCCTAATGAAACATTGCTGCTCTTCACCTGCCTTGCTTTGGGTCCCTTCCCCATCTGGGTTACAGGAGTCTGCAGCAGGCAGAGTTTAGGAGTGGAGGGCTCACTCTCAAATTCTCTGTCCACAACCTGTATTAGTGTTGAATTAATACAGGCAATTACCAACAGGGGGTGTTAAATGTATACTTTATTAGTAACAAAATATAAGATACTATTTATTTTGCTCATCTGAAAGCTGTTTTCCCGAGCTGGGCTATGCATTGGCAGGATTTGCTGTAGCAGTGTCTGATTCTTAACAGTGGTAGCTGCAATTTGCACAGGAATGATGAACTCTTTGTCACAATGAAGCATCTTGATTAAATGAACTCAGCTGAAAATGAAAATAAATTCTTCCAACTTAGGAAAGGTATCATCTGAGTTATAGCTGGGTCAGGTCAGAGCTGAGTGTGTGCTCCAAGTAATTCCTCTGTGGAATTATTGCCATCACCATAATAATATTTCAGTGAAATCAAAATGGAGATATTTGTCCTGATGGCCTTTCACTTTTTATTTGGAAAATCATTATAGTTACATTATCTCAAGGTTTATGAAGGAAAGGTAGCACCTGCTCCAGGAATCTACTGAAAAGTTATTTCAAGGGGAAAACTACTGAACTAGAAATTAGGCAGGTGTTAAAACCACAAAGCTGTTTTCCTTTATAACAAAACTCAGCCTGGGGTTGCATTAAACTCCAAGTTAATCACTGCTGCTCTCTCTGTCTGTAGCAAGGGCTGTCATTTCTAGCACACTTTGTGCAGCATTGCTCTGCCCACCCCAGGACAGTTCACATGGGGGAGGTTTTAATGGGGTGAGATATTCGTTCTAATGAGACAGCACCTGGCATTATCTGGAAAGGCAGAGCTCCATTATCTGTTTGGTTCTTTCCCAGTCAGTCTAGCATGATACAAACGTGAGTCTTGGGTGTTCTGAATTTTGTCTTGCATCTCCACCTAAAATTCTATTTGAAGATGGTCTCCTATCATTTTGCATCCTCTTTTCCTTCAGCCCTGGGAAAAATGTGTTCAGCAGCACTTTGTTCCACTGTGGGCTTAAAATGTCTGCAAGGCTTCAGGAGGATGTTGGATGCATTCCTTGGCTGACAGCATCTACTTAGTTGGAGAGTGTGGAAAGCTATCCAGAGTAATTCAAAATACTATTTTACTTTGTCATAACTCTTTTTTTTTAATATAATGTAGCTGTGGGTGTCAGGCCACATTTCCATTTTAAATATTTATTCCCATGTCTTCAATGTATGCAAGTTTCTTTGGGAGATGTTCTAGTAATCTCAAAAATTTGGTATAGAATTCCTTTTCTGTGGACTAAAGGAATTTTTTTAGACTTCCATGCTTGCATTTCTGCTTGCCCTAGTTTTCTTTGAACATGAAGAAGTTAATCCTGCCCTGAAAGAAGTAGTATGCTTTACCTTGTGGAGAGAAAGCTGGTTTTAATATTACTTCACTTCCCTGTACTCCAGGATGATAGTTCCACTTTTGTTAGCACTACTATTTTAGGAGATAGGCAGATCTGGAGATTTAATGATTTCTTTTCATTGAAAGCCAGAGGAAATAAGAATTTTGGATGACTGGTGATTTGATGGTGACTGATCTATGTTAATAGACTTCTCTTGTGAAGTTTTAGTTTCTCTCTAAAAAAAACCAAGCAGTCCTGCAGCATCTTGGTGCCACAGTGAATGTCTTCACAAATTTATACAGTGCTGATGACACAGTTTTCTGAACCAAGGATTTGGATGTTGGAATTAGGAAAAATGCATTTTCTAGTAGGGAGAGGAGATCTCTATTAGCTGTGCTGACAAATTGGGAAGACAAATCAGCCATAAGACTCCATTAATTTGATTTTAATCTTTACTTTATAAACCTGAGATTCTGGATGATAGGACACAACCATTTTAATTAAATGACTTGTACTTTTTTTTTTAATACTTTTTTTTTTTTTTTTTTGGCAGGAGCTTTGCATAGTTAATAAGGACAGGATTACCCTACCTGCACATAGCTGATCTATGTAACTTCCAGGTTATCCTACCAGATGCTGTGGGTCACTGGGCACCATCTACAAATGTACATGTTTTAAGCAACATTGGAGCTAATGGGCTCTTGTGCTGACTGGGAGACTGACTAAAAACTACCCACAGTATTAAATTATGTGTATTTTCAACCTTCTCAAAATACTCTGGATTTATGTTGTGGGGGTTTTGCTTTTCTTTTTTCTTTTTAAAGATTGTGTTTTGGTTTTTAAGTTTTTTTATTTTGTGGGGTTTTTTTTTTAAATTTCTTTTCCCTTCAAGTTAGCCATCAAAATTGTGAGGAAAATCCACTTCAGAGAAGTGCAGGTATCCTACTGCTTTCACACAAACGCTCTCGATGTACTTCCTTAAGGGTCCTGGCAGTTCTTTAAAGGAAAACTAATGTTGCCTTTTTCTTACCCCCTCCTCTTTCTAGAAGACAAGCAGGATTTGCAGCTCTGTCTGGTGAGGCAGTTTCCTGCAAGTAACTTTCAACATCAGAAGCTGACTCGGGCTCCTTTCCTATGCAGATAAGGAAAGCTGCTCGGTTTCTCAGCAGTCTGCCATTAATTAGACCAACTTATTGGTAGCACATGTTGACCAAATAGATGCTTTATTTTCTGTAGCACAAAAGGTGGCAAAGAAATCAACAAGACTTACATTGTGTGATAGCTTTTCTGGTTTGTTTTCTTTAATTCTTTTTTTTTTCCCTGGAACGTCTGCCATAAGCCTGCACGTGTGCACTGGCGTCAGCCTTCTGCAAACGGAAATAACATGCATGAAATGGTAATTGCTGCCAGCATCCACTCAAGTGGCTCCTGTCCAGGGCACTGAGATCAATTATTTTTCTGGGAGGCTACGTATGTGGGGCTGTTAATTTAACAAATGAATTACAGAAAGAAAGAAGGAAGCACCTCTGATGGATTGTTATTGATGAAAGAATTTATTTTGTCCGGGAATCGTTCACTGTTTGTTTGCGAGGTGAGGATGTGTTTTTATTGTTACTGGTGCTCACCCTGGAGGCTGAGGCAGAGGGATCTGTATTGTTCTCCTGTGTGAAATTGCTTTTGTCATCTCCTACAGAAATTCATGAAGTGTGTGTGGAGCCAAGCATGGCAAGGGCCTGATTTTTTGTTATTTTAGGGCTTAGTGATTTTTTTCAAAGCAGGGATCCTGCTGTCTCAGTGAGTGCAGTGTGTAGCTGGTAGGACCCCAGCCCAGAGATTTTAGGAAGATGAGTTAAAAGATATACAGTTGGTACAAGCCTTCATTCTACTGGGACTTGGTTATTTCTCATAAATCAGAATTTTAAAATAGAGACCGTCAGTCTTGTCCAAAATATTTTATTTTCCCAGCAGATTGATGTTGCAACAAGTTTTGAAAAACTGTCCTTAAGTTCTAAAACATGAATTTGTCTGAACACTTGGTCTCTGTCCCACACTGCTGCTGTTTTTTTCCTCTTCCCTTTTTTCTCTGTCTGAACACAGCAGCAGCACAGCTGGAGTGACATTTCCAGATGACTCTTTTGAAAAGCTGCCATAAAATAGCACGGACGGGCCCCTCAGCCCTTGCTCCTGCCCCTCACAGACTGTGCCTGGGCTGTAGGAAAAGCACAGAAAGAGCCTCTGAGAAGCCCCACATCCACTTGGGGAAAGATGCTCTTGCTGTTGTGTGCAGAAAACAAGCCAGGGAAGCAGGCAGCCCCTCCACATCCTTGCAGTGCACAGCAGCCCAGGATCACAGAAGCACAAAAATAGTTTCAAGGCATTGAGGCGTAGTACTTTCCCTAGGAAATCTTAAGCTTTTCTTCAGAGTGATTCAAATTGAGTGCCAGCACTAAACAGCTTCAAGAGGCATCCCAGCTACCTTTGCACTTCATTTATTCTGGCACAACTAAACAGAGCCTTTCTTCTCCTCTGTTAAGATGTGAGAGCTTGTGAGCTTTGCACTCATCCATGAGATCACACACTGGGTTTCAGTTTCAGACCTCAGTAGTAGCAGCTGGTGGAATAAAAGGATTCCCTGAAATAGCACCAGTTCCATGTGGTTGTGCCTGTGCAGAGGGAGGCTCAGGCTTTGGGGTAAGCCCTGCAATCTTGGGCCTCTGCCCATTCAGGCTGCAGCGCCTCTGGGAGCATGTTGTGGTTTCCTGTCTCTCCACCTTGGTTTATTTCCAAAGTAAATGGAAGCACACAAGGAGATGCTGCACTCTGGGTGGTGTCCCAGGATGGGGCTGAGCTGCTCACCAAGCAGGTCTGCTCTGGAGCCAGGTGCCCTTGGACTATGCTGCTGCTATGCTGCCCTGCTGCTCTCTGACTTCTGGGGCCTTTGGCTGCAGTGCCTAATGCTGGGCATCTTTACTCAGAGATGGTGTAACAGGCTTGAGAGCTGAAACCTCAGATTTCTTTTCTAGTGGTTAACACATGTGCTATGTTGGTCAGTTTAGGTTATCAAGCCCAAAGCTTTCTCAACAGGACAAGGGGAGTGCTCCAGACAGGGTGTCCCTCCTTGGCTGCTGAGGTGTCCTGGTGACACCTTCACTGTGAATGCCATCATCACATGCCAGCTCCAGGCACATTCAAGCTGCAGTAAATCTGACTGCATTTTGCAATCACTACAATGGAATTTATAATATACATGTTTTTAGAATATCCCCGTGCAGTGAAACTGTGCAGAGCTTTTAATGGGCATGGCTGCACGTGTGACTGCACCCAAGTGAGATCAAAGGCAGCTGCTGTGAGCCTGCTGGTCCCTGCCCACCCTGGGCTTGTTTTGTGCCCGATAGAAGGAGTGTCAGGGTGGTTTGAAGTGAGCTGTGCACGGAAGGCACACCTGGCTGGGCAGGTACAGGGCGGTGCTGGGTTGTTTCCTCAGTGTGCTCTGGCCCCTCTGAGCACTGACAGGAGCTGGATGTGCACGTTCTCCTGGCCCTGCCATGGAAGCTGTGTGAGAACTTGTCTGTCAGGGTTCCTGGTGGGGTCTGTATGTTCTCATCTGTGGCACTGGGCATTTGGGGAGGGAGAGAAAACAGCTGCAGAAGCAGAACAGCTGACTGACCCTGATTTCTTGGTTGGTGCTTTCTATTCCACTTTAAAACTGGAGTTTGATGTTTCATAGTGTGGAATAGGGGTTTGCTTGTTTGGATTTTCAGCTTTTTTTAAAAGAAGTTACTTATATGCCTATTTTTAAGTGAGGAGAATGGGAGGGAAATTATTTTAATATTTGGAACATACACCTTAAATTGTGCCTTCCCATGAGCAGGGATTGCAGGTAAATTCAACCAAAAAGGCCCAAAACACATCAGCTTTTTTTTTTTCCTATAAAACTGCTTTCTTGGAATGCACATTTGAGCACATTGCAGAAGTTCCTTGAATCTTTATCTATTTCAGCTTTAGGCATTTAGGTTAGGATAAAAACCTTTAGGGTGTGTTTTTGACATTTCTATGCACAGCACCTCTAACAGCACAGGTGCTGAGAAAGCACTCTTCCTTCACAATATTTATTGCAACATTTAAGGCACACTTCAATACTTCTGATGTCATGAATGTTTGGAATCTTCACTTCAGATAAAACTTTGCAATCCTGACTTGAAAGGTTGCAGTAGCCCAGCAGCTCAGGGTGAGGCCAAAATATTATTGGATGTATGTTTCTGCAGTGTGCCTGCCCCAGCCTAAAGGGCTCAGCTGTTTGAGTAGGATCATGGCACAAATCAAGTTAAAAAGGGCCTCAGGAAATCATCCTGTCTCACCACCTGCTCCAAGTGGGGTCACCTGTGAATTTTGGGCAGTTGAGTCAAGTCTGCAATATTTTACCCAGAGTGGAGGTTTAAAACTACCTAATGTGCCCCAGCCCTTCAAAATCAGCAGAGACCTTTTGGGGGCTGCAGTTTCAAAGCAAGAAGGGCTCATTGCTTAACAAGAAAGCAACCAGCAAGAATCTGACAGGGTATTTATTGCATTACTGAAAATGGTGTCTCAAGAACCACTGATTTGGACCATGATGAAACCTTTAAAGGAGAATTGCTTTCAGCTGAGGGATCCTCTGGGGCCTGATTGTCAAAACACCATTTACATAATCATTGTCAGCATGTAAATTCCTGATTTTTTGAAGCATAAAGGGCACATAAATGTTTAGTAAAGAGGGCCTGATGTGTTGGTTTTTTTTTTTTTTTAGCCTTCCTCAGTTGCAAGAGAAACATAATACCATTGGTACACTGCCTAAATGTAAAGATATTTTTGATAGGAAGAAATCTATTTTCTACATATTTGTACAATTATTTATGTGTAGCTTTGTGTGTGCAGGTACAATACCTACACATGGCTGATCCATACCTTGTAAGGTTGCCCAGATGAGAACTTACACATGTTGAGAAATCTATTGTCAGCCTATTCCTCGTACATTTTCTACCTTCTAGAGACAGTTTAATAAAAACAGGTGCTTTTCCATAAGAAAAGTTCAGCAGCCATGAAGAAATATGCACAGCGTGTTTCCATTTCATCTTTACATATCTTGTAATTAAAGATGTGCCAAACTCCTTGAAAATAATTCACTTGGTCAGTGAACCACATTATTCAGTGATTTGCAGATATCACAGAAGAGAAAGCTTCAGCATTCTGATTCACTCTGTGAATCCACACAGTGTTCCCCACATTATGTCTCAGTGATGCCCAGTAAATTGGCTCTCATTGCTTCACACCACATTACTATGCAGCAGGTCAAAGTAGCACTTTTTCCTTATCAGGTGTGAAATGTTAGGTGGTAAATATTAAAGCCACAAAATTTTTTTTTGCCAAAGAGCTATTTGCAAGGTTGATCTTTGGGAATTTGTTCTCAGTAGAATTATGTTTTATTAATACACTCTAAGAATATCATCAGTGGGTTCTGAGGCAAGTAGTAAAATCAATCTTTGCTCTCTTTAGGGCATACCTGGGGTGATTTTAGGAGGTTCAAGGCTTTGTCTACTTTATGGGAAGTGGGGTTGGTGTATTACAGCCTAATCTGCTGGGGTGATACCTAGATGGGACTGCATCCACTGAGATTTCTGCACAAAACACTCAACCCTGCTGCTGGGGCTGCAGCACCCCGACTGTGAAGATGTGACAATGATCCCTGGAGGTCCAGAGCAGCCTGACACAGTATTACTTCTTACCTGTTGTCTGCAGTTATGGCAGCTCCTCCCTAAACCCTTCATTGTGCCCCCAAAATCCCCAATCCTGTCTCCTTCACTGAAGCCCTTATGGCCCTTGCATACAGGTGAGCCCTGTGCAAGCTCACATCCTCTGTGTGCCCAGCTCTGGCACAAATGGTTGTGTCAGGGGCTGTCCACACCTGTGAAAGCAGAGAGGGGTTTACCCTGATCATGCAGTGGATTTTTTAGCATTTGGAATGGAATTTTTCATCTCTACTGAAGAGCTGAAGTGGATGATCTCTTATTTCCCATCAGCATTGTGTTCCTGTAGCTCAGCTTGCACAGGCTGAGCAGTACCTTGTGAACCATGTAGTCAGCAGCAGAGCTTCTACTGTATCTCATATTCCAGCAATTGCCTGGTATTTTAAAAATCTATGCTCAGTTTTTACATAATATAAGTAGAAATATCTTCCTATTGGAATGTTTGGGTATTTCTCTGTGGGATGGATTGATCTCTGTAAGGGTGGGTGCAGCCTGGCAGGGCTTTGGAGGAGACTCCAGGAAATAAAACCAGCCTGAGCCCAGCCACCTTTGACATTTCCTTGCTGGATTCATAGCCACTAGAGGATTGAGTTGTGTCCTCCTTGTGCTGCTGTGTAGCATCCAGACCAGTTATGTTGCTGTAGACACAGAATATGGCACAAACAAGTAAATTAATACCAGATATGATGGACAGATGTCCCACACTAGTTCCCAAGCCTGTTGGTCTGTGAACCAAGGCCTCTGGTCTACAGTGTTGGGAAATGGGAGCTGTAGTTGTTCTTAGTGTTTCATCACTGATCAGCTGATATAATTCATCTTCAGTGTGATAGAAAAATGGGTTTGACATGAGAAATGTTTACTGCTCAGTGCTATTCCACAGTGCTTGTGCTGTGTCAGCTGTACCTCTCCTATTTTAGGAGCTATGAAATATTTGTTGTCTCCATGTCCACTACTAGGAAGGTAAAACAGAAACGTTGCGGCTCCTCCAGTGGTTTCACAATATCCAAAAATTTTCAGTTTTTGGATAGACTTGTGTTTCTCTGTTAAGTGTTATGCTTTTATGATGCAAAAAAAAGGATGCTAGCTAAGCTTTGTGGAATTTTGCAATTCTTGCTAGAATTTTGCTTGATCTTATTGGAGGGAGAAGAGGGGCCCTTGTCTATTGCCTGCAGATGTTGGATCTGTTTGAGAGTGTGTGCTGCTAGCACCATGTTTACTTCAAGGTCATGGGTGCATGGCATTCAGGGGGCTTTAAAAGATGGAAAGAATATCCTAGCAGTAAGGTGGGATGTGGGATATTTCTTAGCTGTGGACCTGGGAAGGTTGGGGTGGAGGCTAAGAAGGCAGCAGAGTGTTTCAATTGCTCAGAAGGTTTAACTGTAGTCGCTTCAAATCTTCTTTTGCTGATCTGCTGAAGATTGTGTAATCTCTCTAGCATGCAGATGTTGAACAAAAGAATATTACTGTTACATCCTTAATCTGTCTTTCCCTCTTCCCTTCCTTCCTTATGATCCACTCCCCATTCTCCTGGGAGTCGAAAGTATAAAATGGAATTTGCAAAAAGGTGCATTTCTACTTTCCAAGAACTAATTCTCTGCAAAGAGATTATCTGTATTACTGGGAAAAGCTACTGCTCATTAGATGTCTTGTTGTAGATGCAGTTTAAGGCGATAAATAAAGTATTGTGGATCCCAGCACACAGGAATATAATTAATGGGGTATTTGCTTTAATATGGCCATGGAGGGATTTAACAGGAGATCAGCTGTGTTTAGTAATTTCACTGATAGCTTCTTCCTTCCCTAGATGAAGGATTCTACCTTTTTCTGGAATATCAAGCTATGCCCTGATTTACATAATGTAGGGTATTTCTCTTGTATAACATAGAGGACACAAACAGGAAATCGAGAATTTTTAAACCTTTCAAACAGAGGGATAGTTTAAATCTCTCCTTTTTTAACTAAGTCAGAGCTGTACTATGTTTGAAAGGAAACACCTCAGCTTTTGAAACAGACATAAGATAATACCATGCCTTACTCAAACCCAAGTCCTGCTGAAGTCAAGAAATGAGATATTCAGGCCATAGAAGTGGGAAGAAGTGGTTTAGTCAAGTGTTGAATAATAATCTGTCTGTAAAGGTGCTATAATTACAGCCATAGAAGTGGATGTGTTGAATTTCAAGGATGGCTCTTAGAGCAGCAATTTTTCATTCCAGAGTAGCTCAGCATGTCTGTGTGGCTGTGCAGGTGTTGGAGGTGTCCCACTGGAGATATCCCAGGGTAATGCCTGTGAAGTGGTGGGTGTCTCCAAAGCCTCACCAAAGCACTTCTCCCAGCCCTGAGATTGAACCAGGGAAAGCAGAGTTTCCTCGAGGCTCATATGTGAACATTTAGGCCCATATCTCTCTCACCCTGTGTGAGCACATGTGGTGCTGGTGTGTGTGGGGGAGAATAATCCCTTTTAATGAGTGGCAAACCATCTATCTGGACAATTTGCATGGATAAGCACAATCCATCATGATACATCACCCAAGATTAGCCTGCTTATGAGACTGATGTGTTTTGAAAGGAGCACACCAAAGTGAAATTTATTTTCACACTCCTAAGTCTGTGGCTTTGATCAAGGAAACAAAGCATGATGTTGTTTTAAGAAGACACTAATGACTGAAAAAGAAGTGATGTGTTTAAAAATCTTGGTCTGCTGTGGGTAATGGTTGCAGGGTTTGCCACCAGCTTCCCATTACTGTCTGAAAAACTCCCGTGCTAAACCCTGCTGCACAAAGCTAGCAGAAATTTTAATACTTATATCTCTGATTAAACTAGTGCACATGTCTATGAAAGACTTATTTTTTTTAAGATCAACAAATATATTTCATATTGCTCGCTGGAGATTACAAAACCTTAAGATCTACAAGCATCAATGAGCAGTAAAATATATGGCCAGATGATTGACAGGACAAGAAACAGACAGGTATTGTGTGTAATAGGCTAAAACCAGCCTCTGGAAAAAACATGAAAAATGGAAATTAAAACAACAGAAAAACAAAGAGCATTTCAAATTTGCCTTAATTCAATTTTTATTGCTTTGCACATGATGTTACTCAGCCAAAAGCAAGTGAAATATTTTATGAATTTAATAGTACATTTCTGTATTTGTATGCTCTCATCTTTTATTCTGTATCAAAGTTAAATGAAAATGGAAATGTAAGGGTTGACTGTGATATCATTCAGGCCGTGTCTCAAACACGTTTGAAAAGTTAACTGCACCAGTTTGCTTGCAACTGATAGTTATATGAAGCCTTTAGTATTTTTATGAGCAAGTAAGTCTTAAGGATATGCACCTGCTGCTCAAAAGAGAAACTCTTGATTTTTATGAGATCATTGGGAAGAGAAATGTAATTTCCCCATTGTGACTTTTGAATGAATATTTGAAAATCATTCCTTTGTACCTGAGCTACCATTAAATGCAGATTGCTTGGGTCTTGTCTGGAGTTTGGGGTCTGTACAGACAGTCTAGTTGAAAGGAATGGGTGAAATGAAACTGCTTCCTAATAATGCTGCAGATCTGAATGTTTTCTTCTGTCTAGCTGTACTTGTGCATTCCCACGCATGATCATGGCTTATTGATTCTCTGACTGCCCTATCTCTGTTTTTCAAGCTAAGATAGTCAGAAAAAAGTAAAATTGGATGGTGAGTTGCATGTCTCGAGAAAACAATGGACTGCTTCATCTTTCTGTTTTGGGAGGGTTTTCACTGGTTTCATAAATGTACTGGATGCTTTCAGAGCAGTGCAAGCATTATATTGAGTGGTCTCCATGGAGTGAACCAAACCCCTTTACAGTTAGTAACAAAGTGGACATGAATAAGCTTTATAGGGATCATTTGAATTATTACAGCATCTTTCATAGTTAGCATTGCCATGAAGCTGTAAAGAATGAAGCCTCCACAGGCACTGCTTTATTAAAAAAATGCAGCAAAATGTTACTTGAGCAAGTAGCCAAAAATAATGTGTAGCCTTTTTGGAGCAGGAAGGTGATCTGCCTCCCTTTGTCATCCACTGCTTTTGGTCGTATCATGCCAAAACACTGCTCAGTCATCAAATGTTTGAATTTGGTCATAATGTATGTACAATCATCCCTTTTGGATTGCCTCTGCTGGTATTATTAGTCAGAGAAATTAGTATTCATGTGGTGTCACTGATCTTTCTGCAAATCACATCTATATTTCAGTGGTACATAAATTGTTTTCCTGCTCTGTGTCCAAGTACTGATCTGGGTCTAAATATAGAAGACTGGGAAGGGAAGGTACAGGTTGTCACTGCTGTGATCAGCAGTGAGTTCCTGCCATAATCATTTCACCCTGAGCTCAATACCCTCTCTACCTGTGCATCAGTAGTGCTGTGACTCAGTTCAAAGGTGTAAAACATCAGGAGATAAACGGGCAACCACAAGACTGTTGAATTTTTTCATATCTGTCAGTGAACCCAATGTTGTCTTTGTACAGCTGTTCTCTTATTGATGTATGGCTTCACATTGTGTGCATAACCATGTCCATTAAAACACAGATTCAAGGATAGGAGAATTGCTTTGAAAGTGGTGAAAAAAGACATTTCTCTCTGGGGGTTTGTTTGCTTTCTGGTTTATTCACCTGGGTGTCTCATTTGTTGGGTTCCTCTGACCATCTGTATGTAACTTGTGCATTCTGGTGGGATTGAAAATGTGAGCTATGTGAATTTTTATGACTTGGATGGATGGTTGCCGAGGTGCTGGCTGTTCTGGATGGCAGATGTAGCACTGGGACTAGGGAGGGGCTTTTGGCAGTGGTCAGAAAGGCGCGTTTGCCCAGCGCCCGGTGTAAAGGCAGATGTGATCACAGGAGGAAAGACTGCCAGAAAAGCAACATCTTAACATCTGTCCCATATAAAATACCTTCTTTTTCCTTCTGTCATACAATGTTTGCTTTCTGGTTTCATCCTCTACAACTGCAAACCTGGTAGGGGATTTAGTTTCAGGAATATCTGTGTTTAAAAGCTCAAACATATTTCAAGAGTCCTATATTCCCAGCTAACTAGTACTTTAACTTGTGAATTCTTTTAAACTTCTTTATACCTAAACCAGTATGAGATATTAATTTATTTTTCACTGACAAACAGGGATATTTTTATCCTAAGTAATTAAGTGCTGATGTTTCAGCCATCCTAATTACTCCTTCTTCTGCTTTTGAGACAGGCTTGGTGGTTTGTTTGCATTTGAAGGTTCTAGTATCTGAAAATATTTTCTCACAAAATTATACACAGAGGTCTATATACACAAATATGTCAAACAGCTAATTGTTGCTTTTCAGTCTGTATGGGTCACCACTAGGGCTCACAAAGAATAAATAAAATAACAAAATCAAAGCATCATTTTTCTGGGATTGGGATTTCTGCTAAAAATATATATTGATGTTTGCAAATCAGAAGGTTAGAGACCATTAAAGGAATCTGTTTGCAATTGCCTAGAAAAATCATGTGTCTGTGGCTATTACCTGGATACTCAGTTCTTCCCTGTGACAAACTGAATCTCCAGCAGCAGCCATGTGTCTGTGGACACTTGGGAATGAGAAAGGATGGTGCTCTTTCTTTCTGTCTTTGCCTTTGCTGAGCTGAGGTCAGTGCAAATTATGTCCAATTATACCTGCTGTGCCTGGAACTTTAGAAAAATTGTCATTGGTGATACAGTGGAAATAGCAATCTACTCATGATAAGGAGGTGAAGCTGCTTAGTCCAGAAGCTACTCAAAAGTTTCTGTTCATAATGGTGAAAAAATGAATCATTTTGAAAACTTGAAAAATTTAAAAGGTCACTTTTTTTACAGACTCATGTAGTCCTTTGTTTTTGTTGTTGTTCATTTGGACTCTGAGTGTTCTGCAGAAGGTATCTTTGAAATATATAAAACTGTCATGTGTTACTTTCTTGCCTTTTTTTTTTTTTTTTTTTTTTGTAATTAGTTCAACATGGCAAAAGACCTCTCAATGACCCTTGGTTCTGTGTCACAGATTGCACTTTGTATGTTTATATGAAATACCAGGATAAGAGTCAGCCTGGGAGCACTTTGGTGATTTTCAAAGCAGAGAAGTCTCTGTGGGGGCAAATGTTTGTGATAACTACAACTTTATTAAAACTTTTGAAGGCAGTGAATAAAATGAGACTGCAGAACTTCATCTGTGACTGAATTTTTCCTAGTGGCTGGTAAAAATTTGGCTGAAAATATAATTTAAAAAAGATTCAGGCTTGGTTTTTCATAGCATTAAACCTTGTTTTGTTGATTATTTTAAGGCAAAGAAGCCAAGGTGGGTGCAGCCCCTAGACTTCTGAAAAATCAGTTTTCTCCTACTGATTTCCCCATTTTTGGTTGGTGATTGCAAGAGGGAGCAAACAATACAGATAAACATGAAATTGTGGTTTAAGGCTGTAAAATCAAGTTACCAGATCAAGGTGTGGTGCAAAATAAGGAATATCTGAAAGACTGATACTGAAATGGTGCCTTCTGGTCAGAGGGCTTAAAGGGGATGAAACAGGTTTCAAATAAAACAAAATTCTGTTTTGTTTACTGAAACAATTTAAAAGGGATCCTTTTAACATTATCATTGAATTGCATTAAACTGAATCAATTTGCTTCAATAGAAGCTTAAAGCTTAAGTTCTTTCGGTCTCAAAATCCCAGACTTAACCTTGGTTCCATTTTCTGGATCTTAAAATCTTGCCTTTGACCCTGGGCATATAAAACTTCATAGATAAGAAACAGTTGTGTGTGCTCACTAGTTCCTCCAGTTCTGGGATCACTTTAGGGAGGAGGCTGCTTCTGAAAACACATGATGATCATATCATCATATGATCATGGTTTGGGAGCAAAATTCTTCATTTTCTGGGCAAGGAGAGACTTGAAGAGTGAGGAAGATGCTAATAATGCAGTTCTGGATTTCATCTCAGCTTTCCTGCAGTTGTACTAGTTCAACCTAGGCTGGTCCTGCAGGAAACTTGATTTCTCCACACAGTAAAGCTTTATTCGTCTCACTTAATAATACAGTCTTCCCTGAATCATAGGATCATGATGCACCATTTTCATAATAACAGAAGCATAAATATAACAAGAATTTGTAGCCTGTTCCTATGTTCTTTTGAATAACTCATTGCCTCTTGTTTATCTTTGGTATGGTCTTTTAAGTTGCAGCTTACAGCTGTGCAAACCATTTTATTTGGGTGTATTTTGTAGTTCATAATCTTCATGGAATTGTATTTGCAAATTTCTTCCTAGTTTTTATTGCTGATTGTCTCCTTTAAAACCTGAACCACTTGTTTGCTTTGAAATGTGTGGCATCAATAAGATAATTAATTCATTGAAAGTCTCAAGATAATATTTCAAATTTTACTGAAGGTCATGTAAAGGAAGGGAAAATTTTTTTTGAGAAATACAAAATGTCTATTGTTGGCCTTGTTCTAGAGTTTTTCTCCTGAAATACATTTTAGAGAAGTCCTGAAAGAGAAACCCTATGCCTACAAAATCAGAAAACTTCAAAGTGATGGGTTTAGTCATTAGCTTCCAGCCTGATGACCTGGGAAGAGGGGGCTGGATGTCGAACTGGTGCTGGAAATGTTTCCTCTTTGAGCACCTCTCTTAGATGTGTCCTTTACTAAATTAACAGGCAGCCTTGAAAAGAAAATATATGAAGCATGGATTAGGGAATTAATTCAAATTAAAAAGAGAAATGGTGTTGAATATTCAAACTCAAAGCCAGTATTTGTTCTCTTAAATTTAGACTCCACATACCTTCAAGCTGTGGACTGCACCATAATGTAGTTTTTCATGGTCCACTCCCATCTCACTGCCTAACTCATAAAATCCCTGTGACAGCTGTAGCTGTGGATTAATAGAAAAGTAGAAGTTGGAAAGTATTTAAAGTTTTTAGCTGCCTTTTTAATAGAATTTAGGAACTGGGAATGGGAGCTCTCCAGAGACAGCCATTTCAGAAGTTTGCTGTAAAAACTGACTACGCAAGGAAATTTTGTCACTGAAGTGGTTTATTAAGAAGTAGCAATCAGTTTTATTGGCAGGCACAAAATGTAAGGGTTTCATGAGATATGGGATAGGAAGTTGCTTTTTTTCTGATGTACCTTACAATGAAAAATTAATTTTTTATTTGTTTACTAGTATTCATTCTTGAACTCTTACAGTTTGGACTGGCCCCAGTATGATATATCATTAAAACAAAACCTTATTATTCCTTATCTTTTAGAATTGTCTGATTTTTGGCATCTAAATTTTGCTGTTATTTCAGAGGTTTCAGTAAGAATTGTTGTAGAGGATGAATTTTAGTTTCTTGCTCTACATAATGTCAACATTTACCATATTTTCAATAAGTAATACATTTGAGCACATTTATAATCAGTCCTAACAAGAGCACCCACTTCTGTTTGCTTTTTGTTATTTAAAGTTTTAAAATAATGAAATTGAGAATGTTTTTATATACATATATAAGATAAAGCCTCCCCACCAAACCCAGCATCTAGATGATTCCAGTGGTGAAAGCATCTGTCAAAAGTTGCTTTTCAAACTTCTTGAAGTCCCAGAGATTACTGGGGGGTGGACAAATAATGGGGTTTTAGTTTCAGTTCGCTGGTTATTCTTGATGATAAAGTTGGGGGAAAAAAAAGTCTAATTTAGGTCAAATTATACATTTTATAGGACCAGAGTAAAGAGACTGCTTTTAGTTGAAGATGTAGTTTTAAAGAGAGCTTCAAACAAGGTAATTGCAAGTTTTCTGTATGAGATATTGTATGTTTGAATTCCAGGGTGAATTTTCAGAAAGCAGCAGTGTGGACCACACAAAACACCTGGAGCAGGACACAAGGAATGTCTTAGCAGTGGGTGAACTTGGGCATTTTGGAGAGGGGAGGAAAAGGCCTCACAGAGCACACCTCAGCCCAAGGGTGTCGTTCTGCCAGGCATGAGCATTATCTGTTACTGATGAGTAACACTGAGGGCAGATGCTCTTTGGTACCAGTGGGGCACTGAGTTGACCACCTGAGGCCTGGTTTTGTAGCCTCCATGCCAAATTTGTTCCTTGCAGGTCCTGCCATCACCAGCAATTTTGCAAATCCTTCTCTGGGGAAGGCTGGATTTCACAGGGCTGCTCAGGGAGCACCCTGAGGTTTGCTTGCCAAACAGGAAAAAAAAATAGTGGCCCTGAGAGACCAGCGGTGCCCCCAGAAGTCAAGTTACATCCCTTTATTGTCACCCTCAAACCTCATCTGCTTTGCCCCTGACTTCTGTCCCAGTTTGAAGTCCCCTTTGTAGAGGTGGGGGATTTAGGAGCCCATGAGCACCTTTAATTTTGTTAACTAGGGTTTGTCACATGGAAGCTGATCATGAACTGCTTAAAGTGCGTGGGACTCTAATTGATAGCTGGACAATTGAACAGTGCTTTCTGCAGTTACAAAGTAGCTGCCAAAATCTCATAAATGACCATGTTAGTCATATTTTTTTCCTTCTTCAGAAGGAATATTTCTTTCTTTTATTAATATAAAATCACAATGTCATTATGTCACCAATGCATCCACTGTGTAATTACTCCATTTTAAAGATAAATCCATTGTCTTAGGATGCATCCATCATGGATGTCACCTTTAGCACAGAAGGTGAGACACTAAATGGACACCTTTTACTAATATTAATTTCTATAGAGTCATCAATTGTGAATAGACTATCCATTGTTCTCTTTGACAGAGACAGGCCAATGACAAAGATTAAATTATCCATTTTTGTGGAAGCGAGGGATCTGCTTCGAAGAGTGCTCTGCTAGATCTTGCTTTTTTGGCCTGAGTATATTACATTAATCTCCAGTTTGTTCATTTTAAACACTGATCAATTACAGCAGAAGATTGCAGACTGCATGTTCTTCATTGAAATGAAAGGTCAGGCATTGGAGAAGCTTTGATTTTTCTCTCTGAAAGATTTTAGTCAAAAAGAAAAGAAAATGCCTGGTTTTGTCTCTTGCCTGCTGTGTTAATCTGACACTCAAGGGCTCCTCCTGGATCTTCTGCCAACCTTATCTCAGATTCTCATGCAATTTAAATGACAATTTATAGCACTCATTTAAATTATGCAGGAGTGTTATTCTCAGACTGTACTGAAGGGTGCATCACTGGAAACTTGCTAGAGCCATTACAGGAGCTATTGAGACCAGTGCCTTTAGCAGCTAATGGGCACTCTTGTGTTATTTCCAGAACCATCTGACCTTTTTGGGGAGTGGGGGTGTGAAGGAAGGCATGCTGCATGTGGGCTTGATTTCTTTGTGTTCTGTCTTGGTGCAGTGAGTGTGTGGCACGTCTGGATCCAGTGATTTGGGAGAAAGTGACACATGAAGTTATTTCCCCATTCTGTCTGGATAAAATTCCTCAGTATATTGGGGCACCTGGGGACATGGATTAGTGGTGGGCTTGGCAGTGTTATGTTCACAGTTGGGCTCAATGGTCTTAAGGGTCTTTTGCAACCTAAATAATTCTATGTTATAATATAGCTATGTTTGGCATTTGACAACTGTTTAAAGTTAGATTTCTTTGTTGCCTCTGGAGAATTTCAGTGCTGTACAGTATTCTGGATCATTGTCTTAAATCCATTGTGTGTTCATGAATGAGAGAAAATAGAAAGGATAAAATCCTGGTTTGGAAGGTGCTTCAGTGAGAAACAGTTCAGTACCAGCGTAGGCTCAAGGAAGCATGGAAAAAATCCAGATGTCATTGAAAGTGTCACCTAAATTAGTGAGCTTTTGGCAAAAGCTGACAACCTGCTTTGGTGTGTGCCTTTAGAGTAGGCATTTTAAAAAACACCTAACCAAGTTTGTAAGTAGCTTTGCTATCAAAGTAAACAATAATATAATTGCCTGTTCCCTTCCCACCAGGTGAATGGTTTCCATAGCAAACTCTATGGCTGTTCTTCCATGTACACACACTTGGTATCTTCTGGCACTAGGAACAGAAAATGTCTCTCTTGGATTTTATGGTCCAAAAAAGTATTTCCAGCACATAAAGTTAGTCACACTTGCTTAAAGGTAAAAATATTCAGGAGACAAAAGATCTATGTTGTGATTGGAGTGAATGGCAGGGGATGAGAGTCTTGGTGTGCAGAATCAAATGAAGACCACAGTTACAAAGGGCCCAGCTCTTCCTGCAGTGGTGCTCTGGGGGTTGCTCTATGATTTTTGTTTGTTTGGCTGGGTATCTTTGCATGGGCACCACATTTCTGGACAAGGCATGAGAAATTGGACACAATGCAGGCCATAATGCTTCCCTGGTGAGTGCTGCACAGGAAGTGTGGGCTCTGTCATCAAGCCTTGAAATTCACATGCTTTACTCTACTGATTTTTTTTTTTTTGATATCTAGTTTATTTAGACTTTACAGAGAATGCTGAAGTTAAATCTTAGGATAATCCCAAACATTTTATTTTAGGAAAGTTAGGAAATGGTACTTTTCCTTGTCCAAAATCACTTGTACATTGAATAGTACCTATTAAAAAGGATTCCTTGTGAATTGTTTCCATTGTTTCTAGTGGAAGTTTCATGTTCTGCTGTGTGAAGGTAGTACAGATTGGTAGTACAGGTTGGACAGGAAGATCATCTTCTGAAATATGAGAAATTTTGTAGCAGATTGTTGGCATTTGCAGTCTGTTTTGTAGTAAGTAAAACCTACACCCTTCTTGGTGTTTTTAAATATTCATCAGGCTATTTTAATGACTTGGGGTATTCTTCCTGTATCTCTGAATTCCTGAATTCTTTTGTAACTGCATTCTTCTTTCTTCTGACTTTTAAATGCTTTTTAAAATGGGTTATTTTCCCATTCATGCAAATCTGTTTATTTGTTAAGGTACTCCACTTGTGGCACTACCATTTTTTATTCACCTACTACTAACTAATGTTCCTAACTTTGAAAGTTTTCCAAACAAAATAGTGCTGCCTTCACTACAGTGTATTTTTATCTTTGTCCTGTCCTGGTCTGGTATTCTTCTACAGGAGGGACCTATCGATGTACAGAAAAATGTGAAAGATTGCTATATAAGAAATTGCATTTTTATAATATTAAAGACACACTTATTGGAAGAACCCTATGTGAGAAACAGGAGAAAGATCTCAGAGGGTACTTTTTTAAAAGTCTCTGTTGTATCAGAGCATATGTTTATTTCTGATATACATATTGAAATGAGAGGTAACACAACCAAGTAATATGTTAGGCTTAGATTGAAATAGTGGCACTTTGTTCAGTGTCATTACTAAACATTACTTTAAAATGCTGGCATAAAACTTAACTTGATTAACAAAAATTAGATTTATCAGCAATTTTAATAGTTGGCAGGCCTAATGCAGCTTTTTCCTCATCCAACTGTTTCTATTTATCTGCATATTGTTAAGGAAATTCTGGGACACAAAAGGGACAAATATTGTCCAAAATTTGGTATTCTAGACATCTGCTGCACATCAACAAACTCTGTGTGCATGGTTTTCAGTGTGTCTGGCCTTTTTTCTATAACAATTTGTGTAGTTGTTAGGGGAGGAAAAATATATTCTGGAAAGACTGCTGTTTCTTTTTGACTGTTTCTTTTTGACTGGGTGACCTACAGTGGACAACCACCATGAAAGGACATTAGTCACAAAGTTGGCTAGGAATAGTATTTTATTAGGAGAAGAAGTAAAAGAAAAAGGGCTCTACTTGAGTGTGGATCTTTTCTTTAGTCCTAATTAGAACCACAATCCATCATGCTGGAGAGTTTCTATTCATTTTGGTGATTGGGGACATGACAAATGAATCTCGGAATAAATGGGATGTCAAGGCAGAGCAGGAGATGGATGTGTTCTGCATGGGATGAATGTAATAAGTACAGTTAATGTTGGCAACCAGCCAGTCCCATTGCCTCATGCTGGGTGAGTTGCCCCAAGGCTCTGACCAGGGGTAAACCACCAATAAATGATTCCCCTCATCTCCCATTTATTAGAGAGCAAACACCTTGTCAAGGTTCGTTTTCTGTTTTCCTAACTGTCACTTTGCTTCAGTGATGGCAACTAATTGAATATTAGTTAATTGTTTCTAATAAAATGCTGATAATTAGATAGCTTTTTCATCTTCCTGGCCTAGCTCCTCTCTTTAATTTCACTTCCCTTTCAGTAGCCTCTGTTTCTCACACAGCCGCGTCGAGATTGATTATCTGCAGCGAGCGAGAGGCCAAGCAAGAAACTTCATTTAAGATTAATTTCAGGGAAACTGTTTTACAATTTTTCTAAATTGAATTTAGTCTTAATTTTAAAGTGTTAGGGGTTGTATGTCTTCAAAGGTTGCTTTTGGATAATTTATTATGTAGCAAGTAATCAAACCCACTCTTGAACTAGGATGCTCAAGATGTCGATAGGCATTCCTTGGATTCAGCCATACTGACAAGCCTGGTTTTGCTCAAAAGTGTTGGGGAGACAAGGGAGGCATTCCCTGGCATATATACTAGATTGCCAGTAATTTGTTTTATTATTAAGCAATTCCAAGAAAACGCTGTCTTTGCCTCTTTGTGTCAGTCCTGTGCTCCTCAGTCACCTTTGGTAGTTATGTTAAGCAGAGGGGACATGGTCTCCCCTAAACACTTAAAACCAAGTGGGTGATAGCTGTGTGTGTTCATGCCAGTACCAGATCAGCAATTGTCTTCCTTACACCAGCCTGGGAAAGACTCAGATGTATCTTCAAATGTGTTTGAATTGTAGTCTGTTCTTTGAATCCATTAAAAAAGCAACCTCCAAAATCTAAGACCTATGTGAAAATGCGGCTCTCAGCTGTTTCTCAGGAAATACTTCCCAATAACTTGCTGGCTGTCTGGCCCACACCACGTGTGAAACATGAGGGATTGCACTAATTCCAGTTGAATCATGATGTCTTGCACAAGTGCAGAGCTGTCCCAAGGGACTGTTCTCTGTCTTATCTGGAGTGAACCATAATATAACAAATATATTTCAATTCAGTATGCTCACAAACTGAGGCTAGTACAGCTGTAAAAATGATGGCAACAAATATTTCTGCAGCCTGGTGGTGGGGATGTATGTGTGCCTGGTAGAGTGTAAAATAAAAAAAGGCAGCAAAACATCCAGAATTTCTATTATGTTGGTGCTTATTTAGCAAAAGGGGAAGGCTGGAAAAGGCACTCCTAAGATCACTTCTACCTTAGCCTCTATCTCTCCCTACACAAAACCAGCTTTATTTGTTTGCATTCCCTTGGGGAGGGGATGAAACTGTATCATGCAGCTTCTTTCAGTCATTGACTTGTGTAAAGATATCAGGGGATGGATATTTGTACCATGGCAAAATGCTGAGCAGCTCAGTGTAAGAACTGCTGAGTTGGAAAAAGAAGCTGGAGAAGGATGAAATGAATACTGAAAACACAGAAATGAGAAAATGGAACATAATGCAAGCAGAATTAGGGTACTTGGAGTCTGTCCTAAGATATTCCTGGCCAGGTTTGTCCCTTCAAGCAAATAAAACAACCTCAGGGAGCAATTTGGCCTACCATGCATACATTTGGATTCTCTGAAGAGAAGCAGAATAACCCAATTGCATCGAATGAGAAAAACTGTAACAGCTTTTCCATCCTATCTTTTGCTCTAAGAGATGCTGAATAGAATATGTGGATCATATGGAGCCCTTGTTAAAATAAACCTGATACATTTTTACTAGCTTCACAATGTACCAATTATTTAAAAACTCATCAGGAGAGAGGGTCACATTTTGAATGAAGGTAGGTGAGCACTTGCCTTAAACCTGCCAGAAAAGTAGGTCTCCAAGACTTTCTAAACTTCTTTATTTTTTTTGCTAGCAAGCCTCTTGACTTGTCAGGAATTGGATTGGCAACTTCCAAAAAATTCAGTGTGTTTCTTTGCACAGTCATACAGAAGTGTAGTTCATACAGACACATCTGAGCCAGCTTTAAATTAGGAATGGAACCAGAATGTCACAGAGCTCAGCATGGGACAACATACTTGCCTGGCTTCTCAGGTAGGCTTTGCTGTCTTATAGCAGCTGAGGGGTGTGTGTGTATCCTCTGTCTCTGCTAAAGGGCATCAGAAGACTTTTATCATAAGAGAAAAAATAAAAAGTCTGCCTCTCAGATTTATTCTGTGTTGGAGAAGCTGAAAAGGTTCTCTGCTGAGTGCAAAGTGATCTATGCTGTCTTTAAGAGGAGAGTACAGATTTTTTTATTCCACTCTGGCTGGATATATACGTAGAAAAATAAAAAGGAAATTGGTGAAAGACCAGAAAATAGTTCTCTCATTTTTCTTGCATATCTTAATCTTTCAGTGGAGGTTATAGTTAACATTTTTCAAAGAAATCCAGCTCATTGGACATCAAATGTGTAAGTCTGCAATCCTCCCTGGTGAGCATCTTGCTCCTTGAGTGGCCCTGCTGGGCTCAAACTGTTGCAGCCTAAGTTTCTTCAGGCTGCTTCTCTTCCCAGTCACCAGGGTGGGTGACCACCAGGTCTGTTGAAAGCACATTTGTGAACCCTCCCAGGGATGGAGCAGACCTGATTACAGCACAAATGAATTACCCTGTGTCTGTGGTGAGCATACCTATAAAAGGAGTCCAGTTGCCAAGACTTATCCTTTGTAGAGGTGGAGGTTTTATTTTTTCCTGTAAACAGGATTTTCTTCATTAGCTATGACTAGCTATAGAGTTGGTAGGAAAATCATCTGTTGTTGTGAGGGTTTGTACTGAATGGCAAGATCTCAACTCAGCAATCCACCTCGAGTAACTCTGAGCACTGTAAAAAATAGGTCCCCCACTGCAGATAAGCAATACAAGCTGTGAAATCTGCTGTAGAAAAGACTTCCAGGTATACTCACATGTTTTGGTCTTGAGCAAGCAGTCTGTTGCTTCTGATTTTTCACTGGAAGCAGCTGACTGGTAAAATATTGTAATATTGTTTCAAAAAGCTGGATTGCTTGTAGCCTGCTATCAGCTTACTCCACTGGCAGTTCAGTTTGCAGCACCTGTGATAAATGAGTGAAATTAATGATTGCCAAGTGCTGCCTGACTATACTTGATGTAAAGTGAGATGGGGTTTTTTGAAGTTCAGGCTGTCATCAGATTTTTTTTTTATTTATTCCTCTATTTTTAGAAACTATGTAGCAGCAAATATCTGCCATGTACTGCAGGTTGATAGACAACTGAATGGCAAGGCTGTAATGGGATCTTTCAGTTCTTACTGAATAAAGTCTGTTTCCTTTTTATTTCTCTGATAATACCTATATACCAACAAGGCATGTTTAAAGCCTCTAGGAGCCTGCTATCATCACAGCAGAAATGTGTTTTCTCTTTACAAAAAAGAGAAGAATTCAGATTATTTGCAGCTCATGCAATGCTTATATTGCCTTTGTTTTTGAGCAGCCATTTGGAAGAAAGGAAATAAATTATGTAAATCTGTCTGTGTAAAATGTGGCCCCAAGATCTGTTTGTCACCTCTTCAGAGCACAGTGTGCTGGGGTGATGGGGGTTTTGGGGAGCCCAGGGAGGACTGTGCCCTTTCTAGAGCAGTTTCTGCCCTGCAGAACAGGAACCTTTGCCCAGCTCAGCCAGTCCAAGGGACTTCTGCTGCATCATCTGAGGGCTGGAGCTCCCCACAGGTGTGTGAGGTTGTGCCTAAACAGACATGGCATCACTGGTCAGGAAATAACCACCTGAGGGGTTCATTGTTTAAAGAAATATAAACAAATTTATCTTGAGATTAATTCTAATTCCTAATAAAAATCCAGATAACAGGCACCTGGAGAAGCAGTTGATTCCTCCTGCTCAGCTGTGTGATGAAGAAACATGTTCTTGCAATGGTGCAGATAAAATTAGGTCCAGTGGGAAGATTTTTCAACTATATATCTAATAGTTTAGTAGTGGGTCATTCGAGATCTGTAAATATCCTCCTTTAATACTTAACAGATACAGCAATGTCAGTAGTCTTTATAAACCGTGGCCCCTCTTTCCCTGAAGGAACCTTGTGAGAAACTGTAACATTCATGGATTTGAGGGTATCTGTTCCATGCCCCTTGATGTTTGGTTAGTGAAAAAGTGAAAGCTGGTTGGTTTCCAGTCAATGCAAACAGTGAGTTTGTTTGGCACTTTGGGATTAGCTGGGAGGTTGTAGTGCTTGTGTGGGGAGAGGCAGAAGAGAAATGCCCAGCATGGTGGTTGCTCTCCATAACTTTGTCCACAGACTGGGTAAATCCCTAGCAGAGGTGATCCAGGCTTTGTGTGTGCAGGGTGTCCCTCAGTAGCTGAGAAATCTGGAAAGCACCATTCTTAAAGCCAAGTGATGATCATGGTGCTTTTAGATGAATGTAAATTTCATAATCAGCTGTAGTCTGAAGCTGGAAAAATAAAAGTATTGTAAAGTATTTTGAAATTATTACTGTTCAGGGATCATAAGACAAAGATTAGTTGTCTAAATCTGTCTCATAAACAAATTAACACAGTCCTGCTTTCTGTTCAAAATATGATTCTTGTTGGAAGGATTAAACCTGTTAAATCCAGCTAGAATATGCTGTGATCATGTTTTCAAGCAAAGCTGCAATAATCAGACATTTACAACTAATAAATCGGTACTTTAATTCCTCTGCAATAAGGCTTTGAAATATAATCTGTCATTTCAGATTTATAGAACATGACTTTTCATAATTATAATTCTCAAATGCACATTACTAGTTATAATTAAATTCACTTTCAAAAAATCTGAAGCATTTTTGTGGATTATCTGCTCATATTATGTTCTAATGGTAAAATTAATGTATAATCTGTTGAATAAATTTGGTTAGTTCTTGGATAGAAAAATATGCTCTACTATTGATCAAGTCCTGGAAACTTAGATAAGAATAAAAATGTGTACTGTATATCTTAAGAGAGCTCTAACAAAGCCACATCAACCTCAATCATAGGCAAAAAAAGGAACTTTCCTTCATAAAAGAAAAAAATGAAAGGATTCCAACTAATTTAAAAGAAATTTAAGAATATTAAATTAGAGCTTGATTAGAAAAGGTGTTAAATGTTGGCTCTGGTTAGGGTGTAACAATGGATTAAATTATAGAGTCATTCAAGTGAAGAATGAATCCCTATTCATGGGAACAAGCATATTTATTTGTGGGTGTTGGTTCAATAAAAGCCAAAGTGTATCACTTACTCAGCTTAATGTTTCTCATTAATAAGAGACCCAAGAACCTGATGTATTTCTTGCCATTACTGTCAGAACCACACTATTATTTTACTAAAGCAGAAGCTCAGGCTTTAAAAAAATCTCAGTTTTAAAGTCAGTTGGTGAGATCTTGCTGCCATAGAGCAGGAGCTGTGTGGATGCTCATCAGATGATTTTTTTTCCCTCACAGTGTGTGCTTCTTCTTCTGCCACTCCCCCACAAGTGCAGCTGTAGGTGACCAGCACAGCCAATCCTTTAGATTTGTGTGTGCTGGATAATGGGAATAATTCCTTCAAATCCTTAAGTAAGAAGTGGAGAGAAGGTAACAATCTATTTCTGTAGCCTGACTGAGGCAACTGGGACCATCAGTGGATCAAATCACCAGTGGCTTTGGGAGCAGTCTCTTGTCCCCAGAGGGTTTGTTGCTGCTGAAAGGACATCTGAACTCCTTTCTGCTGAGGACTTGGAGCAGTGTGTCTCTCCTCTGGCCTGAGCAGGCTGCTCTGCTCCCTCTGAGCGCCTGTGCAAGTGATATTTGTTTGCTCAAGAGCAGACACCTCCAGGGCCCACTCTGCACTCCCATGCCCTGGGAGAAAAGCAGGCTGTAGTGTACAGGGCTCACTTTGGGTGTGATGTGGCCAGCATTTTACATCAGCACACACAGTTATCAAATTACTCCAGAACACATGAAGCCATGCAGCTGAATTTCACTGTGCAGGTCATCTTACCCTTGGGGAACCTTGTGGGGTGGGCCAAAGTCAATAGGAAAGTGAAGACTTAGAGATGAAAAGTGCAGTGGAAAACAGGGAAAAACTGGTGTTTTCTCATGCACATGGGAAGAAAAGGTGTTGGGCTGAAAGGTGGCAGTAGTTGTGTTTTACCCTTCTGTGTAAGGTTCCATCCTTCAGCCCAATTCATCCTCCCTAAATGAAGGTACTGGAGGAGTAACTGGGCAAGAGAACATTGAATAAGGATCAAATCAACCTGGAAACTGTAAATTTAGGAGAAATAATAAAAAAATATTTAAGCAGTCCAAGAGAAGGTAAAGATTCTTGGAAATCAGCATGACACTGTAGGTGTGTTTGGGTGCAGAGGCTGCTGGATTTGAATGGGGGTAGAAGGCTGCTGCCTTGTTAGGGCTGAGAGCTTGATGGTGGCTTTGTACTTAGAGTGAGTGAGAAGGCTGAAACAAGATTGGTAATAGTGAGTATCAGTGGGAGCCTGGTGCTCCTGTGACCCATTTCAAGAGTTCATTCTTAAAGATAGCCTGTCTAGGGCAAGTATCAGCAAGTTTTATAAATTTTGTCACAGGAGTAGAAACCCCAGCAGCTGAAGGACAGCTCTTACATTAAAGAATTTATAATCTCCACAACTAAATTGGGCAAAAGTGGGAAAGAAGGCCCAGAGAAATGACAGGGCAAATTAGCTGTACACTGAATTTTTAACAATGGTCTCCTATCATGCAGCCTTGTGTATTGAACCACCCACACCCTTCTCACATGCTGCTCTTCCCTTGAAGTCTGGGAGAGAATAGGCAGCAGTCAAGTGCAGTGAATAAATAATTCAGGGGCAAAATGAAATGATCCATGGAGCATCTCAAATTAATGCATGATGACCTGCAAGGAAAATTACATGGCTGAAAATCAAGGTCATTTAGGGACTGCTTGCTCATGTGCCCCCCACATTAGTTTGTATCCTAGACATGCATTGAGAAACTTTCATAGTGCAGCATAGGTAAAAGCAAAATCAGCTACTTGAAAATGCTGGAGGTATTTATTCATAGTTGATCAACTGCTAAAGAGTACTTTTTATCAACCTGAGAAACAGGAGATATTCTTGAGTTCTGTGGAAAAGAAATATCTCCTGTCTGTCAAGACTTTCTGTGCCAGCTGTGTAGCTGGAGATGGAAATTGAGAAGCCCTCTCAAGTGCAGAGGGATGTGAAGGGCTGCCATTTCTGCTGAATTTCTGTAAACTGAGTGACAGTAAATGTACCTGGGGGTGAGTTTTCCCTGGATTAGCTGGCCCAAACTTCTAGTTGGAAGTATGTGCCCATCTCATATGAGAAGTTCTTGATTAGCTCTGTAAAGAATGGATATTTTTCTATCACGAATCTGTCTACTTAATTAGCAAGCTGAAATAATGTCATTAAAATATAGTGTTGCCATTACTGAAAATAGTTGTTAATATGCCACTTTTACAGTTAGCTGAAAAGCAATTTTTAAGATGTAAACCTGGTGCCTATTGAACCCACCTGGTCTTGAGATATGGGGGAAGCATGGAGAAATGGTGCCTGTCCACCTTAGCCTGGGTGTGTGGTGAGCATACACCCTACACATGGCACAGGGGTAGCAAATGGGGAGGCTGCTGGGTGCATTTCAGTGACAGAATCCCCATTTCTTGTATTTTAGTGAAGTTCTATTGCCCAGATTCAAGAGAATCTAGTGGGATGAATGACTAACAGTCCATGTCTCCAGTTTTATATTTGAATGTGATCTGTTATGCAGAGAATCAGATTTTGCTTAATTTTTACAGCTGATAGATACAGGGCAGAGAAATATGGTTTTGGATAAGAGATGTAAATAAGGTCAGGCTTTATTCCTAGAGCACACAGCATCAGGTTATATGGCAGTATCTCAAGATTCCACAGTGTGTTCAGTGTGGGCACTGATGTCCCATGTGCAGCCAGGGCCTGTGACCTTCAGTCTTCTGGGAGTCATAAACTCCCTGAGTAGCTGCTCCCATCAGAAAGGGTGAGCTGAGAGGATAAGTAAGGTGTAAGTGATGGTTGCAGAATCAGATGCTTAAAAACCTTAACAAAAATGCAAGAGGGTATGAACAATTGGGAATTAGAGTGTATCAGAAGAGCTTAGGGAGGATTCAGCTCTGTATTTTACCTGAATATCTGTGGTTGTTTATTCCAGTCTGTGCAAACAGGGGATGTTAATTGGTGAACCAGCACTTGGCTCTGGCATTGCAAACACAGAGCTCTGACTTGTTTAGTACCAGATGAATATTATAAAGTGATCAAATCTGTCCTTATGTCTTCCCTGTGACACTGCCATGTCTGTTTGCACTTCTTTTGATCACATTCCTCCTGATTTGATATCTTCTGGACATATCAAGTACAGGATAATGCTAAATTTGTTTCAGGACCTGTGTGGATGTTTTCACTTCCAAATTTTGGAAGCTTACTTTGGCTTTTGAAAAGATATGGCAAAGACCTTTCTCACATGAGAAATGTGTCAGAAATATTTTCTTAATAGCCCGCTTGGTGCTGCTTAATCTGTGTTTACAAAAGAAAAAATGCACAAAGAACTGCATTTTTCAGAAAGTACAGAACACCTACCTCGTGCACATCCCAGGAGCTGGGCAATTGATATACATTAGCAATGCCTGAGGACGAGGAGCTGTCTTTATCAGTTGAAACCATCTTTTTTTTTCTCAACAACAAAAATGTAAGCATTCATACTGCAGAAAATGGATAGCAGATGTGCCTTCCCCACCCACCACCCCAAACACATTTGGTGATGTCTCAAATATATGTAAATATTTAGAAATTTTCCAATCTGCTTAAGGATATATGGTAACACAATAGAATTTAAATACAAATATTTATTTCAAATGACACTTGCAAAACTGGAGAGCCTCCCTGCTGATGTGTACAGAATACTATGACAAAGATTATTTAAAGATATGTCAACAGTTTTACATATATATTGGAAAATGCCCTTTGTGTGTGTTCACATGGCTGGGAAACTTGCCTGAGTAAAGGAAAGACTTTGGATCTTTGAGGGTGGCTGGACCCAAGTGGCCCCATGGACCAGGGGCTGTGGCTGCTCTGTCAACAGCACAAGCTCTCCTCTAGGATGGGAAGAAAAAACACTTTTACAGTATGTCTTTCTTTTTGCACTAATAAGATAAACAGCATTAACTGGGACTTGCTCCTGCTGCTCAGGGATTTTTTTTTATCCAGCTCTTGTTTGTTTATTTTTCTCTTTCCTGTTACCTTTGTGATTTGCCTTAAAAAAACCAGGAGATCATAATTTTAATGCTGAAGGGCTGCATTAAGACACATGAAATGAAATGCAATTCCCACTTTCACCACTCTGAGCAAGTGCCAGTCATTTGTTTTCATTCTGAAAGCAGCTGAGCACTCTCTGGCTTCACAGGATGTGAACATTCCCAGTATCTTCATTGAGCATCTTGCAGGATTCTGTTCCTGAGAACAGGCACTCCTCTGTGTTTTTACTGCTGGTGCAGCATTTCCTGTTTCCCCTCTGTCCACATCACAACTTCATGTGTTGTTACTGTTCTGGGCTTAGGGAGACACAGTTATGCAACAGAATCTCAGCCTTTCAAAGATGAGTTTGGCAAAACAATCAAAAGCACTCGAAAAATCTTTTACTAAATATTCTGAAGAAAAAAGATTTTTACTGCTCTACATTAGATCCAGCACACATGAATTATTTCAAGTCAGGAACATGTGCCACAGTTTCTCTCATGACTACTTGGGTGGATACAGTTCATACCTGAGCTGAGGCCCAGTGACTTCAGCAGGACTTTGAGGCTTCAGCTTTCATGTATCAGAGACCAAGCTATGAATCATCCTTGGGGGCACCAGAAAGGTTCTGCCTAAGAAAGAATATACTTATCTGCCTGAAATAGGTCTGGTAGAAAAAGAAATATTTGTGTTTTTTATCTGAAATTCACATATATTTTTCCTGAGCCTCCCATACTCTGGTGGGAATTTGTCAATTATTTATTTGAGTATTGGAGGAAATCAAGAGCACTTCATACCTTTTGATACAGTCTAAAATGTAAAAATTCCACTCTGGCAAAATTGTCTCAGTGTTTTTTTTCTACCTCTGAACTTGACAATATTTTCCTTATTTTTGCTGGGAAACAAACATATCTGTGTTCTTAACAAATGGAAGTGTTTGACTTACAGAGGCTACCTTTCAAATCAAAACTAAAAAATATGATATGGCCAGAGATCATGGGACATATTTTCCAGTTAGTAAGAACTTTTTCTGCAGCTGTGCTGTGTGTCTTGGCAAATGTTTGTCTGTGCAAATATTCCTTCCCCAGATTTATCAGTGCAAAATTTCTAAACTGCTGTTGAGATACAAAGAAAACATTGCAACACTTGAGAAGAAAAACATGTTGGAGAACAGAATAGCTTTTTAGCATTCCACATGTTTTAATTTTTATATCCCTAAGCTTGAGCACCACCCTAAGTGTAGGAAGGGAAGGTCAGGGAGCCTCTTTTACCCCAGTGATGGTGTTAGGTAGGGGAGGTGACTCCTTGAGGGTAGGAACTGGAAGAATATTCTGAAATATGTGTGTCCTGCTGGAGGGAGGCATTGGTTGTGCTGCAGAGAGAGGGTGGAATATTATTGGTAGGTGAAGAAAACATCCTTTTCTTTTAGTAAGGTTGAAAGGAGTGGGAGGAATCAGTGACCTTAAACTCAAGACTTTGCACTTAGAGTTGAAGGAGGGGGAAAACAACAGGGGAAATGGAGACTGATTCATAGTGTTTTCCTTCAGTACTTCCTGCAGTCTCCCCTGCAGTTTGACTTTGGAATACCTGAATTTTGACAGCCTTTCATACAGCAGAGAAGTACTGTGGGGTGTGTGATACAGAGCTCTTCAAAGGCAGAATTAGCATCAGACAGTGTGATGGCAATGGCGAGTTCTTCTGCGTCTTGGCTGTTCCCGTTTATTTTGTGATCTGACAACAAGGTATTTGAGATTAAGAGACTCCTACACAGGTCTCTAATTCACTCACCTACAGGTGAGTGTTAACTCAGATGTGGAGAGAATGTAGAGTTACTGCACACAAGCCATTCCTGAAAAATGTTTTGTACATACCAGCTGTAATCTTTCTGACTGAGATGTGTGTAAAGATGCAAAAAAAGATTTGCTGGTTTTAGTTTAATGGTTCATTAATAAACATTAAATAGCAGAGATTTTGTCTTTGCTAGCCCATTTCTTGATAAGACAAAACAGACTCATTTAAATACAGATACGTATGTGATAGCTGCAGGCAAGTTATTTTTATAATTAATTACAACATTAGAAACCAATCATATAAATATGTTACTGCAGACCAGTCTCCTTAAGTCTAATTCAATTTAAAATTAGTAATTGTTGTGGTGTGTTCTCTAGTAATAATGGAATTCTTGGCAGTAACAGGGAACAAGGAGTTGGCTGGTTTAGAGAACATCGTGGAGATTTCTCCTTTGGTTCCTCCCTTGTCTTCTGAAAACCAGAGGGTCCCTGGAAAGTTCTTTCTATTGCATTTATGGCTGTGTTGTTATTCAAGTCACACAACACCCTGGCCAACTCCTCTCTCCAAAGCACCTACGTGCAAGGCCTTCAAACTCCCATCTCCAGGAGGTGCTATCTGTTAGCAGGATTTCCTCTGCCTTTATGTTTAGAGTATCCAGTGGAGAGGGTTTTCTGTTGTGCTCATTTCACCAGGAAAGCTAAATAGGGTAGTGAACTCCATTGAGCCTAATCCAGTGTTGGAGTATTCTAAGATACTTGTTGGAGAGTTACCATGTTGTTCAAGTTTTCCATTACTTTTACCTTTCACAGGAGTGACTTAGTCAAATAATGATGCAATATTCACATGCTTTGTAGGAATCTGTACATCTGTTTGGCAATCAAAATTTGATTTATCCTTCATTCAAGTGGGGTTTGAGTTTGACTGATGTCACCTGTCCATTCTAGAACTGAAGTCCTTCCTTTTCCTCCCAAACTGTCACAGTGACCTCACATGGAAATGATGCATTTAGTGATGTTGCACGAGACCTTTGGGATTCTGGAAGATTGTATGTCTGGAAGAAATCCACATAGTGCATATGAGGTTGACAGGAGAGTTGCTCTGCTGTTAGAAATCTAAATCCTTTATTATTTTAGCTTTAAAAGTATTAGAGGAGCTGAGAAAATGTGGGCTATCCTCACTAAAGGCAAAGTAGTGTACTGGGCTAAAAGCCTTCACTTTCTATACTCCCCTTTGGAGGTAAGAATATTTGGCACTTTGCTGGAAGCTCTTGCTCAGCACTATGCAAGATAGGGCCCCATGACTGTTTAAAGTTCCAGTTCTGTTCACAAGATATATTCTTTCTGAACACTTTTTTTTAAAAATGTTTTTTTAGAGAATCATTAAACAGAGTCAGTTTTATGACAATGAGTTCTAAAAATATTCTGGGAACAGCAGACTAGTGCATAAAATGTGTTGCCTGCCTCCTCCCCCTAGCTCTTTCAAATAACTAGAGGTCATAACCCCCAAAATCTGGCTGCTGGCTGTTGGTTAGTAGAAACCAGCTGAAACCCTGGTAAGACAAATCTTCACAGCTGTATCATATGTCCTTTATTGTCAATATATCTGCAAAACCTGCCAACTGCTTGTCACTTAACATGAAGTGGATGCAGAGGGGGGTGAAGTAGAAAGAGAAACAGATCCTGCTGCAATCTGAAGGCATGCTGATCTGGTCAACTTTTCTTCTCTTATTTACTTCTGGGTTTTTCCTTTCTCTGCCTATCCAGCCTATTAAAAATAAGGGCACAGTAAGTATTTAGCCATTTCAAACCCAGCACTGTCTTTTGTTTTCCTGGCAGGCAATTGCCAATCCTGTGTAACAAGTCAGCAGCTGTGGCCAGGCTGAGCCACTGCCTGTGGGTATGGCAAGGATGGGGAAAAAGGCTCTAAACCTTCAGGTTTTTAGGCTGGACTGGACACTGCCACAGACTTCAGAGTGCTCTCCACACTATCTCAAAGCAAAATCAGCCTTGGCCCCACCTCACCTCTGTCAGGAGAGCCCTCTGCTCTGGCCCAGCCTGCCAGGACCCCACACCAGAGCCTCCTGCAGCGCTGCCAGCATGCCAGGGCTGCTCCCACTATCACAATTTTCAGCAAGATTTTGATCTTGCTAGGAATAGACAAATTCCATTCCAAAGATACTCTTTCTTTCCTCAAGGGGATGTAGATTTTAGAGAACTATTGTATGGGGTGAGATGAGTTTATCTTCAGTAATACTTCTTCTGGTGCAAGAGGATGGGAGAATGTAAGAGGAAGAAAGAGAAAAGTTTGCTTACTTGTTCCATTGTCATCCTTCCAATATCACAGAAAGCAAGAATGGGATCTTATTCTTAAAACTGAACTTTGCTTCAAGTTTTGAAAAAATATTTTTGCATATCTTTGGAGGTTTTTTTGTAAAAAGGAATTTTTCTAAGGCAATTAAAAATTCCTTAAAAAAAGAAGAAAAACTAGGTAGATAATTTGTTGGCCAGTTCCAGTTTTTATTCCCATTTTTGGTGGGTCTGATGCCCCATGGAAAGGCAGAGCAAGAGCTTCAGAGAGAAAACCTGCCCCACAAGGTGGTGTCCCTCATGCCTAGGAAAAGCTGTTACTGAGAACCAGAGAGATTCTTGCCTGGAAAAGGTCTCTGATCTCAGAGTCACAAAACAATCCTGCTCCCTTTTTTAAAAGCTACTGAAAGAAAATAAACTATTGGAATGAGAATACCCAGAGCATTGTTTCCTGGCCTCCAATAAGGACCTACTTTTCCAGTCTTGACTTAACCTGCCAGCTAGTCCTGCAGGGAATCGTGCTAAAGAGAGAGGGTACAGATCATGCTCAGATTGCAGCTAATTATTAAAAATGGCTTAGTTATGTTTATTTTTAATTGCTTCAAACCTCAGTAGTATAATGGAGCTATTAAGAAATAACTCTCTGAAAGAGTTAACAAAAAAAATTTTTAAAATCAGATAAGGTCCCCAATGCACTTTTGCATTTTATTGACATTTTAATTAAGACTCTAGTATACTTCAGGGATCTCTGCACTTAAATAGAAACCATTTTAATATGCTACACTGGCAAAGAGTAATGGATGAATACAGACCCATATTCCCATATGTTTTATGGTACTTAGTGATTCTTTTGTACAATGTATTATGATGTTAAGACATTTTATGAGTTTCTATTGGCTAAGATGAGCCATATCAAATTATAATTTTGCTCAGTGGATTTTGCTGTAAGCAGATTAAATAGGGCACGTTCTGTATTTATTGTACAGTTAGATCTGCCTGGTTTTGTTTTTCCTATTGTAGTCTTCATTTACTTTTCCCCTTAAAGTGAATATAACAAGCATTATATGAAGAAATTGCTTGGCTCCATTTACTGTGATCTGAGGTGGTTGTTTGCCGGATTTTTTTAGTAAAAGTTGTTGGAGCTGAAAGGATATTTTCCCCCTGATAATTTTGATTTAAATGAATTCTTATCTATTTAACTGTGCCACTAATGTGCCTGTGAATATTTTTCTTTTTAAATAGATGAAGCATCTAGTAGTATTATCTGGGGACTCCAGCAAGCCAAGGGAGATGAGATTATTTGTCTCATTTTGGGCTCTGGAACAGGACTGTGTGTTCAAGGGGTGACAGTTGCAGCTCAACAATGCTTACTAACTCCGGAGTTTAGAGGATTTAGAGTAACACTATGTTGTAACCCCACTCGTGAGCACCACGAGGCAGTGTGAATACCTCTCCAGAACTGAATTCATGTGCTCAAATGTGTGACTTAGTACAGCACCCAGTGGAGCCCCGTAGCTGGAAGGGGGAAAGTCCTTCCAATAGCTTTTAAAAAAGGGAGCAGGATTGTTCTGTGAGTCTCTTTCTGAGATCAGAGACCTTGGTCAGGTAAGAAAGAAGGTGAGGGGACAAGGACAGATGTGTTACAAAGCCAGGTCAAATGCTGATACCCACTTTTACTGTTATTCTTTCTGGATATTTTTCTCGTAAGAGACTCTTTCTGCTTGGTAGTCTAAGTCCAAAATCTCATTCTCATGAGAATTTCAGTGAAAGCAGTCATCCCCCATATCTCCAAAGCCATCTCCAAACAAGTGAGAGCAGCTGCAAGGAATGGAGGGGAAACACTCCAGCTGGTCAACGTGCTGATTCAACAAAGCCTAAACTTTGGGGGGAGTGTGTTAGTATTGATGGAGGTTTGGAGAAAAAAGGCCTTTGGGATTCCATTTCTTTTATACTAGCAAGGTTTTAATGCTGAAATTTTATTATGGGCAAAAAATATCAGAAGAAAATATGTCTTTATTCAAACATATTTCTCACAGTGTAAATGAAGTGTTGTAATTGAATGTGGAGTCTGAGATGATCTTTCAGTTCAGCTTTTCACATTAGATGCTTTTGCCACTTTCAGAAAACTTTTACTTGCTTCTGAATTACCCTAATCCTGCTGCCCTATTTTTCCTTGAAAGCTGTATTTTCTAAAACACTTGTGTTATTCTTCTATTGTGATAAATGATATTTTAATTTAGAGAAGGTTGATGAAGAAGTGAAGCTATTCAGAGAAATGATGAGTTTGTATGTTTGGTACCAGCATCACCAGACAAAGATGACTTGAAATCTGTAGATGAATGAAAGGAGAATGGAGCAGAGGAACAGCACTCAGTCACTGAGGATATTGATAGACAAGCTCAAAAATGGGAAAGGGTCAGAAAATACCTTCCAATTAAGCCATTTTAAGGCAAAGTGAATTAAAGTGGATTTTCTTTTATACTAATTACTTTCTATTAATACATTACAGTGGGACAAAAAAAAAAAGGAAAATGCTGCATTCAGACTTTCTCATCCCTTTTTAGGATTTTGTTCAGAATGTTCTGTACTTCTACATGTTAAAGCCACACTGTAAGGGTAAGACCTTTAAAGATCATCCAAACCTCTTTGGGGCTAGCTGAATCCCAGCAACAGCTTCAAACCCTTCAATTCTTTCTTGTCACTGATAAAGGAGTTGGTACCTGAAGTCACACTACCCCTATGTTAAACATAATAAGTGAGAAGTTCTGTGTTTCCAAACTAAGGTTCTACGAACGTTTGAAAAACAGATGAGGTAAGATGAGACCTGGACCTTCAGGTCCATTTGTCTGCAGCTTAGTGCTGAGTGATTTCTTTCTGATTGAGGTTTTTGGTGTGCTTCAGCACAATTGTGCCAGCAAAGGGCATGTATGTCACGGGTGAGAACACTGCATTGGCACGGGGCTAAAGAGAGCCTTTGCCATCACAGCTCTCTGGGATTCATTAATCCATTCAAATTCTATTGCTCATTTGGCTTTAAGTGTATCTTCTCTGAACAGGAAGGTTTCTGCCACGGTGCATGACAACATCTGTCAGCGCCTGTCCTTGTTAGCCACACAGTCCACAGAGATCTTGTGCTGAGGACCAAAAAGAAGTAAAAGCCTGATGTGAAATTCAAGCCTTTTGCATCCAGCCATGCTGACATGGTTCCCTGTTGCCCGATTAGGGGGATCTCAGCACCTTTGAAGATGGCTTTGCATGGCTGTGGCACACAGGCACTGGGGATGGTGCCAGCTGGGGAATTTGGAGGAAAAAATTCCATGTGTAACTCCAGCATTTGTTGCAACTCATCGTAGAGGAATTTTTTTAGATGTTTATTGTAAAATGATGATTTTCCTCCTTTTAAAACAGGCAAGACACCAAAAAACATCCCCCTGTGTTGATTCCCCCTCTCTGGTGCACTGATGGATATATTTAGGCATTATCTTGCACGTTTGTAAATAAGGAGGAATCAGTGGCATGTGAATAAGTGTGCTGCTTGATCAGGCCTTTGTCTGCATTCATGTTCAGTTAGAGCACAGTTCCCCCCCTTTTCCTTCCTCCTTATTCATGTCTCCTGGTTTTTTGGTCCTCTTCCTTCCCCCCGCCCCCCTTCCTCACTCCATCCCCCTGCTCCTTGCAACAACCTTCTGCCACCCACTGCTTCTTCTTCCCTCCAGAGGAGCTGATAAGCAGCTGTTTTTGGAGGCACAGCTAATGCCATCCCTCGGGGGGTGCTGGTGCACGGGAAGCCGGGTGTCCCTCATGGAGAGCAGAACAAGTCACCTCCGCAGTCAGCACAGCAGCCGCCCGCCTTAGGCCGAGCATGCCGACTTTATCTCCAAATTCAGATCTGGTTCACAGCCCCATGCCAGACATGTGCTTTTTTTTTTTTTTTGTTCAGATGCCTAAGGAATTCCTTGGTATTAAACTTAGGGAGAGACAGGCAGAGAATGTGGTGAGAATGCATTGCTTTGTCTGTTTTAGCATGTGCTAGCAATAATTCCTGATGTCGTCTTGCAGGGGAGAAATACTGCCATGGTAACTTTTACCATAAGCATGAAATCAGCAAGCTCCACTCTGATATCTCTTGTAATTAAATAGCTAATAATGTACAATTGTGATTTATACTAATGCTTTTGATATTTGGTCTTTATCTCGGAGCCCTTACCTCTTGGCGAGGCATCGTATCAATGTGGACATGGTGCTGAGGGTGGGGCGAGACAAGAAAGGGATCTGGGATACCTCATTATAAATGTGAGGCTGGTGCATGAACCGTGTCTGCAGCAATCAAACAGCTAATTGTTATGATTTTGCTGATAGTGTCTTAGCTGTAATATCCTGCACTGTGTCAATTTTTCAACCCTTAATGTAACATATTTGCATATCGAGCCATCACAGTGACTATCCTATCAGCTGTACTTGAGTGTGTGAATCAGAAATGCATTGTTCCCTGTGCCCTTCAGCATATCGGATCAAAAAGCAAAGCTAAGAGATAATTTTTATTTCAATTATTTTTTTTGGGGACTTGGCGAAGTAATCGCGTAGACAGTTTCCTTAAAGATAAACCCCTTGCTCATACATGCGTTAAAATTCAGCTTGCAAGGCACCTAGTGTGGCTGAAGCCTAGATAAAAGAATTGAATTTTTGAAAAAATGAAAAAAAAAAAAAAAGAAGAGAAGCCAGCGTTTAAAGTGTCCTGTGAAAGAAAGAAGGCATTTGGCCTTAGGCATGTGCATCCACTAGAGACAGCTTCAACTCTTATAAAGTGGGGAGTTTTGTGTGAGCACAGATGCATTTTGTTTTCCTATGAGAAAAAGATGATTAAATTATCAGAAACAAAGATAAAAACCCAGGGCTTCCTGGATATTCTTCTTTTGCCTCCCTTGTGTCTCTCTTACTCCTACTGCTTAGCAAAGGTGCTGACTTTATCTCTCTAAGCTTTAGTTTAAATGTCCAACACTGCTTATTAATGAAAGTAGTAGGCTTTTGTTTATTACATGTAATAATGGTGAATATGACTATTTAATATAAATCTGACATTTAAATTCCACTTAGTTCTGAGATTCAGTTGATATAAACGAGTAACTCTTTACCCTAGAGTAAAAACTCCCTCAGTCTGCATTTTAAAGCATTGAAGTTTTCAAAGTAATCAGTTTTTTCAGAGGAACCAAATTGTGAAGACATCTGTTATGTTATTAATTTCACATAAATCTTAAGCTCCTCAAGGCCTGAAATGAGGCTTCATTCAAGCCGAATTAATGAAACATGATTGTAAGTCCCTTGCATGGAAATGCTGTCATACAGTATTGAGTTGCTTATAATCACTGAGTAATCTTGCAGGCTGCCAAGGGAGAGCTACTTTAAATCCCTCCATAAAACAATATCTGAAAATATCAGAACACTAACTATATCCTGGAAGATTAATAGCAGATGAAAATTTCTATGAAATGAATCATTCTTTCTCAGTAAAGGATACAAACATTTCCAGTAACTGCAGATTGAATAATGTGGAGCACAATCCGTGATCCAGATGCGAGGTGCGTTTAAGCTCAGAGATTCGTTCTAAATACAAAGTTGCTTAAGTATGCTAGAATTCTATATAACAGAGAAAATGTTTGGAATTATATAGGTTTCTAATTCCATATGGGCCAAATCCTCAAGGATGTAGTCAAAACTCCCTCTGACCTTTTTTGCCTCAGGAAGGACCCAGGGATTTGGGAATATGCGTACATATTGCACCGAGTGGATGATAACTAATCATAATGAGTAAGAAGTAGCATTCTAATTTTGAATTCTTTCTTTGAACACTATTTGATTTTTGGTCTTTTAATTGAGCAAATGGAACTTGCTATTCCTTTTAAAAAAAATTAATACAACAGTACCACACAACTTATTTTTAATGTTGAAACAGGAACTTTTGAGAGGCTTAACTGCCTTAATCAAACTTCAAAATACTTCATTGATCTCCAGCTGAATTGGGAAATAAAAATCTGCATATGATGTTTATTACACAAATCTTCTGAGTCCTGTTAGCTTTGATATTTTTTTCCTTTTTTTATCCCTTAAGAAACCCTAAAAAAATCAAAGATGATTAAATACAAAGACAATCCTTTTCATGTAGTGGCGTATTATGCAAACTAAATTATAAGGACAGTGTATACCTAGGGTATGTGATACCTGGTAATTACTCCACAATTAGGAACCTTAATGACAGTGGTATCTTACATAATGTGACTTTAGGTGCAGCTGTTTGAACCTGCATAACAGAAGGCTTCAAAATGTCACCAATTTCCTTCTGGATTTCCAGCTAAAAGATTTTTCTACTTTTGGCCCCCAACACCTCCCTCTTTTCTGTCAGATTTGTAAGAATTTTTTTTTTCTCCCAAATGTTTTTATAATCAGGACTTAATTAATTATAAATAAATAATTATAGCAGTTGTATGTATGCTCCTGGTCAGCAGCTGTTGGTGTTGAAAAATACTTTGATGTTTTATACAAGGGAGGTGAGAACAGTTCTAGGAGCTGTAGTTGCAGGAGACTTGTTTATGTGTTTTGATGGTATGAATGAGATTTGTACTGCTGTTGTGAACATATCCCAGCATTTGAAGTTTTCTTTAGGACTGTAATGTGAGACACATTGTACCCATGTAGAGTATGAAATTTTAAGCGCCATAAAATGACAAAATATATCTTTATCCTGTAGGATCCTGGTCTTGCCAGGTTGGCAAAAAGTAAAGTGGTCTCTCAGAATTAGTTTTTGTGGGTTTTTTAACATAAAATTCTGTATAATTCACTGAAGAAAGATGCACTAGAATCTAGCTGCACTACTTGAAATTCTGACAACCTCAGTATGAAATAATAAAGCAAAAAGGCAGCTAGGTCTGAATTTTACCCATTAGTCAGATTCAATATTACTTCAAAGATGTTCCAAATCTGCATTTGAGTACCATATGTTGACACTGTGTTTTGGACACTGGAGATTACTTGAAGTACTGCAACCATGACTTGTACTCTTCCTCTGTAATCCTTGGTCTCCAGGGCATTACTGAATTCAGAGAGAAGCAAACAGAGCAGGGTTGGGGGTTTTGTTGTGTGGGTTTGGGGTTTTTTTCCCTGTTTTTTGGGAAAATTACTCTCTTTTTCGGGTGCTGCTTTCTTGTTCACCTCTGTGAATCCATGTCAAAACAAACAGAGACCTTATCTGGAGAGTGCCACACTTTGAAGTGCAGAGATGCAAATCCAAACATTGCATCACACTGTCAGATACAGAAATTAGTAGCATCCTGCATGTCCTTTGAAGTTCAAGGCTGTGCTTCCATGGAGTGTATTTCCATACAGAAATCAGATGGAAGCTATTCAGACTCAGATAGCAATAATGATTTACTTGCAGTAAATCTTACAGGTTTTAGCCACACTTGGGGTATGATTTACTAAATGCTTTTCGGTCAGATGTTACTTATTAAGATATTATTCCCTTCCCCCCAACTATTTTTTAATTAAAGGCTAGAGATCTAATGTGTTTATTTTTTTCTACACACATGTAAAAGATCAAATAACTATCATATACCAGAGTATTTTTTTTGCATCTTTTTAAAATATTATGATTTACAAACTTTGATAGAAGATAGAACTACTTGACTGCAGCAGCTGTTTAATTACAGTAGAGAGTATTTTAAAATGACAACTTCAGTGGTGGTCTGTTCTGAACAGTGAAGAGAATAAAGTAGGCTGGAGGTAGAAACGACACATTGGTAACTGCAAAATTGTCAAAGGCACTAAATTCTAATGTTTAATCACTTTTTAAATAGATACTGCCTCCTGATCATGGTCCTGCAGCCAACATGCTGTGGCCACAGCTCCCTCTCTATCCCTCCTCTGGCTGGGAGTGCTGCTGGCTCTCTCCTCTTTGCATGGTGCACAAAGGGAAGATCCAGTTTCTTACGTCTTTCAGCAAAAATTCTTAAAGCTACTCCAAAACTTGATTCAGCCAGCTTTGGGTAAGATCCAGCAGACCAGATTTTCTTTGGCTTCATTTGTAGGTCTTCAGCACCCATAGCTGAGGCCAGATTTTTATAGGTGCACAGTGCTTAACAGTCCATGGCTGATAGTTGGAGGTAGTTGCAAAGTGCAGTCCCTTTAATAGGTGAGGAGAGGTTTTCTAGACACCCATCAGACACCAGGACTTAAGCTTTAAAATTTGTCCTGCTTCTTGAGCCACTTCCCTTTCTTCACTGTCAATACAGCCAAGAAGATGGCATCACTTGCTGTGAAACCCAACTCTGTGGAGATTCCCCTTGCTTCCAGTTTTGGATCTTTGAGTGTAGGAAGCTGCTGAAGCACATTTGTTATATAACGAGAGAAAATATCAGTTCTTTAGAGGAATGTGTGGTCTAGGTTAAGATGCTATTCAAATTTGTACATCCAGATACCCTGACCCAAGAGCCTTATCTCTGTATTCAGCATCCCCTATGGGCTTCTAACAACAGATCAAAAGAGAATCATCTTTTTTTACAGTTAACAGACTAATCATTTTCTTTTTTTTCCCTTCATGATTCCCTCTCTTCAAAATTACTGCTTACTGAGTTTTTTGGGCTTACAGTGTGCTCAGAGGGAAACTAATGGGACTCCATTTATACAGTATAATTGCAATTTCAACAATAGATTATTTGCTTGACCATAGGGGGCACTTGTCTTTCACTTTAGATGAAATCGTTTGGAGAGAAAGGATCTTTGCAATACAGCTGCAAAACAGTAATGTGTACATGGATGTGGATGGGAAGGATTTGTGCAGCCATATATTATATCCAAACCCTGAAAGGTGGAGGAAGGAATGAAAGAAAATGGAACTGCTTTGAAAAGAACAAACCATGAGCTAGGTCTATATTTTATTTCTTTCCACTGGGCAAAAAATAGAAGCAAGATGGGAAAAATGAGATTATTTCACATGGTTCTTGTTGTTATGCAGATTGCCTCTTTAAACCCATACGTTCAGCACATCTGGCTCCCTTGTGAGTTTGCTCTTTGAGCAGGGAGGAAAAATGCACAGCGAGATTAAGGGCAAAAGAAGGTGGAAGAACAGAAAAGGAGGAATAGTTGTGGAGTGAGGACTAGCTGGACAAAGGAGGATTTCCCTGAAAAGCTCCAAATCTGTCTTGTCTTCCCTTAAACCTCCTCCTCTTATAGCACCAAAAACTGCTCTCTGTCTCATAACTGTGAGTGGTCAGGCTGGGGCTGCTCTGTGAGCACTGCCAGGAGGGCTGACCAGCTTTGCCTGCTTTGCTTCTGTGTCCTGGTTTTCCTGCTGCTGTTCCTCTCTTTTTCCTGGACCATAAACTCCTGGGGAACAAGGGCTCTGCTCTTCATGGTGGTGCTGCTGCTTACACAGCTGATGAGTTAGCTGCTGGGATAAAGCAAATACCACTCACCTTATTTTTTAGTTCTGAAACAAAGGCAGGACCTGAGCCCTCCCCTCACAGATTCTCAGGTGAGGACTCATTTGTTCACACTGTGACAATGCTTTGCTGTGCTCTGAGCAGACAGTTCTGGAAAAGCTCCCTGGGGAGTGCAGGGCTCTGGATGCAGGGCAGCTTCCTTCCCCCTGCAGGGAGGTGCTGCAGTCTCAAGTGATCCAAGGGGCACATGGGATGTGTTGAGCTGGAGCACATGAAAAGATGACATTTGAAGGGGGCTCTGTTGATGAGAATTTTATTGTACCACTTGTTCTTTTAATCATGGACCGTGGTGGAACTTTTGAAGTCTCCATGAAATTTATCATCACCATGATGGCCCTTGCAGAAGGAAGATGCTCATTAAAGCACCTACATGTTTTACACAAGTTCACATACACAAACATAGAAATAACCATCCTGTGATGTATATCTGCTTGCATCACAGGATGGATGGCCAGGACCCCTATGAGTCAGCCTGCTTCCATACTGAGTTGCTGCTTTCAGTTTATTCTTTATTCTGTGTAATATAGAAAATGTTCTGAAATCCTGAATGATCCTCGCTGTGAGGTGTGAAACTGCAGAGGACCTACCTGGTTGTGGTCTCAGAAATCAGTGGTGAGGCTCACTAGAAGACAGCCAAGTGGGTTTTTTTCCACAAAATGTGTAGTGAGGAACTCTGTAAGTGATGGTCTGCATTATATTTTCTGGATTGTATTCCTTTTGCTGGAAAAATCTTCCCTCTGTGAAAGAGCTATTCATAGCTGTACAAGAGAGGCTGAAATGGTCACATTTTTTTCAGCAGGGTAAGCCACATCTTTTATCTGTTGCTACACTTCCAGCTCCCTGTGCACTACATGACTGAGACAATGCACCAAATAGGTCACGTGTGTAAACTAAATCCTTATAAGGTGTTACCAACACTGTTACTCTCTCCATAACTTGTTCTCAACTCCTCTGAAAAAAACTACTATTATTTCAGGTTATTTTAAGTCAGGATTTTGAGTTTATTTCTTGCTCCCTCCCCTTTAGAAGATATATGAGCTTTACCAAATACTTTTAGACACGGGAACACAGGGCTGTCTTTTAAATGCTTAGAGTGGATAAAGACAAAGAAATCCAATGAGCTGTGACAGCCATATAGCTAGTCTGTGCTAGCTGATCCTTGCAATATGTCTGTGGTTAGATATGCAGCTCCCCCAGTGCTTCCCCGCGGGCTCTCCTGCCCAGTGCTCAGAACACAGCCTGCGCGCTTTGGACCCTGCTGCACGCTGAAAGGAACGTGAGAGAAGAGCTGTGGTTTGGACCTGAGTATTTAAAGGTTGTCACAACACTTGTTCCTCTTACTGAACAGGGGAGAATTGTGTTCTTGCGAGCTGGTCCCCTCTGGAGTGCTGTTTGGCACACAGCTTTTTGTTCCACTGTGTGGTTTCAAGGTGAACCCGTTAATTCAATATGACCCTTTTAAGAAGTCCAAACATTACATGCTGCAAGAGGGAAACAAAGCACTTAGTGGTATGAATCATGCTTTAAGATGGAGCAGAGGTGGTGTTTGTGTTGCCCCAAACAGTTCCATTTTCAGTGGAATGAATTTATCTCAGGAAAGCTTTGGGACACATTACGCCTAATTGCTTTTTAAATTTCAGTGATTTTGGCTTTGCTTTGGGGGAAGGGGGATAGTTTGGCTGGCCTAGGAGGCTTGTGACTGACTTTACCTAGCCAGATTATTCAAATTATCTCTTCAGTTTGGACTAACCTCAAAACAGTGCTTTTGTACATTCTGGCCTTTCTAGGCTGCTGCAGGAAACCCCCACCATTTTCTTTCTCATTAGCCTCGCACCCAGTGGACAGCCTTGTCTTCATGTAGCCCTGGTGTAACTGATGGCACATGGATCTTCTTGTGATGATTTTCTGCTGGGTAAATAAGCACTTCTGAATCCAGCCAAATGCAGCAAAATATGAGATGAGGGGGGCGGGCATCCCAGAGATGTTTTCATGTGCTTTTGCTGATATATTTCAGCTGAGTCCTGCAGAACGCTGTTGTGACTCAAACCCATATTTTATTGCTATCTTTATTAGAGAGCTCAACAGGTACTTAGAAATCCTGGGGGATGGAAATACTGTACCTCTTCAAACAGACAGAAATGTGTTGACTTTTCAACTGTGCAACATTTAAGCGCTGGACCTTTCAACACCTTTTCTCCAGTTGTTACAATATCAGGAATTCTTGCTGGGGGAAATTACTGGGGAACATCTGAAACATTGTTTGTAGGAAACTTCTGAAATATTATTTCAATAACATTTGGCTTCCTGAACTTGATAAAGTGGTTTATGCTCAGGAGTATTTTGGACACTTTGGTGGTCTGCTCAGGGTCCTGCCAGTCGTTGAACACCTTCCCCTCTGACCTGTGAGGAGCCATTGAACTGTGGTGCTGGTGGCAGTGGGGCAGCCATAGGATGGGGAAAGAAAAAGGAATAGCTAGAGGTGACAAGAAAGACAATGGTTTACAGGATTTATTTGTGAAAGGGTGGAGCACATCTGAAAGGAAAAATAATTCCAGAGAAACAAAGGTAGATCCAGGGATGGCACCCTCTGCTATGCAGAGCTGCCTGGTTTGTGTGTGTTGGGAGAGCTCTCCGAGGAGATGTACAAGTGCTGCTCAGGTGAAGTGCTGCAGTCAGCTGTGCCTTTTTCTGCAGTGTCTGCAGCCCTCAGCCTGGACACTGGCTGACAGGCACAGCATGGCTTGGCAAGTGGGAATATCTGGGTGCTGGTCATGGAACTGTTCAGTGTTATGTTTCCTGCTCAGACTTTCCTTCGCTCCCCACAACTGTGGCTGCTCCAAAATTTTTTTAATGCTTACAAACAAGGAAAACTGTAGACATTCTATGAAGAGCCATCACATTGAGAGTGTGATGAGAGAGTCCAGAGTCCATACATTGTTGCAGTGAGGCAGGAAGGGAAACTTTTATAATTCATGAGTAGTGAAAGCTTTCTTTACTTGTGGGATAAATATTCCAACCCGTTAGGTATACTTTATATGTAACATTTGCATCTTGCTGAGTGATTAGTTTAAACAGCTATTTTTATCCTGAATTTCAGCCCACAACTCTCTAATGTTAATTAGTATTAGGAAGGAAGTATGTTTTCTTCACATGCCATAGCAAATGTGCTTTATATAATGATTACAGAACTTGTTTGATCTTTTGTTTTTACTGAACACTGTCTACAGCACTGACGGCAAACTGTTTGGTTTTAGTTTTCTTGTGCCCTGGGCTGTTTTCCACTGTGTGAAATTGCTGAACTTTTTTTTTAGGTGTTTTTTCACAATCATTGAAACTGTTGGAGTAAGATAGAATTTATTGTAAAGGTTCTTTAAATTGCTGTCTTTCAGTGAACACTTGAAATAAGTCCTGCCTCTCCCTGTTTTGGGCAAGTTGAGGGGCACAGCTAAAACTGATAATGTCACAAGTTTGGGCAGAGGTGTTCAAAGGTCACAAGCAGTTCAGGTATGGAACAAGGAGGACATTGGGGGTGGGGTATCCAGAATATACAAACCTTAGTGAATAAGACATTGCCAAATAATTAGAAATTAATTATGTAAAACATCCACAAATTTGTGCAAGTAGGGGAGCTTCTGTGGTTGTTCCCATTCTGCATTCATGATTGTAAATAATGCAGAGACAGTTTTAGTTGATATATATAGGCACAGAAAAAAAGGATAATTATAGAAGTCTTGAAAGGTTTTTCTTGCACTATTATAAACAGAGAGGAGCTGCTGATTCAAGCCCTCTAGCTCTAGGAAGGAGAGAAGTATGAACCTGAATACAAATTTTTTACTTCCTTTCTTTTGTATTTTGAAACTTCAGATCTAACACTTTTCCTGAATACTAAATGTCTATAGTTTCTAAAAAGGTTTTCCTCCCGAAATTTCCTAGAACTACATAAAAGCACATAGAAGAAACCACTTGTTTCTAGACTTGTATCACAAAAATCAACTTGATGTTTCTCTCAATTAATTTAGAATAAACCAAGTGTATTATTAGAGTTGCTTTTTAGTTGTGAACCTGTGACTATGAGATCTGTTTTTCTTAGAATCAAGGAAAGTGGCATAGTTCTTTGTAAACATCCCAGGATCAAACTACTGATCCAGCATGTCAGCGTGCAGAAATTAGTGGATTAAGAGCCCATGAGGCTTTTAAGGACTGGATTGGAACTACTCTAGAACTTGCAACTCAGCTCTACATTGATGGACTGAACTGATTTCTACAAAAAATGCACATATATTTTGCTTTTCACTGGCTATGGATGCCAAATCTAGTTGGCAATCACCACATCTGGGGTGTTTTTTCATTAATTAAATGAAATCCAGCATTCCTACCTGAAATGCTGAGGCTTCATTACTACTGTACAGCCCCTGTATCTGTAGGTGTTCAGCACTGAGATTTCTAAAAGAGAATGAAATAATTGTTTAGAGTGTAGGAGAAGGAAGGTAAACTCCACAAAACAGCCAAGGAGAAAGAAGGGCAAAGGGCAGAAAGGGGAAAGGATAAATCCATCACTGTGAGGGGCATGTGTCCCACCTCTGCCCTGACAGGTGCTCAGCCAGGGTTTGTGTTTCTGGGATCAGATCTGTTCTTTCAGAAGATTTCAGAAAGCTCAGTCTGTTTCAGAGCCATGGTCTGGGGGTCAGAGTTCCACTTAACCTCCTGGCAAGATGGATCAGCTGGGATATGGACCGAGTGCCCCACATTGCCAAACCCCTTTCCCTTCCCTCGCAGCTGCTGCTGTCCTGCTGCTGCCTTTAAGGCACAAGTTCCCGTGGCTGATGCTTTCACGGGGTGATGTCTGCCGCAGTGCCCCGGGCCCAGGTTTTGTCCGGGCTGTTTTTCTTTGGCTGTGTGTGGAAGGAGAGGGGAAGGGCCGGCAGGACGGGAGCGGCGGGCAGCGCGGAGCCCTCGCAGCGGCGGCTGAGCCGAGTCATCAATAATGCAGAATGAATTCCTGCTTCCCTCGGAGCCGAGGAAATAATACCCCGCTGGAATTGAGCAGTGGCAGGGGACACAGCACCCTTGAGACGGCAGGGCTGGAGCTCCTCAAGGGGAGAGCTTTGAGAATTGAGTTTCTCCCTGCGTATGCCTGATTTCTTCTCCTGCCCACTAGAAAATTGAGAAGTCAATTGGCCTTTTATTGTTGGGCTTGAAATGACTTTCCTCTTTTTTTTTTTTCTTTTCAATTAATGTTTTATTGAATTTTGAGAAAGGTAGATTTACAACTGCCACCGCAAAGGAGAGAGGAATAAATATAAAATATTCAGGCTGGGCAGTGAGGAGGCTGGGCTGGAGCCTGTGCCCCCCTGAGCCAAAGCCCCTTCCCAGGCCTCAGGAGCAGCCGGAGGTGACTGGTGGCAGTCACTGGTACCAGCTGCACCTCCTGGGGGCTGGGGCGGTGTCCAGGTGCTTTTTTTATCTGAGGGTGTAGCTGCAGGCTAATGCTGCTGTGGGTTTTTTTTTTTTTTCAGTTCCCTTGCCTCGTCCACAACCATTTTATCTGGAGATTGTGCAAAAGCAAAGAGCACTGCTGGCACTCACATACAGCAGTTCCTGTGTGAGGGATGATTTGTGAGGATACCAGCCATTGCTCCAGCCCTCATGTGAACAAAAAGAGCTGCAGGAATAATTGCAGTGAAAGCAAATTAAAATAGAGACACTGAGGATCTAGCTTGCTTGTAAACTCAAACATTTATGAAAGTCAATTTACCATGTCTATAATAATTGCTGTCAACTCACAGTAACAATTAACTGTAGCTGTTTGCTACAGCAGGAAAATCTTGTGGTAGCACTCAGGAAAAAAACAAACTCAGGTCACCTTGCATGGAAAAGCACTGAATCCAGTGACAAGCATTTCATCTGATTTTAATAAATGTAATCCTGGCTGCTCTGACCTGTGCCATCTGTAACATTATGCAATGGATCTGTTACGTACAGGAGATGTGACATTGGCTGAGGAAGTGGCAGTGATGGGACAGCATCTGATAGCTCAGCTCTGCAGTGTGGTGGCAGCACTCTTCTGCAATAGTAAGGCCTTTATTTATTTTAAAGATATAGATTAATTTGCTTTGGCCTCAAACCCCTTATGTCATGGGTACTGATACTGTTATTTAATTTTCAATTTACTCTGTTTTTGAAATGGCCACAAGTGAGGCAATAACATTTTCTAGCTAAAAACTTTAGATTATAAGAAGTTCCAGACATTTTTGAGATGATCTGATGCAACAATTTGCTATGGATGAAAGTCTGGCTTCCACTTTAACAAACTGGAATTGGAAAATATTTCTTACTTTTCACATATTCTACATCAAAGCAAAAATGACTGTGATTATTTACCAAAAATTGGAGGCATATGTCAGGTTACAGTCTCCTAAAAGACTCTAATATTCAATAAAAAAAGAAATTGGATTCATCTTAGGTTAGATGGTAGATTCTCTTTGTTTGAGCTGTCATTCTGCCCTGTTTTGGCAAGTTGTGATTAGAAAATGATTACTCCATCCTTAAAGTTCAGCTGCATACCTGAAAGAGTGTGGGCAGATTAGCAAGAGCTGCTGTTGCTGTCCAAGATGGGCTCTCACACATCTCCTCTCACTCGAGGATGTTTTGCCAGCACACAGCTCTGCTGTTTTGTGCATTACATTTGGGAGCTGGGCAGAAAGGGCAGGCTGAAGATTCCCTGGCCCCCAGTGTTTTATGAGAGCATCCTTCTAGCAATCACTATTGGGGTAAAAGCAGATTTCTCCCTTGAGATGAGAATCCAGCAGCTTTGCCAAATGCACAACCTTTCCCTCCAAGCATTCTGCTGCCTCCAAGGCCAGGAGACAGTTTTCTTGTCCTGGGAGGGAGGAGGAGATGGCAGTGACCCCTGAAGCTCAGCCTGGGCACCAGGCTGTCCCTCCTGGCAGTGCCAGCACAGCAGTGCTGTCCCCTCCACGACTGCCAGTGCCCACACACCTCACTGCAAGATGTTCTCCTGTGTGAAATGAACTGCTACAAAATGTAACTTGTGCCACTAAATCTCAGAGAATAGTCTTATTTTCACTGCACTGAATGTGAATTGAGAGAAGTCCAAATGTAGAGTAAAACCCTGAGGTTCCCTTTTAGGCCAACCTTATTTGATTTTTTTTTTTTCCACATTTTAAATGCAGCTTGAGTCAGGGTTTTGTACTCTCTGCTAAAAAGCTTTGGAGCCATGTAAAACTGTGATCTCTTCACATAGTTTTGAATGGCCTTGCTCAAACACAGAAGGTTATTAGAAAACACTTCCTACCTGCTTTTCTGCCCTCCTGCCTTTAGGGGAAGGCAGTTCCTGCAGCCTTCACAAGGTAGGGTTGGCTGAGCTCCTGTTTAGGAGCTGCTTGCAGGTACTTCAGAAGCAAGGCTTTCATGAGCCCTCCTGACAAATTTCAGTATTTTCTGGCAGTGTTTTTCTCTTCATAGACACTGCCACAGGAGACCTTTCACTTGTTGAACTAACTAATCACCAATCTTTAGATGAGTCCCTCACAGAAGCCAGATTTGCACATTGTGATGACTCTGAAGTACTTTAAATATCACTTGACACTCCCCACATTAAATTGGTCATTGGTACAGTTCTGTGAGTTTTGCTGAAGTGTGTTGAAGGTTAAGTTTTGAGACCTGGAGCCACCCACTGTGTAAGGAGGCAGGATGACTCTTGGAGTTTCTCAGGGCATGTTTTTCCTGGGCCTACAGCAAACCCTCACTGCTTGTTTCACAGGCAGATAGTCTCAGGTTTTCTGGACAGCAGCTTTGTGAGGCATTCAGATACTTTTTTAAAGGTGCTAACCAGGAAGTTCACAAGATTTGGTGAAAATAATGTCTGCTCAACAAATATTAAGACTTCTTCTGGATGTTTTATGAAACTTCAGTCTTGCTGCTCTAGTGGTTTCTTGGATCAGAATTGTTCTGAAGGCAAATGGCAAGAGCTGGAAATAATACGACAGTGTGTGCTGCCAAAAAAGATTTCTAAGAATGGTGCTTGTGTGGTAATAATAAAATTGGGGCTCAGACATGCACCACTGAGGTCAATGGGCTGGTGGAGAAATCTATCTGCCTCATTTCATAGCAAAGTACTTTCTCCCCCCCCACCATTTCTTTCCAAACCAGGGTTGTGTCATGTCATGCCATCACCACTGTCCTGTGCTTTGGTTCAAGCACCACAGAGTGTCACAGAGGCTTGTTCTGCCCCTGTGCACTCCATGGAGAATTTGTTCATTCTTCTGTGGCTGCTTCCCCTCACCTCAAATACAGATTTTAGATGGAGAAATTCATGTTGTGATCTTTTGTATACAGAAAAAAGACTTATCAAGCTAAGCCATTAAATGTTCATGCACTGAAAGGGATTTCACTTCAAATAGAATGAAGCCCCTGTGGAATTCATTGCACAATATTGTGTCCTTTTGTTCACTTTGTTAAAGATGGAGCCTTGTGTTATAACTCCTTTCCTTCTGAGCATATTTTAACTGTACATGAAATGCTACATCTGAGGTGCAGGATTTATCTTAGCCTATCAGCTGGGTAAATGCTGCTGCTGTATATCCCACTTGTGAAGTTGGCATGACGTGTTACCATGATCTGTAAAGAGGATACAAGCATTTGTGTGGATTTCCCTCATTCAGCCTGGAAGTTGTACAATTATAGGTCCTTCTGTTTAATAGAACAAACAAACAAAATTTATATATGTACTGAAAGGAAAAAAAATGCTATTCAAGTCCTCTATTTTTGCCTTTTCACCCTTTGACCAGCTCTGAAATAATGACTGTATAGCACTAATATGTGGCATTATTCCAATTTTATTGGGGAAATATTTACTTTTATTTCAAAAGTAAGTATTAAAGATCAGGAAAAAAAAAAGAAAACGCCTCTGCTGGACTGATGGAAAATTTATGGCTATATAAATGAAAAGATCAGCTAAACTTTACAATGACAGAGAGCTTGGTTGGTTAAAGCATGGTGTGAATATTGCCAAGGTTCGTGGGTTCCATCCCCATAAGGGCCATTCACTGAAGAGTTGAACTTGATGATCCTTCTGGGTCTCTTCCAACTCAGACTATTCTGTGATGTTATTTAACAAGCAGGACAGCTTTAGAATTTTCATATTACTACACAATATCTGTAGCTATGCATACATAAAAGCAGAAACCAGAGTTATAGTGGCTTGTTTAAAAAGCCAATTGGATAACAGAAGGTAATATTTAAAATTGGGTCTGAGTTAAGACTGTGGTTTTGGCGTTTTACTTTGTGGAATGCAGTAGTTGTACATTTGGGGTGAAGCCTGAGAAACAAAGTGTGGAAGCTGGTTTCACAGTGAATAGCTTCTCTGAAACCTCCAGATTTATTTGAGTAGTGTGTTCCTCCTGCCAAAGGACCTAGTATAGGCACCATGAATTAATCTCATTATTAAATTACTGAAATTTTCTTTACAATGGCAGAAAGAAGTTGTCTTTGGGGTTGAGATGATCAATATTCGGGTTGAGGCCTATGTGCAAATCTTTGTCAGTAATCACAATTGTGCTGGCAGTTGGTGTCTGTGCCAACTCACCAAAGGCAAAAGGACAATTTTTCTGTTGTATGTGGACATGGGTTTCACCAACTGAGATGAGTGATGGAACCAGCAGTAATAGAGCCTCTGTCTCTCTACAGAGCATTTGTTCTGGACTGAACAGATCTTTGATAAAGTTTAATCAAAACTAACACTGTTCTGAACAGAGCCCCTTAATAAGACAAAATATTTGTGAAAAATGTTGGTTCAGTAATTTACAAGCAACAGTAACCAATTTATGCAACACTTTGGGATCCTCCTGCAGGCAGGCTAAACAAATCTGTTATGCTAGGGCTGCCGGTGAAGAACAGCAGATCTCTGCCATCAGGCTTGATGCTCTTCTGTGTATTTGGGAAGAGCAGTGGATTTTTGTGGGGAAGGGATGGTGTGAAAAGTGAGGAATAAGGTCAGGGCTTGGCTTTTGTTACCTCCTGCACAATATGTAATGAGAAGTCAAACAGAATGCTGCTGTCCACACAGCAGGGCAGGGTCTCTTGCCATGGTGTTGCTTTATTTACCCATGGAACAGGGCTCACAGCCCTGTCACAGGACAAAATCTGTGCTTTCCACTAAAGCAAAGAGGAGCTGTACCTATGGAAGCACTGGCTTTTGGTGGCCAACAGAGCTGTGGATGAGCCATACTGGGTGTCTGTCCCGTCCCTGCCGTGGGCTCAGTGTCTGTCCCGTCCCTGCCGTGGGCTCAGTGTCTGTCCCGTCCCTGCCGTGGGCTCAGTGTCTGTCCCGTCCCTGCCGTGGGCTCAGTGTCCCGTCCCTGCCGTGGGCTCAGTGTCTGTCCCGTCCCTGCCGTGGGCTCAGTGTCTGTCCCGTCCCTGCCGTGGGCTCAGTGTCCCATCCCTGCCATGGGCTCAGTGTCTGTCCCGTCCCTGCCGTGGGCTGTGTCCCTTCCCAGCAGGGACTGTGTGCAGAGCACACTGAGTTCACGGCTCCTTGTAGCGCACGCTTCAGATGTACAGTTAATATCCAGCAGATACGTGGGAAGGCAAGCAAGCTACCTTTCATCTCGTGTTTGTAACACAGAAAACCTTCAATATTGAGAACAGATAGACTGGAAGGTAGGTTCACATCTCTCAGCAAGAGAGCTGTAACTTAAATCTAATACACCTGATCAAGGCTTTCTCTCTGCCTTGTAGGTATTTTAATACAAATGTGTCTTTCATTTGACTGATTGAAGGTCTCCAACCTGCAATAAATGAAACATCTGATCCCCTTGAATCCAAATCACTTTTTCTTTGATTTTCTTTTACTTCTATTTCTTCTTTCTTTGTTCTATGGCTAGAGTCGAATTTCCCTTTAGAAATTGAAAGAATGTGTGTGGGTTTTTCTGCTCCTCTTACAGTGAGCCTGTGCAAAGGTCGAGTGGCTAGTTGACTAGCATATTAAGACAGAATTCATTTCACAGACAGTCTGTAGTGATGTGCTTTACATATCATTATCACGCTGAATTGAGGGAAACTGATTATACAAATTAGTTACTGTACATTATTCTCCAAAGCCTTTTATTTGCATAACCAATAGATTTTATGCAAAAGAATATTCTGAGAAATCATACATGATCATGTATAGTTGAAAGAAAGTTGTTAATATCTAGGTAGGAAAATAAGCAGACATTATTCAAAATTTAAGTTTAAATTATTGTGTGTCTTAATATTGAGTGTATCAATTAGCTCATGCCAGACGTAGTCTTTAAAATATAATTCCTGTAAACACAATTGCGCCTGCAGTCCAGAGTGCTGGGAGCTGCTGATTCCAATGTTCTTTATAATTATGTCTTTGTATGAATCAATCAGTTTAAATATAGAGCGACAGTCTGTTAAAGCCATGACCTCCGTTGGGTTTATTTTTTACTTGGGTAGTCATGTCTCTTTCCAGATGTCAGTGACATAATTTGTATGCTCAGCATTTCTTGTGCAGAGATATTTTTTTTTTGGGGGGGGAGGTTGGGGGGGAGGAGAACCTTCAGAAGGAGATGAGAATTGGAAATATTAAGCTGTAGGATCATTGAAAGTGTTGCTTTTAATCTGTAACTATAACCATGTTTGTGGTGAAGTGCTAACCCTCCCGCACGTGAACACACTTAGTCTTTGCATAGATATTGCGCTGGGTATTAAAATGTATGTCAGGCTGCAGAACAAAGAACACGTGACATTATGGGCTGAATTCATAGTTACAATAAAAGCAGCAATGAAAATTCAATAAGGGGACTGGAACCAACAGCGTCTTTGTAGTTTTTATCTCTGCTAGGGTTTCCAGAGGAGCTGTTAGTGATTAGGGGCCCCATCCTGTGCGTGTTAGCGAGGCGCGCTCGCTGCCCGCGCGCGGCACCGGGCGCTGAGAGCTCCCGCGGGCGGGCACTGCGCCTGGGCCACGCGGCTCCCCACGGCCCCGGGGTCCTGCCAGGGTGGCACCCGAGCAGGGACAGAAAGCAGAGGAGAGCCAGAGTCACTCAGAGTGCATTTTGCCTCTGTAGAACTTTCTAGGGATTGGAAACACGCAGTGCCATCCAGTTGGCAGAGGAGATGAACGCTGATGTGCGCTGCGTATGAAAGCTAGACTTTATGGTTAGTAGGTCTCCAACGTAAAAGCTCTAAAAATAAGTCCTTAAAACTGTTGCAGCCCTTTTCACAATTTCGTTTCCCTTACGTTTCTGTGTTTGCAGTAAACACATCTTTGATGCTAAAAATGGAAGTGTTTTATGCACTCATTTTTCTGAACAGAAACACTCACCTGACTTTAACTTCAATGGAATAAGACTGTGTTAAAAAAACCAATACTTTGCTCTGACAAGTTGTTTGGATGCAAGTCTGATGCATTTCAGAAATGTTTCTTTTTCAGTGAAACTTCAGGTTTATTGTATTAATCACAAAATTCTAGTTTTGAAGAAAAATTTTACAGAACATTCCATATTGTATAAAGTGTTTATTTACATTCTAATGAGAAGGAATTATTTTATTTAAATATATCCTGTTTTTATTGCACTGTTTTTGCACCTATAAACTTTAATAGCTGTGGACACTGATATTGTTTTGGGAACTTGTGAGATTACATATATAATGTATGTGGTAATGTAGTTTCCAGGGACCTACATCTTTATTTCTTTTAAACTTTCAAAATCACGATCAAACTTTCAGCTTTTCCTTTGTATTTTTCCTTTGGATTAGTTTCAAGCTGGAGTGAAAGCCAGCAATTGTTGGTAGCGTGGATTTGACATTTTCTCATGTACCCTGCATATTATTTGCAGTAAGATTAGCATCAGAAGAACTGACTTAGATCAGTTGTCTTTGCTTATACACACCCTATGTTTCTCAGATTTTTGGAGGGTTTTTGGGGGATGGTGTGTGTGTGTAGTGATATTTAGTTTCCCCATCCAAGCATACTTGATCAGCTCTAGCTGGGTGTTTGTGTCAGAGGACTTGCCAGGTGGAGTGTATAGGTGGAGGATAAAATGAAAGCAAAGAAGGCAATGTAAAAAATTAGATGTTGGAATGGGTACAAAGGAGACCCCGTGTTCATTGGGATCACAGTCCTGAAATTGGCAGCAACGAGCTGCTAAAGCAACATGGACCTGTCTGGATAGAAGAGGCTGCTTAAACTCAAGACCTAAATGATTTAAGCACCCTGGTGTATAGTTTATAGTTGTCCCCAGCTAGGGGCAAATTCTGTCTCCAGTGACATGAGCACCCATTTAAAATCAATGAAAGCTGGAGATGTGAGAGACCAGGTTTTGTGCTTTTGCTTTTGTCTTGTGTGACTGTTAGCAGAGAGTTTCCCTGAAATGCATCTGGGCAAGTTAAACCTGTCACTCTTGTGACAGGAATACTCACGTTAGTAGCCATAATGTATTAGCTCTTGCAAAATATTTAAAGAATCTGGCCTTTGGCTAGTAGTATTTTTCAGATGTCACTTTGTTTTTAGCAGTATTAGAAAAGTTATATTTTTGCCCTGAATAGTAGATTTATTTTGAAATTAAGTAAATGGCAGAACTGCAGCTCTCTTCCTCTCCTGCATAAAACCTCTTTTAAGTTCAAAGTGTTCAGATACATAACTCTAAGCTCTCTCTTCCTGATGCTCAGTGGGCTACCTTACTTTTTTTTAAATTCATGGCAGGGTCTCAGAGCAGGGCTGGCAACCTCAACTAAAGTAACTGCTGCTTTTATTTCCCTATGTCTTTAGTTCTCTTTTAAGGTCTCAAAAGACCACACAAACCAGCTGACAGAGCAGGAAGAGAGATGAAAGATGGAGATGGTAATTTTCAAAAAGAAACTGTGTTGCAACCGATGAGTTCTTTATGACTTCTACTTAAAAGCATAAATCAGCCCAGGTTCAATTAAAATTGCATCTAAATTGCACTAAATGAGCTTTTCCTGGTTTAGAGTTTCCTTATGAAGGTTTTGTACATCTCTGAATAGCAATTGCAAGTTCTCAGGAAGCTTAAACCATGAAAGCTCTGGGGAGGATTTTAATGCCCACTCCTGACTCCCACCTCTCACCCTATAATTTTTCTAATATTGAAGGCTAAATTCTTCATGAAATAGAAGCATAAACAGTGCTTAAATCATGACTGTGTTCTCTCTAAATGTTGTCTTATTTGTTGCTGCTGCCTTAGTGTTTTAAAATTAATTGTGTTTTCGTTTGGCTTTTCAGCAACTTACTAAAACTCCCTACATCTCAAGCATGATTGCAGGTGCATTTAAAAGGTTAATTTAAGAGCAAGTAGCAAACTCCCTTCACCAGAAGTGAAGTAGCAGAGGCTGGACCAGGCCCAGATTTTGCATTCAGTGAACTCTCATGTTGTATGACAGGTTTCCATCAACCTGACTTGGCTAAGGTTTACTTGCATTAGAAGGCAGTGGACTGGCAACATTTTTTTTGGTGGAGACGTCATACTCAACCAAGACTGACTTTTTATAGAGGGGTAAGAAAAAAAAAAAAGCCTTGGGGATTGGTCATTGAAATTAAATCTTCAGTATGACATGCATATGGAGTCTGAGAAAGTCCTTGCAGTTTCTGCTGGAATGGGTCATTTCAGAGAAATCATCCAGCACTCAGGTCCTTTAAATCAATCAATAAAATCTTCCTTTATAGAGGAATAATCACATGGAAACAAATATTCCCCCTTGCAAAGCTTCTGAAACCATTGCCAGCCAATGGAAGCACATTAGCTCCTTTCATACTTCTTGCAGATCCCATTTACATAAAAATCCAGCCACCCAGAACTCAGTTAGAAGGGGCCAGTGTAACAGGAAGGCATTTTTTGAGCCAGAGACACTCTATAAAGAAAAAAAAGCTTGCTTGACATAGACCAAAAATGACAGTGTAAGTGGATCACCTGCCTGAAAGGCTCTCAAGGAGTTGGGCTGTCCAACCCCATGTCATCCTGTCCTGACCCCTCAAGAATTCCTTTGATCTCCCATGAAGAATTCAGCCTCCCAGGCTGTCATCACCCTGCAGGAGGTGCTGGCCTGCCCAGGTACAGGTGCAGTGGCCATGGCCATCCCCCTGTGCTCCAGAATTTGCTGCTCTGTAAGGCTGGAACAGCTGCAAGTGCCTGAATGATGGGTTTAATATTTAAAAACTTAAAAAAGGAGGGGAAGCTGCAGCATTTTTATAAGCAGCCTCTTTCCTGTTGTAATGCTAAAATTAACAAATTTGGCACTGCTTTTGCTTGTTTTTGGATGTGACAATTTCACCAGGCAATCATTGCATCTGTATCTTGCTGCAAAGACTTCTCCTCTGGAGAGCAAGGCTCCCGTTGTGGTCTTCAATCTTTATGTAAGTGAGTGTGCTGGCTTACAAAGCAAAAGCTGAAACCCTTACAGAGGTTTTATATAAAATCCTTGGTTATGGGAGTTATTCACCTCCCTGTTTTCCACACTGACAATACTGCCAGGTTATTGCAACTCTGAGGAGTTCCACTGAACTGGAGTTTTGCAGGGACTGTAGTAGTTTGCACTATGGATGAGGTTTCAAAGCGTAATGAAATCACTTGTGAATCTGTTTTATTTCATGTAGCAATGGAGTAGGAAAGCTGAAAAGCAGTCTCTCTGATGAGCAGGTGGCAGCTTTCAAATGAAGAGTAAAAAATTCTTAAGGACCTTAATTTGATTGCTTGTCATGACCTGGTTCACAGACATCACTGAGCATCAGCAGTGTTTGAGTGCTGGGTCCTGCAGGACCCTTTGGATGTCTTGTTCCATACTGGGGGTTGGGATCCATATGGTGAAATCAAAGTCCAGCCAGATGTAGCAGGATTTTGTGTGCTACTACCCTGACTCCTTGTATCAATAAAGAGATGTTTTTGTAAAATAGGAACAAACTACAGTTCCAGTGGAATGTAGTAATTTTCAGCTCGATTGTGCTGATGGCACCGAGCCCAGAGCCTCAAGCAGCCGTGGAGGTGACACCTTGGGGAGCACAGCCTGCAGCTGGCTGGGGAAGGGAGAGCCTCTTGTCCTCACCCCCACTTTGCACTGAATTGTGCCTCTTGATAAACAAGGAGGGCAGTGCAACTGCCCAGTCGAGTTAAGTTGTGTAAGATCTGCTTTTTAAATAGTTTCCCCCTGGTCTGAAGAAAGTATTAAAAAAAAAGAAAATCCTGCAAAATCACATTTTAAAAGCTTTTGGATTATGTTTTTGACCTTTTTTATTTTACTTTTGACTTTTTAAATTTCCTATTTTTTTATACTGCAAATATGTAATTTATTTTGGGCATTTAAGAAAGGAAACAAATTCAAATCTCTTCCTTCTATAAGTATTTCAAGAGGTGATGTCACAAATCTGCTGGTTTGCTTAAGGAGATTTAATTGATGTTTTTAAAAAATGCCATTTATATGAAAATAACAGTTTTGATCAGGCCAACCAACCCACACTATTTTTGCACTTTTCAAACAGCCTTTCTGGTTAGTTTTGTTACAAGCAAAAGGAAAGATTTGAAAATTCCTCCACTCTGGCCCTCCTTAAAGTCCTGCTTACTGCTCAGCACAGCCTTAGAAATTAGCTGTTGGTGAGAAATGTATCACACCAGAAGGATGCATTCCTTTAGTAAATGGACTGAAAATAAAGGGGGAATGCAGTGTTTTGGTTGTAATATGTTGATTAGCCTGTCAGAGCAAAGAAAAACCACTCTGACTTCTCTGCCTGTTGGAGCACAGCAGCCAGGGCTGTAACTGAGACATCACAGGACAGGTGCTTTGAAAATTACAGAATTTAGGGAAAGGAACATGTGGCTTTCCTGTATGATCGAGAGGTTGGTCCTTGCAGATTTCAACACCCTACATCCCTCCTTGCTCCTTGATTGTGTGTCTTTTATGTTAATAATCCTGTAGATTTGAAATGGCTTTTCACACAACTAAATAATTTCTGTGCCTGCCAGTTAGCAAAAGTCTAATTTAAACCTTTTAAAGGTTATTTTATTCAGAAGTGAGCTTCACCTTATTACACGTGTCCAGTGCTAATCATTGAGGTGATTCAGACATGAGGGGTGCAGAATCATCTCCCAAGTATGCTCTCAAAAACCTGTTAAGTTTGTTAGAAAGAGGCCCCACTGCTATAAGCAAGACTGGTGGTTCTGCAGAATCTGGGAGCTGCATTGCTTCTGCCTTTGTGCTTTGATTTTTTAAAATGTTTTATAGATTTTAAATAAATCAAAAATACTGTATAAATTCTACGCTACAGAGAATATTTAAAATCTTTTTAGAACTGGGCCTTAGGTATCACCTGGAGGTCTGTAAATACCTGCAGTGGTTTGCTGCTGCTAATGCTGTAATTACATTTCAGCATTGACTCACACTTAGGCTTTTTTGTGTTTGTGTTCAGCAGCATAGTTCATTTGAAAAGTGCATAAAATATAAATATCCAAACTTCAAAGGTGCTGTAGGAGAGGTAAATTGCCAAATGTTCTGTGATTTTCTCAATAGTTTTATGATAACATAAAGGCAGTGTTTCATCAAAGAATTTTTTTATTTGAGAAGGATTGCACCAACTAGATATAAATTATAAATCATGTTCTGTTTTACATGTGAAATGGGAGCTCTGAAGTGTATCACACTTGAGCAGATGGAGGCTAGGTGTTTTCATGTTTTTCTGAGCCTGTTTTGTTTGTGATGCCATTTTCTCTATAATCTAACCTTAAATTCCTTTGCATAGGGGCAAGAATCTATCACCACATAAATGCAATTATTGACAAGTGTTACTAGGAACAGGGACAATGAGAAAATCATCAGTAACACACTGCACACCCCCCCCAAGCCCAAGTGACATTTGTAACACACAAGCAATAAGCTAATTGAGCAGCTGTTCAGGTTTCCTGACATCAGAGATTTTATTTAACAAAATTAATGATCAAAACTAGTGAATTAAAAAATGCTAAATATATATTTATTCAAGCAAAAAAAGCTGATTTTGGCTTTATCAATTCTAGGAGCATGGCTGAGTTTTGGTACAATTTAGAAAACTTTGAAGGATTTTGTCTAAATTACAGCCTGTTTGTTCATTATTGTTAATAAGCAAAATTTTATTGTGTTTACAAATTGTAAATTGAGCTGAGATTTCTCATTCCTTTGATGGCACCTTCACTACCAGGTAATAATATTAAAATCAAATGACATTTGAATGAAAAAATCTCTTGTGCCTGTGTGCTTGCATGCTGCTTTTAAGAATGAGTGGGAGAGAAAGCAGAGGGAAGGGACAAGTTTTGCTGAGCAGAGATGAGAAAAGGAAGCCCCTGTGTGTGTTACATGGGCAGAGATGAAAGCAAAACAACCCAGAAGCACCTTTTAGCCAAGGAAAAAACTGGTGTGGTCTCCCTAGACTTAGTTTAAACCAGCTGCAAAACAGGATTTTCTGTCATTGTTACTGACCAGACTTTGGACACTTATCAGCTGCATGTGTTAATAGCTTGTTAATGATTGATGCCGAGGTCTTTTATGGCACCAAATGAAAGTGAGAAATAAGTGCAACATTTCGAGGTGACTTTTGCAGTCACACTCTTTGCAGAATTTCAGCTATGTTTTAAAACATTTATGCCTGTCGAGATTACAGAGGTTACACTGCAACTCAGGATAACACAGAGCAACCAGGCTGGGCTGTGCATTCAGTCCTACACTGAGCAGGAAAAATACAGCAACCCTCAAAATGAAAAGCTAAATTTTAGAAGCTGATGCAGTTCTGGCAGAGTGTGTAAAAGGAGGATAAAATGTATAGGTGACTTGGCATGTGAGGCAAATAAATACCAGACTTGCTGAATGCTGTCTGAGGAGAGCCCCTCAGCACGATGCATTTCCCGTGGGCTGTGTATTCCAGAACTCACACAGGAGCTGATCTCCCCATCAGCTGCACTAAGCCTTTCTGCTGATTGCAGTTCACCCTGTGTGGTTATTTACCTCACGTGTAACCACACTCCTCCTCTGCCAACCACACTAAGAATCGACAGAAATCTGGAAACATTGAGTACTTGGTTTGGGAAAGCAGAGAAAATGTGTAGGTGTCTGTAAAATTTCATATGTATTTATTTTTCCTCTGTTCACACTATTCCTTTTTACCATTACTGCTTGCCTGTCATAAATCCAATTAGTGAGCTTTCTACATTGCAATAAACTGCTTTTTGGGAAGAAAATTTGTTTTGTGAGCAAAGCCTTTTTCCTAAAACATGACTGTAATTTTCTGGTTTTTCACTGCTTCACAAAGCATTTAAATAAAAGGAAAATAAGCTCTAGCACCACACTTACTGTAATATCCCCTCTTTCTGCAAAACTCTTTTTCCATTTCCAAGCAATTTTGTTCAAACAAATATTTCTTATAAGGATGAAACAAATGGAGATAATAAAACCAAAATAAAATGTGAAATAGATGCATAGATCCAGCACAGAATAAGCAAAAATTTAATTACTGGTGCAGTTGTGTAAGTTGGGAAAGATCTAGGTTGAAGTCCCTGGTCTGAATCAAGGATTTAAACCCAGGTTTGTCACACTTTGAACAACTGTTCTAATTGCTACCAATTGTCATGTGCTTTCTAGGTTTGACAACAAATTCAGTTGAATACCTAAGAAAACTCTCCTGTGAAGGGGATTGTCAGTACTGATATGAAAGTTGTATTTCCTGCAAATAGATATCTTCTGAAAAATATTGTAGATTATTTTGGTGAGCTATTTATTTTCCTTTCCTTTGACCAAGTGAATTTTGACTCATAACACACCAGAGGCTTTAATGCTTGCATTGGTGTCTCCACGCTGTGTTAACTCTCAGTGTTCCAAATGGTCCCGAGTTTAAACACAATCTGAAAATATGGTGAACCTTTCAAGCTAGCTTTGGAATAGAGCAGCCCTTGCTTCTGCCTTCATCCTGAATTTGTGTTAATTTTTTTGTGCAGTATTGTAATAATGAGTAATTGTAGGAATTGGGAACCCTGCTGTAATATGGAAATGACGCTGGTGAATTATCTCTGGTCACTGTGTCCCTTATTCTCATTATTTATTAATGCCTTTTTTTTTTTCTCAGAAATAACAAATTAAATCTTAGGAGACTTGGAGGTTCAAAGGGTTGGTCATTAGTCTTTGCTAAGTCCAGTTCAGAGGAGCTTAGAACAGGAAACACCATTAAATTTAACATTTCAGCATTTCACTGAGCCTAAATTCAGACAGCACTACCACTTTCCTCAAAGGAAGTACAAAAGCCTATTGTATGATAAAGAAACTGATTTTTTTCTTCATATCAAGTCATTATAAGTAGTTCATTCTGGTTTCAGAGACATTAGTGGGTTTAGATATTCCTTTATGTAGAATAAAAACCAGCAGAAAACCTTGATGAGTTTTCTGGCTGTATCCACAGCCCATGTACGCTTTCCTGACTGGTTCATTGCAGACCAGAGCTCTTACAAATGAGACCAAGGCTGCAGGGGAGTGATTTCTATTAGCAAATTAAGAAATGGTGGCTTTCAATATATAGTAGTCATCATGAAAATGCCAACTCTTACTGTAATGTAGCATCAAAGAACAATGGCTCCTTTTTGAAAGGAGATTTCTGTAAGTGCTGTTAACAAATGCTGACTCTGTAGTAGGAACTACTGTAGAACATGAACAAATACAAGAGAGGCAGAAGGGGCCAAGAACTTCCTATTTATTTTCAAAACTGTATCCTTATTACACACTCTAAAAAAAACCTATTAGCAACAGTGATGCTTCAGTGATGCTCAGAGAGGCTGACTGCATCCCAGCAAGGCCTGTCCACCTGCCTGCCTGGGCAGATGTTGGAAGAGCCATGTGCAGGACAGTGCCTGCTCTGATGTCACCCCCCAGCATCCCCACACCACCTCCTGCCTGTCATTTATTCTGCAGTTAAAGCTCCAGGAAATGAAAAAGGTGGGTCACCATTTGGGGTAACAGCAGACACATAAGTAATCACTGTGGGTTATCCTGTGCAAGTTCTATTGAAAATAGGGAGGCTTCTCATTTGCCACAACACCTTTTACATCACCGTATCTTGCCATATTTTACCCAAATTTATAAAATCCGTGTTCCATGAGGTAATTTCAGGGTATGTGCCAATTCTCTTTGCTTGCCATGAGTAGAAGAACATTTATAGGAGATGGTTCTCCTGTATTGGGAGGACAATAAAATGTATAGCAACCAAATGCTTCCTGAACTTGGGTGTCAGGAAGAATTGTGTCAGCTGCATGCAAGAGAATTGGAGATTTGTTCTGGTGCTGCAGGAGCTGAAGGCACAGCAGTCAGTGGCCTGGGGTGGTGAGGGCACCTGGAGAAAGCCTGACTCCAGCCCAGGACAGCCATGGCCCCTTGCAGGGAATCGCTGCTCTTTCTGCCTTTGTCTCACCTGGGAAATCCCACTCCAGGATCCTGAGTGTCTGCATTTGAGAATATAGAGCAATGGCTCACCTACCTGGCCAAGGCAAGCAGAGCTGGCAGCACGTCAGGGATCCCCAGAGGGAGGAGAGGGAGCCCCTTTCCCTGTGCCAGGTGTGCGTTCCTGCCCCCTGAGCGCGCCCTGCTCCGGCCCCAGGGTGCTGCAGTGTCACTGCCACCACAGCTTGTCAGGGAGATGCACACTGGCAGTGACAAACACTCTGCAGGAGTATTTGCATTGAGTCAGCAGGTGCTGGTACGACAAAACTGTGCTGTAGCTAAGGTGAAATTTTTTTTTATAAATGTATGATGAGAAGAGAGTAAGTCCAGAGCCATCAGAGAAACAATTTGCTCTAACTTATTTTTAACTACTAATAAAAAATTGTGGGTTTATTAGGCCATTAATGTGTTTTTGTTTTAAGAATGTGTGAGTTCACTGGGGACTGTCTCTGTTTTTCCCAGGTTTGCTGAGAGGAAACTGATAGGGGAGTTTTGAAATAAAGATAGAAGGTGTCGCTGACGAGCAGCCAAATGTCCTTAAAAGCTGAGACAGGTTTTTTCCAGTAGTTCATTTTAACCTTTCAAAAATATTTTTATCAATTTCAACTTGATAAAAATTCAGGTTATGGTTTTATTCATTTTGAGGGAGATGGTCTAAGAATGTTGAAAACTTAACATGTATTGAAATGATAACACCGAAATATTTTTTAGACTTCAACAAAAGAGCTGTTTAAAAAACAAACTGCAGGTATCACTGTGTCTAAAGCAGAAAAATATCTTTTTTGTTGTGGCTGGGTAGGACCATTATTAAGTATCCTAAATTTGAGTTATAGGCAAAAAGCACCAACCAAAAAAAAGTAAAGGGAGGAAAAAAAATGTGTTTGTCTTCCAAAAAGCAACAAAGTAAAAGGAAGAGAACGTGACCACACACTCAGCGGTAGAAAAATATTGCTTCAGTGATAGGCTTGCTTGTGAAAATGGTCCATGAATGTGTTCATGGTTGTGAGACACTTTTTTTACTACAGTCATGCAAGCTGTGTGTTGCCAAGCTCCTGCTGAGCAACAGAGGGGGAATTACTGGAGCTCCATTCACAGTTTCAAAACTGTTTTGCATTAATGGACAGCCTGAACTGGATTTGGGTTAGGTTTCACTCTGAGCTGCAGCTCTCTCTCTCCACCCCCTAAAATAATAATAATAATTACAAAAGTATGAGACAGGACCAGCGTCTCCACCTCCTGTTCATAACCCAGCAAACCAAATATTATTGCACACATTATTGAAGGGGTGAGGAAAGTGAGAGGTCACGAACTGAGCTGGATGAATAGCTGGAGGTCAGATCAATCTCAGCCCTGTGTTTCATGGCTGAGGCTTTAGCCCATAGAGACTGGGTTAGTTAAACTGCCTTCTACCCAATGATCACATATTCTAATTTAAACCACAAATTTAACAGCTAAAAAAAAATGTAAACTAAAGGATTCTTCTGTGTTTAGTAGGCAAATAACTGACAAATTACTTTTTCACTTTTATTAGTGTATGGGGAGGAGTGGAAGGAAGGGAAGAAATGGGCATGAAGGTGGGTGTGTAGTGTTTGGAAATGAGGCAGAATTCAGTGCAAAGTAATACCAATTTTGTGTTTTAGCAGTAATCCTGTGAAGAGAAGCTAGTAGGGAAAGAGGGGAATTGTCTGACATGAGAAATAAGCCCTTTTTTTGAACATTCTCTGAATGTCAATGAATAACAAAGGATCTCAGATTAGACACCCAAAAATTAATGCACATGATACTACTGTGTCCCCTGATCTATAGGATCAGATAGACACTTTTAATTGCAGTTTTGGAGTTAGATCAAAATGCCAGAATACAGAATGTTGCTAATGGACTGGGAAGGGGAGAAGGTGGGATTTAGGGCAAACCAGCCTGATTTGGTTTGCATCAGACCCCTTTGAAGTGGCAGCAGTTTGTAGTTGCTTTGTGTTTTGCATTGCTGCCTTTTCATATCTGAAGATTCAAACAATAGCTCCTGGTTATTATCCCACATATTATTGATTAAAAGCTTTGCCCAAAGACCTTCCATCTCACTCTCCAGCTTAGTGTGATTTACTTTTCTTTTTACTCCCTGTAACATATGATTAATGCTGAGCTAGAGAGTCCCAGTGAGATGAAGCAGAGTGTCAGGTAAGATTTGTCAGCTCGGAAGTATAGATTATTTTATGTTTCTCGAACTTTGTGGGCCCAGGGAACACAGATCTTGATTGTTAAATCCATCCATACTTTCCCTAGGGCTATAATATGCCAAAAACATTAAATAGCCCACTTAATACATAACCTCATTCTGTATGCTTGACTATTTTGTTTTTAATTTTTCTTCCCTTTCCAGGCTGCTCAAATGAGATGGGATCAAAGAAAAAAATTATCCTCACTGGATTTTGTTAAAATATTAATAGGTTAGGGTTGACTGGCTAAATTGAATATCTATGCTGATCTTGCTTGCATGTTTAACTTGTGCTTAGGAAAATATGTTTCCTAGGTGATAACCTTTTATGTACCAGCCTGACTTCATTGAAATGCATAGAGATAAAAATATGTCACACTCCATGGCCATGCTATTCTTGTGTGGCAGTGTGATTATTCACATGATAATTGACCCCCACCTGTAGACAGCTCAAATTCTGTAGTCAATCATTCCATTTGATGTTAAAATATGTGAAAGTACAATTATATAATTTACATTACAAATCATCCTGAATGCCAGGCATCTCAGAACCACTGACAAACGAAAGGGGAAAAAAGTCAATAAATGAAGTGAATTACACCAGGAAAAGAATTCAACTTTTCTTATTTGCTCCTGCACAACAGCTTTTATGTGGGTGTTGTTGATGGAGCTCAAACAGACACTGCTCAGTACTGAAATCTGACTGCCTTTCAGCCCCTTCCTAAGTTTGGTGATACTTTCTGGATAAGAATACTTCCTTTACTGTGGAGATGAGACTCGTCCCCAGCAGCTAAAGGGAGAAACATCCATGTCAGCACAGATTTGTGCCACAAAGGCAGTGGGCCTGTGAGCTCTGCTCCAAATACCCCACCTTTAAAACTCTTGTCTCTGGAGACTTTCTGTGTATTTTAAAGCTGTAGAACAGTTCAAGAGCATGTTTGTGCAGTCACAGATTCCTGTCTGCCATCCACCTGATTAAGGCTTGTTTCAAACTCTGTTGTCAGTCTTCAAATAATGTGGGCAAAGCAATCCAAATCAACTCAGCCCATCCCTGCATAGGAAATGTGGGCAGTGATGGGCTTAGATCACTTTGCTGGTTCATACCTGTCTGTCTGTCTGTCTGAGTGCTGGACACAAAGAATCTAAATTTCACATAAATTTCATGATAGGTTAAGATTTTTTAACTATGTGTGTTTCCTCCCCACATTATTTTGGGTACATCAGGCCCTTTACAGCAATCTCCAAGATATGGCTGTAGATAGTATATCAAACATGGAATATTCCTGAAATCTCAAGGGTAGGCAGTATAATCCTCTTTTTACTTATGGTTATTCAGAAAAAGAACCTTCTTGGAAAGATTATTCCACAGGTCTGTACTGGAGCATTCCAGTCTGTTGAGAAGACAGACCCAGCTTGGAAATGTGTAATCAACCTTGTAGCAAGAGAAAACTCACTGTTAAATCAGTTAAGTCCAAAAAACGGAGCATAAGAACCAACACAAAATAATAATGCTGGTAAAACAAATTTAAAGTTTCTCTCCTGGCTCTCCTTGTGCTATTCTGCACACTCCTCAGCCTTCATACTGAGGAGCACCAGAAATAGCAAGTGTTAATATTTTCTGTTTGGGTTTAAAAATGCTGCTGTTTTGCATTACTGTACTAAAGACTTTGTCAGCTGTAGATTCTCTCTTATAAATTATAATAATATATAAATAAATTATAAATCATAGACAAGTTAAGAGATAATGTTACCTTATTTACAGCGTCTGCAGTACAAAAATAAGTGCACTTTATAATCTAGAACTACAATTAATAGGTTAAGCAACTATACTCTGAAATTATTACATGGCTTAAGACTCTATATCTTACAAAGGAAGCAGACAAAATAAAATTTTTAATCCTGGCCTTCACATTCTCAAATTGTTAGGTAAAATTCCTTGGAAAATGATGTAAAATTTCTTCATGACCTGATGTGTGCTCTTTTATAAAAATGTGCAGAATATCATCATTTCTTCAGCTATCTCTTTTACAAAGGTGAGACTTTTCACAAAACAAAACCAAGTGATGTAAAATTGATAAAATATCAGATTCCCAAATACAAATATTCTGATAATGGTTCATCACAAAGCAATTGTGAAAGAAGACAAAAAGAGAAGTTATGAAATTGTCTCAAGCAGCCTGAGAGGGGAATAAAAAGCCCTTACTCAGAAGGCTCTGGTTTGCCATGTTTCTCTGCTCTTTCCTGGAAGTTCTGTGAAACTTCAGCTCTTCTCATCATTCTCAGTCTGGGAGCAGAAGTATCATAATTTTATAGTTTGTCCCCCCTGATCTGCTGCAAACAGAAAGAAATTCCCAGTGCTGCTCAATGCAGGCCTGTCAGGGTAACCTCCAGACAGGGAGCTATGTATTTCTCACTCTATTCTCACTCTATTTCTCTCTCTCATTCCCCCACTCCCAAGGCTGTGTTCATTAGTTCTTTTTAAAAATGGACACTACCAGAGCTTAATTCAGCCCTGCCACGAGTGGCTGCAGTTCTTCTGGCCTCAGCAAAATTCCTCAATCATTATCCCAGGTGTGAATTTGGCCCGTTGTCTTTAATTAAAGCTCCAGTCTGCTCTCAGTAAATTTCTCACCCTTTACAAGCATCAAATTATGTTCTTCAATTAGTTGTATCTTTTCTTCTATCCTTTTAATTTCAGGCCCATCAAAGAGCTGGTTTACTAAATCAATTTCAATGGGAATTTACACATTGTGAATCATAATGGGATGCAAAATTGACTTGGCTAATGAATAGTTAGTGGCTTTGGGGTTAATAGTTTTGGGTTTTAGTCTCAGGTACTTTGTATTAAATTTAATTTTGATATTCCTTTAATGAACACAATGTATTACTTCTCCTTTTTCTACCCAGGCCCATCTGAGGTGTATTCTCTTTGCCTGCCTCAATTGATTTGCTTTATGAATAACTGTATGAGATTTCTGTTGAAGAAAAGCACTTCTGCTTGTCCCATTTCTATGTGCTAAATATTTTAGTCTGATGTATAAAGTCTAAGTGGAAAAGAGACTGAACATTATAACAGAGATGAAGAAGTTACTTCAGAGGTTACTTCCTCCTGTTGCTTTGCACAGTGAGTCATGGAACTGCTGTTTGCAGGAATACTTCTAGGAATTCATGGGACTCCTCTGTGAATAAAAATAAGTAGAATAGCAATCCTGGTACCAGGGTACAGTGTTGGTGTAAATAAAACATGTCACCACCTCGCTCACTTTTGAGGTTCCAGTTTAGGGCTGCCAGTTTTGCCCAGGTGACCCCTGTAAGTTCCCACCAGGGCAGCCTCAATGGGCTGGCTGGCTGCTGGGGCTGGATTTTGGCAAAAAGTTTATCTGTGTAAAAGTTTCTGTCTGTGTTCTACTTGTTTTATGATGGAGATGTTATTTTCGAGTTCTAAATTTTCATTACCTTCCATGATCTATTTTTACATAAATTTTAAAATGGCAGTACTTGGAGGCATCGTGACTCAATCAATTTTGTGGCAACAGTCAGGGGAATAGCTGCACCAGGATTGGTTTCTTGATGACATTCATCAGCACTTTTGCAATATTTACCCTACCACAAAATGTCCTAAGATGTGTTGGGTGTGGCTTGTTTTGTAAAAATAATATTTTATTAATGACCAAATACAAGAAAGAATCTTTTAATATGAGTCTTAGTGTAAGTAGAGAGGCAGTGTGGGAGGGAAAAGTATAACCTGGAGCTATGGCTCTGCAGTGAATGGGATTCTAGTATTTTAAAGTTCTGTGCAGTTTACTAAAGCCAGTAGATCTGCACTATTTGTGCAGCTCATACTCAGTAATTGTCTTACTGACTCAGCTGCTTATTTCTGAGCCATTCTACTTAGTGATGCCATATTACTGGTATTACACATCAGGCATTAAAGACAATTAATGGGTTTTAACTTCCCAAATTACTTAAGAGCCTTCAGAAGAAATCTGGAGAACAGATTTCATTTATTGGAATGAAAATGTCACAGTTTTGTGCTTTGGTAAATAACCTGTTCACAGAGATGTCTTACTTATCACTGTGGTATGCTTATTCATTAAGGGCTAATTGCAGAGGTCTCTAAATGAAACACTGCAAACCACATTCCACTCCAGTGCCAGTTTGTTTAAAGTCTGCAAAGCTTTATTATTAGCACAATTTAATTATGAAAATGGCAACCATGGAGAATTCTGAACACATTCTTTCCCTTGATCATTAGTTACAGGGCAAAAATGAAACACTTCCAACAATGAAGGGTTCATATTTCAAGCTTATACAGTAGCTGCTAAAAGGCTATACTCAGAAAATCAATTTTATTAAAGTCCTTCAAGCACTAAAGGGACTTCCATGCAACTAAGCAATTTTAAAAACATGTCCACAAGCAGTGACTTTCTGATTCATGTTTTTAACAGGGTTATATTTTCACTGTTTTCAATATTGTCCCCCAAAGCAGGGTCAGAAATGGTTTGAGGGGGGGAGAGGAGGTGAGCAGAGCATGTTCTGACATAGCTGTGACTTGCATCCTTTACCTTAAGGCACTTAAAAGAGGACTATGAACTGGATCTGAGAAGCCTGTCATGCTCTTAGCAAAACAGATCAAAAGTCAATGGTGTTTTCACCTTTTCCAGCTTTCTTTTGCAGCCCAGGAAATTAAGTTTGGGGGACTACTAAGAAACTGTAGATTATATTTTTTTTTTTAAATGAAGCTGTGATTTGAGCTAAAAATAACAGGAAACTATTTTCCTAGAAAGAAAAGGGAATGACATGTGTGGTAAAAGCATGAAAAGAGTTCATGCATTGCTCTGCTCCTAAAGAACAGAAAGGGAGTTGAGAGCTATCACTGTATTTCAGGCCCTAAACTCACTGGACCAACAGACAATTGAGTGCAAGTCCAGCAATACCACTGAGTTGTACAGTAAATTCTTGTCCTGATCCAAAGTCCTTAGATTTCTGTGAATCATAACTCCCCAAAGCAGTGGATAACCCTAAATAAGGGTGAGACTGTGAAAGTCTTACAGAATACCCTGAAATTTTAGAGGATGAAAAATCCTAGTCTTTATGTGCATGTTTACATGTATATCTGGATTCAAGATTTTAAGAAAATAGAGGTATTCACATGGGGATGCAGAATGTTTGGCCTAATGATTTTCCCATTTATCAGAGTTAAGAACCCTGCATCAGTTTAGTGGAGACTGAAGCAGACTTGCAGCAAGTTAGAGAAGTTAACAAGTGCATGCTTGTGTATACATCCAGCATTCCAAATATTCCACACTACAGCCACTGAGGTCAGTCCAACATATTTTATCAATTGTAGTGTGTGAATTAATCCAAATTCTCCACATTCTTCAGATTTAGCAGCAATGGTTCAGTGAAGTCATTACATTCATTTTCTAAAATTATTTTTATAAAATGGGAATTTTAGACCTTAAGTCTCTGATGACAGCAATAAATATCCATCATTAGGTATGAGTGCTCATGCCAGGCTGTTCCAGTTCTGCCTGTGTAAGACTGTTTCTTTCTGGGGCCCATAAGGAATTCAACTGATGAGGGAAAAAACTCTTTTTGGTGAACTTAAAACACATAAATCAACTTTTTGATCCTAATGTTGGTTGTGGTAATTTTAAATCTCGAGAGGAGGCAGTGATACTGTCTGCTCTAGAGATTTGGAAAATCCTGCAGCAGCAGCCCTGCTCAGACCCCAGCTCTCCTTGGAGCTCAGCTGCCCCAGGAGTGATTCCCTCTCCTTCTGCCAGGGGAAAACACCCAAATGCTGCAGTCAGGGACAAACCTTCAAGGGCTCAGACTGCAGCAGCCCAGGAGTGCCAGGTCTCTGCACAGCCCCATTTCAGCCCCTCTGTGGAAGCAGGCTGAGAAGGGAAGGCAGTGCTGAGCTTCTCCTTGCACCACCCCAGTACCAGATCCCCACCTCACATGGAAATGGAGGAAGATGTGCAAATATTAGGGAAAAGCAGCCAGGTGTCACTGCCTATGTTGGAAAAGGGCAGTTTGAACTGTGAGTCGCTGCTGCTGCTGGCTGAAAACAGGGTTTGTCTGGCTCAGCACAGCCTAAAGAATTGTGCAGTTCTGGTTCACAATGAAAAACCCTTGGGTTTAAAAAAAGTGAAGTGGCTTATGGGGGGAAATAATTGTTTGACCAATGAATATATCCCATTAAAACAAATGTTTCGTTTGAGTGTAAAGCTCTGTATTCTTTAATAGAAAAAGCAAAGTAAAAGAAGAAGAAGAAGATTAGAAAAGTAAAAGAAAAATGAAGTCTCCACAAAATGGTTGTTTTTGACTCGTTAGACTACAGAAGGATCATTACCAAAATAACATATATTCATGGAAAGGCTTTGATGTTCCAAAGGAGCACTCCCTCCAGCCACATCTACAAAATCAAATGGAAAAATATCTTCCAGCTACACCAAGTTCTTCATTTTACTTAAGCAAAGAAGACTGTAGCCTACTGAGGGTATGACAGGAGGCTAAGGAGGAAAACCAGTGTTTTTTCCCTCTTGCTGATGCAGAGCAGGACCTGTGAGGTGCCATTTGAGAGTTTTACTGAATGCAGCATTTCAGGACACACAAAGCTCTGGCCATCTCTTTGCTTCCCCTTCACTCACTCCACCTCTATCTTCATCTGTGCTTTTCCCCCAGTTAATTTATGTAGGCTTAGCTTGGCTTTTGCTACATTCTGTTTTCTGTTGTTGACATTATTGACCATTTTGGGTGGTGACAAACAACTGAACAATATCAATAACAATTTATTGGGTACTCTAATTAATGAATTTAGCCTGTGACCCAGCTGCAATCACAACTGTGTTCAGTGTAAACCTGCAGGCTGAGGAGTACTCACAAAATCAGGTGCTGTGTTTAGACTAAGAAGCTTATGAATTCTTGAATTTCAAAAGACCAAGGAACAAAAACCTCAGAAATTCTAAGAGTTTTGTTGATTTCATAGAAGTTGCAAATATTTAAATTTTGAGCAAACATTTCAAATAATCAAATTTTCTAAAAATTAATAAAACCTGTAAAAGCATCTTTGTCATATTTGACTACTACATATGTTTTATTTCAGTCAAGAAACAAGTGGTTGAACTGGTAGGAATATTAAAATGTTGCATTTAAAATAAAATATTGTAGCTGAGCAACGAGTTTCATATGGAATGGGCAAAAGCCAATATCCTGATGAGCTGCAATAAACTTTGACACCTGGAGCAGGGTCAGCTCAGAGCTGCAAGGGGCCATCCCCATCAGCCATGCCCAAGTGCCCCTGTATGCTCTTCCTGCCTTCACCTGCCCCAGGTAAGGCTTTGCAGACCTGTTAAAAGTCTCTATTTCTACACAAGCCCAGTCTGAAAGATGCTTGTGCTTCTGTCATCAGGGATAAAGCCACCTGGGAGGGGAAAAGGAGGGCAGCCCAGCCCCTTTCAGGGCTGGCGTGGCAGAGCCTTTTGCTGAGCTGCTGACAGGGGGCATCTCAATATCTGATGCTAGAGGTGATCATGGCCCTGCTTCCATAAGGCTTTAGTGCACAAATAGAGTGTTCCTTGTTTCTTCTGAGATGCTCTGGTACTCCTTGGAGGGTTCTTGAGTGTGGGCTGTGGTCAGGGCCTCTAATCAATGCTGCATGATTGCTGTTTGTTGTAAAAATAAAGGTAGAAACAGGTATAGCTACTCAGTTTCTTCCTTTGCTTTCACCTTCCTTGCCCCCCGAGGGAATCCTGAGCATAGGGTAATCCTGTCCCTCACCACTGCATTGCTCCTTTTCTGGAAGGGCTGCTGCAAGAGCAGAGAAGAATTATTGGTGCCATGGCAGGTGGGAAGGCAGAGAAGGACCCTACTGACAGTTCTGTGTAGGTCAGAGGCATTTCACACATGTGTGTGTGACTGGACATGGAGACACGTGTTCTGGTTAAGGGGGAAATGTAGGAGAGGGTCAATTTGTACTTTTTCATTCTCAGGAGCAGCACCTCCATTTCTGGGTCCTATTACATATTTCATCACATTCTCACTGAACACATTTTTCATCTTCTGCCTTGCTATTTCATTGTCTAAGTGGAAAGGAAATTCAATAAGGTTTGATTACTTTTTTTTCTTAGATTTTATTTTTATCTGAACTTTCAAACCCATGATACTCAAGTGGATTAGAAATTCGGTGAAATGGGTTCACCTGGTGGCTGGCTGCATGCATTCTACACAGATGAAAGCCCTGACCCTGCAAACTCACTCCTGTCAGGAGTCCTTGATCTCATGGTAGTCCTTAGGACTGCCTGGATTAGAAAAGAATTGCAGGATTAAGTCTTAGCAATTCATTTGAAATATAAGACATTTGTTGCTTAATCTTGCAAAACAAGGCTCTCAAGTTTTCTTTTTCTCTGAAACAATATAAATATTCATTGAATTATGAAACTCAGTGGTCTCAGGATATTGCTTTAACCATGTGCAATGGAGTCAGCTGCAATAAAAACTTGTATTATTTTGTCTTTTCCCAGCAATATATTAAAGGAATTTATTTTCTAAGTAATGAGTATATGATCCAAATATTTTTTAAATGCCCAGAAGCTACCTCTGGAAAATGAAATAACAAATTCAGCTGTAAGGATCTGTGCTGCCTTTTCAGAGAAGTTTGAGGATGGGGTTTTGGGTGGCACTGCTACCTGAACACAACAAGTTGGGAACAGTGAGACCCCTCACCTCTGGTGGCATTGCTGCAGGGAGCACAGAGCCAGAGCTGTGCTGGGAGCTGCTGCTTTGTGCAGGCAATTACTGAGGGATCTGACTCGAAACCCAGGGATCTCAGCCAGCCTTCTGCCTGGTCCCAGGGCAGTAATTCAATCCCAAACCACTGATCCACTGCCCCCTTCTCAGAGCAACAGTAAGGGAAGTGTTCTCTGCTGGCAGGTTCGTCAGGCTTGGTGGCAGGAGCAGGGAGAGCCCCGTGTGCCTGCTGGGGCCATTTGTCACTGCTGCTAATTTCAGTGCCCAAAGAGCCAGCCTTTCTCTGCCATGGTGCTGGCACAGAGTGGGTTTTGGTCTTTTCTCAACAGCTGTTACTGTTTGGTGATACTTGTGAAATGCCCTGTGTGCAGTTGTTGTTTGTTGTTATTGCTGTACTTGCGGGCAGGTAATGCAGAACTGGAAGGGAGGCGCTGATCTGTCCCTGAAAGCAGCACAGTTTGGGGACTGTCATGCACTCAGGGAATTGCCTTGTGCACAGATTTCAGTGAACTAATTTTTTTTAAAAGGCTAAATTACCAAGATATTGATTTGAGAGCTGCAGGCCTCTCCCATATATTTAGAAAACACCGTTTCTTCCCTTTTGTTTTCTGTGTAATATGAGAAATTTGGGAGTAGTCATTGTAAGGGCTCAACTTAAATTGATAAAAACCAAGTACTTTACAGCCTGACACTTCATCCTTCATTCACGTCACTGCTCCACTTTTGTTTCCCAGATCAGTCAGAGTTAAATTCAGACTGTCAGCTATAACTTTGAACTTCCTGGCTTTCCTTACATGAGTACATGTCTCTTTTTTTCTTGTTTATATTGATCTTGCGATCTGACCTGTGAAAGAGTGACTGGGAGGTTACCGAGGCGAACTGTCACACTGCCATGATGGGATGCAGCAAGTAGAGGGAGCTGCAGAATAAAGCACCTGCTCTGCTTCAGCTCCAGCCTCTCCGTGGGCTCTGCTGCTCCTCTGAGGTCTGCGCTCCTCCCTCACCGCTGGCCCCAAGCTTAGCCCTGCTCTGCTTAATATATAAAACTGGAGAAATCTTCATTATAAACAGCAGGCAAAGGTACTCCTGAGGCTGTAGAGGCTGAGCAGGCTTCAGACAAGGCTTGTAGGGCACAGAGCTGGTCAGAGTATACAAGTCAGAAGACACATGGCAGGAGGAATTAATGATAAAAGTAAATTAATGATAAAAGCTGCACAGTGCTAATTGATTTGAGAAAAATAATCAGCATATGCCAGGTACCCAGCAAGATGTGTAGGCAGAAATTGCTCTTGGTTATTTAACTTTACTATACTGCCATTTAACTATACTGCAATCAAAGTAGTTTATATACATAAGGCTGGTTTTGGCCCTCCCTACCTAAAAACAAACCTGGGGGTTTCTGTGTGTGGGGTTTTCTTAAACCATGGCTGCTGCCAGGGTTTGAATGCTTGTTAGGGCTGAGCTGTTGTGAGGACAGCCTTTTGGGTAAATTCAAAAAAAGCTTAATACATTCACTATTAGTTGAAATGTAAACTAGTAAAGAAAACAGTACTCAAGAAGGAGTTAATTCTCTTTAATTTACACTGGTAAATTGTTTCCAAGCAGCAGATTGCAAATATTTTCTCCTGCTAATTTGAGATGGTTTCAATAAACACATTAGGTTTATGCTTCAGTATTCTGCTGGATCCTAGCCTGGTCTCACTTTCTACACAGAGAGATTATTTTGCAAATACTCAGAACTACAGGTTCAGAGTTCACTGACATCAATAAGGTTTATCCCGTGGCAGAGAAATCAAAGTAACGCTCCGTAAGTCTAGCAGTAATACAAACAAAACAAGAGGCTTCTGCTTATAAAAGTTGTATTTTTTGTTATGAAAAGTATGTAAAAGGTGCCCAGAGAGCAGAGCTGGAGTGAGGCAGGATATTACCCAGCACAGCCAGAGGCTGAGCTACCATAAACATGATGACAGCAGAAGCTGTTTTGCCTGCATGGTTTTAAGTCTGTGTGGGTTTCAGCACCCTTTATAATAACTTAAACTTACTAACAAGAGAAATTAATTTAAGCTAAACCACCAGATAATTTTAATTTGTTTATTTGATCACCCACTCTCAACAAAAAATGGATGAGATTAATAAAAATGGTATATTTATATACTGGGCAGTTCTTACTGCAGAGCAAAATTATTTTAGGCTATTCTGGCTAGAAAACTGGCTGTGAATATTTCCCTGTGTATATTTAGTGGCTGCACTTAATCAAAACTAGTAACTTCAATATCTGTAGTTCTAACATCATAATGTTCTTATCACCTAGATTAGTAGATTTTTTCATCAAATCTTCAAATTTTCATTTCACAAGTTCAGAGTTCATTCAGAATGAATGTTGTTTAATACCCGCCTAAGATTTCCCTTTTCTGTGAAATGTTCTTCCCAGCACACTGATTTATTGCTGTAGTTGTAGAAAGCACATAAACACCACCAAAGTGAATTAGATATTTTCTGAAGCAAATATTAATGAAAGAAGTCATCCATTTTCAGCAGCTGTGCATATATAGTGGAAAGCTTCCTAAGACTGAGATTATTTTAGGTATACACTGGATATTAGCTGAATATTTGATTACATCTAATGAAACCCATGTAGCTGTAGCTGTTTCCTCTGTAATACCAGCTGGAATGTACTTGATAGTTCCATTCTCCAAGAGGAGACTGGTGTTTGAGCACCTCTGCACTGGTCATCAACTGGCCAGGAACTTTGTATTTAAGAGGGGTCTGAGAAGTGCTGCTCACAGAAGCACCGTGGGTTGTGGGTGCTCTGCAGGGCATCCTAGGCAGGAGATGACCTCCCTGCTCTCTCAGTGGGCTTTGCTGGCCTGAAACCCACACCCATGTCTTTGCCTCAAGCTGACAAAATGCTTCTTCTAGAGGCATGCTGATCTTTTCTTTTCCAGGCTGCTATTGACTTTATTCAAAAGAAGGCATTTCAGAGATCAGTGAAATAAATTTCAAAGAGACTGGAGGGCTCTTCTGATCCAGTCTTGTTTCCTAATCTGCAAGCCTGTGGAGAATACAGTGTATTACTGAGATGGTGCTGAAGTCTTGGACAGGAGGTTTTGGTGTTAGTAAACAGGAGTAGCTCCACTTGCATTTCTCCTGATTTGCATTGTGTAACTGAGCTCAGTGTCTTTTTCAGAGATTTGCTGTGCCTTGAAAATGCTTTTTCTACCAAAGCATAGTGTGCAACATGCTGCCTTTCCCCTCTCAGTTCCTGCAGGAGATGGCACCTTTCTGTGCTGTTGTAACAGCTCCATTGCTTGTGTTTGGATTTTCTTGGAATTACTTGGCATGAACTGTGATCATCTCCCTTTTCATTCTCGTTGTGTGTAACCAGCTCGAGAGCACAAAGGCCCTGTGTTACAGGAGCTGAGGAGGGTTGGACACACAGCCTTGAACTCTCATCCAGAGCACACCCAGGGGCTGCCCCTGCCCCTGCTTCAGCCTCAGCACCTCACCAGGCTCCCTGGGAGGCTCCCTCAGCACCAGCCTGCAGGGTTGTACCTCCCATCAGGAAACTGCTGCTCAAAGCACTGCTTTCCTCTCTTGGTCCCTTTGTCAGGGAATTTGGTTGGTTTGTTTTTAGACCATGACACCTCTATAATTGCATGGGGCTGCAAATGAGGACTGAATTAGTAAGGCAGAGAGAGCAGGAGGAATTCTGCCTTTACTTCCATTCCTGGCATATTTTCCCACCTCAGTTCCTGACAGCAACATGGAAGAAATTTGTGCAGTGGTGACTTGCCCAGAAGCAAAAATTCTTATTTTTTCACTAATGCTTTATTTGAATTTAAGGGATTGGTTATGTTCTGCAATGGCATAAATGCCACATCAATAGTGTTCATTGAGAAAGATTATTATTGAGTGGATCAGATAAATATGGCCTACAAATGTGCTGATTTACTCCAGCTTGTAAAACAAAACAGTTTACGTATACAATTTAAACATTCTTTCTCCTTTTTTCCCCCCTAACCACATCCCTTGTGTGCATAATTGAGATTTCCTTACCACCCAGAAGACAGCAAGGAAACTCCTCGGGGTTTGGCTGTGCTCTAAGCGGGTGCAGCTGGGAGCGTGGCCGGATGCTGCACACCTCCAGCAACACTAGGGAGCAGGCTGACACTGCTGTACTGCTGCCTCAGCCCTGCAATCTGCTGGAAATGTAATAATTGCTCTTTTATTCTTTAATAAACACACGCCACATCACACAGAGAAACAAGGTGAGAGAATGAGAGAGAGGATATTGCATTCTTCCACAAAGGGTGGCTCAGTTTTATTCTATACGCTGTTTTCTTTTTTTTTAAACCAGCAGAATAGTCCTGATGTTCTAAATGACTCTTCCATCTTTCCTCTTGCTCCCCTCCTTTTAGTTAAATTAATGTATTGATTAGAGCCCATTAGTGTGTAATCGATTGTTAATTTGACTCATCTTACAAATCATGTTTATCTTTATCAATAAAAAATACATATATTTCACATCTCCCTCCTGCAATAAACTGACAAAAAACTGGGTGCCCAGAATTCAGTCTGGAACTCCTGCTGCAAATGTAAAAGTACATACTGGGATAACTTTCATGTTATTAAAAAAATATATATAATTTGTAAGAAAATTGGTAAGGAAGCAATACCAGAAATAGGATGAGTAGACAAGTATGGGGGGAAATGTGTGACTTGTTTGTTTGGGGTTCTTTTACTTTTTTTTTTTTCCTGAGCAGACAGGAGTGGGCATTGTGACAAATGTGACTGAAATATGGTGAGCTTGTGTGCTGGTGGTCTGGCACTGATCACTTGAGACATGAAACAACCTGTGCCCCTCATAATCTGTGGTTGTGTCCTTAGGCTGCTGCCTCCTTCTGCACTGGCCACACTGCAAACTTCCCAGTTGACTGTAGGTCTTCTTCCTGATGTAGCAAAAATTGGAATATTTTAAATACTGAAGGCATTTTTTAATTTTGAGGCCAGAAGGCACATGACACTTCTCAAGGCTAGCAGAGCAGATACTGCCATTGAGGCAATAATGATTGTGCTTTATATGGGCAGGATCCATGTAGATACCAACTAATCCCCTCCACTGAGGCAAGTATAGCCAGCATTATTATCCCTGTGTTAGGAATAAGAAATTGAGATGAATAGTTAGCAGAAGGGCATATATTTATATCAAAGTTAGGATAAAAAGTTTAAACCAGTGAACCTTTGAAGATACTGGGTAGTTACTTTTAAAAATTAAGTCTTGTTATTTGCATTGTTTTAAAAATTGTCTTTTGGAGACTAGAGCTAGACTTGGTTGTGTGTTTTTGGGGTTTTTTTTCCCCACTGATATTTATAGTAAACACTGTGTAAAATAACTGAAAATGCTGAAGGTGGCTGAAGGAAAAGAAAGAAAGGCTTTTAGTGAAATGTGTTGAACTGTTTCAAGCAAAAAAATTTCCTTTTCCCAAAAGTCTGAAGTATTTTTGAAACAAGGAATTTTGAAATAGCACTTTCACTTCTGAATCTTACATGTTCAATGAAAATATTTTAAAAGGGGTATAAAAAGCCAGAAAGAGTGAATGTGTAGGGTCAGCTTATTCAAACACAAACTCTTTTCAATTTTTTCCCTTTTAATATTTTTCACTCCAGACAGGAAAACCCCCTCCAACCGTACAAAAATTGAATCTTCTCACAGTTCTTCTATAGATGGCTTTATTTTTTCTCCAAGTACATTTCAGCTGTGATCATTTGTGCTGCGTAGATACAATCCATATGTTTCTCCTTTTAGGAAATATGACTCTTATAACAGCTAAAAAGTAAAGGCCAGGAAGATTTGCAGAACCATTCAGTTTATTAGTCCATAATCCATATTGGAGCAGACGTTGGTGCAGTGCAGATAGGCTGTGCCTGTGTGGACACAGTCAGGTTAGTCCCCAGCAAGCCTGCAGGGCTGAAATTTCTCACCAAGTGATCACTGGGGAAGTTCGAACATGAAGGGCCAAACGCAACTGAAAAAATTGGGTTTTTCAGTTCAGCCCTGTACAATTTCTGTCATGCAATCTGCAAAGCAGCACGCTCTTCAGACCCAGTCCTAAATACTGGATATATTGAATATTGGAGATATTGGATCACATACAGTGCTGTCCAGGGAGATTTTTGGGAATGGCAGAAGTTTTAAATAAGAATAGTGCACAAGTCAATGAATTTTCTGTAGCCCAGGCTAAGTTTTGCCCAGCATGTTTTAGTGGAAGGAACTGAGTCTAACTTTGTGGTATGAGTTTTGTTGATCGGGAGGAGAGAGTCTCTCACCCATAAGCATCTGACCACAAGCGTTCTCCCTGTCGGAGGAAAGACCCCTCTGGGTGCTGCCCTGACCCCTGAAGCACCCCTGCACAGCCAGGGCCTGTGAGCACTGCCAGAGCAGCTCTGGGATTCTCCATCAGGAGCTGAATCCCTTTGTTAAGAGAAAAGCCCTGCAAGTGGGGCAATTCGAGAGTCCCCTCTGTGGTTTGCAGGAAGTGCTGGGATATCTGTGTGGTTGCATCTAATCTGATAGAGCCAGGCTGCAGAGCTGGATCCAGCCCTGAGACATTCTCTCAGGTTCCTTATGACAAGGTCTTTAATTAGCACTTGCAGAACATTGAAATACCATGACACTGTGCTGCTGCTAATGAAAATAAACCTGGACTTGTGTTCCTTGGTCTGTTGACATTTGCAGTCGTCAAGTCTGAGCCAGACTGGGCTGCTGCTTATGTGTAGGTGAAGCTGCAGTGCATCAGACACAGAGCACAGGGAGACTCCAGAGCACAGCCTGAGCCTCCAGCCTGTGCAGAAATCAGTGGGGCAGTGGCTGGGGCTGCCCATCCCTGACAGGCCCTGCCAAAGGGCCTTGCTGACCTGGCAGCTCCATCTGTGCTGCTGGGCTGCTCTTCCTTCCTTGGAGGCCACCTCAGGACTTGCCCTGCCATGATTACAAAGTTGAGAATAATTTAGCTAAAATATTGTTTAGAAAACTGTGCTGATAAGAAGAAAATGGCAGCAAAGCAGCTGTGATCAGTCTTTGAGTTTAAACTGGTGTTGGAGCACCAGGGTTTTAGCCAGTGGCTTGAAATAGTCAGTGCTTCTGTCACAGGGTGGGGAGGGAGCCATCCTCCATATGCCTGAAGGTGTTTCTAGCCATCTCCTCATGTATGGGACTTGCAGAAGAGGAAAACTGAATTGTTGCTTTTCATCTTGTATTTTAATTATTTTTTCTAAATATAAACAGATAACTATGTAATACCAAAACACTGAACTAGGGTGAAATGTGGGAGGAGGTGAGGAACAAGGCTTCATGAACTAAAAGAAGTGCAAAAATATTTGTGCTGTATTTTAGTCTTTTTTATTTCCTTTTGACTTGTTTGTCTTGTGGTGTTAGCAGGATGGGCCCTACCAGTTTTGCTGGTGTGTATTTGTAACCCAGGAATGTTTTTTGGCAGAGGTAAAATTAGAAACAAATTTCATGTGTTCTTCAGTGCCCTCCAGTGCTATAAAGGACAGGAACAGAGTATGTGGCTTTGTCAGGATGACTCCAGGAAACCGCAAAGAAACAGAGATTAGAAACAAAGTCGGGGAAATAAATAAATAAAGAAGGAAATAACTCCCCCAGCAGATGTTGCACAGCTTGGGAGGGGAGCACAGGGCAAAGCCCCTGCCGTGGATGGGAGCAAACAATGGAGCCCTTGGTGCGACGGGAAATGAGGACGCGTGATTTGGGGCTGCTTTCAAATAAGTGCTTCCAGGATTTTGAGGTCAGATGATGCTCCAAAATTTACCTGTCTCTTTTCAGATGTGAATAAATAAATGCTGCTCCCCTCCCCCTGGCAGAATGGGAATGCTGAAGGCTCAGCCCATCAAATTAAACACAGGCAGGTTTTCATTTCCAAGCCTGTGTGTTTGGAGATGATGGATGGTGAGATATATGTCTCTATAATGAAGGTTTCATTACGAATTTTTTAAAATGTGCAACATGGCTCTTCATTTCCAAACAAGAAATGCCATCCCCTTTCTTGTAGCTCTTCTATCGAATATGTGTGATATTGCCAAAGGAAATGATCAAATAACCACTGAATATATTGATTTAATATAAAGTTATATTTGCTTCATTTTCACTGCAGAGCTTCAGAAAACCAGAATGAAATAATAAACTTCATAAATAAAAATAGGGAGGGGTAGTGTTAGGGTGATTAGGGATAAATGATCAGTGGCATAATTTGGTTGCAACTATTTGAGAAAATTTAAGTGGATTGTCTCTGTCTTGTTTCTGTCCACTGCCTGCACACAGCCAGGTGATCAAACTGTCCCAACTTAAGCACTTACAGTTTGAGTAAAGAATGTTTAGAAGCCACTCATAATTGAGCAAACAAAGAAATCAAAACACACCTACAAACAAAATGCCTTGAGGTCTTTTTGCACTTCCTAACAGTGAGTTTCCCAATTGCAATAAAAATACTGTGGAGTGAATCCAAGTGATGAGGGCTGATGAACAGCAACACTTGGTGTGCCAAACATATGTACATACACACATACATATATATATTTATACCCATATAAATATATACATATAAATACATACATACATACATACATATATATATATATATATATATACACTTCAGGTTACATAATCTCCATTTTTCATTTTTAATGTTGGCTGAATCCAGGAAATGTTTGAGGTGATGGGGAGTCACAGAAAGTCTGTCATCAAAGGTCTAAAGTAAAAATGTTCAGCCAGGAGACCTGGACTCTCTGTATAATTGGTCCTGTGTGGAAAAGGTAAATCTTTATTTGAGGGCAGCAAGGCACTGTGGAAATGCCTGCAGTCTAAAGATGGGCTAATGCCCCATCCCCTGTGAGGGGGATGCTGAGGGGGCAGTGCACTGTTAGGTGTCATCTAGGGCAGGGGCACTGACACAGCTAAAAATGTGTGAAAATGGAGCCTCTGTAAAATCATCCAGTGATTTTCCTGCAATTACCAACTTGGTTTTGTGTTAACTGCTTTTCACCTTTCCTTCTCTCAACACATTCCCAAGGGATTTTTTTGTACTGCACTTTGTACATGTGTGTGCAGTATGGAAATGTCCACATCTCCTTAAACCTCTCTCTCTGTCACTATAAATGTTGCCCTCTGAATGCAAGAAGGACTTTGGTGACCCAGTTTTGCATGGTATCAGAATGTGAAAGTTCAAATAGCATTTTGTGATGTTTCTGGTAATAGTGTGCATGGTGCCCTTACCCTGGAGCTGGAGGAGTTCTAGGAAAGAGGGAGAGTTCTAGGAAAAACCTGGTGCCACCACTTTCCTCTGCCCCTGCAGCCCTGCCCCCATTAAAAATGCATTAAGCACTAACACTGAGAGGATATATTAAAACCACCCAGACAGCTTTAGGTTCCACGTTTGAGTGCTGAATGCAGCTGGTGGAGAGCTGGGCTTTTACTGGGGCTGGGTGAGCTCCTGTTGGGGTCTGTGTTCTCCTGTCCCAGTGCCCACAGCCACAGTCACTAATAATTTTCCTCTTGCTCTTCAGTGGAGTGTCAGTTCTACCTGTCTGAAAAAGACCCTGTGCTTTAATGTGGACTTTCCCTCTTTATCCATCAGGATGCAGGGATGGATTTTTGTCTCAGCAAGAGTTCTCTGTGCTGTTTCCTGCAAAGGCCAGTGAAGGAACTGGCTCCTCTGAAGAGTCTGGCAGGACCCCCTGTCTGACCTGCTCACAAACCCTCTACACACTCAGCCCACTCCTTGCTTAAGCACTAAATTGACAGAATACATTTAAATGTATTATTTCATGTTGCCTCCAATTTTTTCTGTTTTTCTCTGGGAGATTTTCTCCACTAGACACTTTCTTACCCTAGGAGGAAACAATCCTAATATTTGATACTAATCTTAAAGAAATTTGATTTTTGGATTTCTTTGAAAATTGATTAAATGTAGCTTGGCATCCCACTCCTTTTTCAAGAAGCAATAAACTTCCCTGCTGTCACTAGGACAACATGTCTCAGACCTTCTTCCACTGCTCTGGCATAATTAAACTCATATTCTACTTAAGGCATGCAAAAACTAGTGGGAAAAAAAAGAGTCAAATAAGAATTAGAAGCCTATAGAATTATAGTTGTGATAATACCTACATGTAAATGTATAGTATGATAATAATTAGAAGCTTGCAAAAGAGTTCTGGGTTAATCAGTACAGGATGGGAGGGAATACAGGGAATTGGGGAACATAATTAGCAGACAAGACCTTTGGCTGACCATTTGCCCAACCTTTCCAGCAGTGTCCCTCACCAGGCCATTCACTCACACTGGTTGTATGAAGAAGTTTAATTGAAGAAGTTCTTTCACCATGTTGGCAATAAAGAGCTGTAAATCCATTATGCTGATGGAATTGGATCACAGAAATATTATTTAAGGGAGGGAGAACAAGTGAAAATATCATGAAGCTTTTTCACACCTTTATTTCTGTGATGGGATGAGAACTTTAGAAAAGGGGTTTTTAAAAAAAAAAATAACAACAAACAACGTCACTGGAAGTTTGGAGTCCTGACAAAAGACAGCACAATAATCCATAGTGGACTATCACAAAGTTACCATTATGGTCACTTTAGGGAATGCATATTTTTGAGTTCTCTGAAATGTATATTCTCTACTTAGGTTCTGATAAAGTTAATTATTGACAGTAAAGTTATAGTCTGCTTGCAAGTCAGTAGTTACTTGTTTTTCTTGTACTAATAAGCATCCATTAAGTTTTCAAAAAGCAATATTTATCCTCTCATGTGAGGTACCAGTGGGTGGAGGACTATACCTGAGACCACAATTCTCAGAAATTAGTAGAAATTAGAGGTATTTGAAAAATGAAACCTCATTTTCCCTTCTAAATGACTGGGAGATGATGATTATTTCTGTACCTAAATTAGTGTAGTAGACCTGTTCTATTTTACTTTTTTCAAGACATGTTTGCATGTTGAATGTTATGTCCTGAAAACACAGAATTAAGTTATTGGAACTTCTTGAATTTATTCTGATAGTGCTCTGTTCCCTCCTGGTCCCTGTGATCCTGGTGGTGTTCACTACCACCACTGAGCCCAAAATGTGCCTTTGAGTCTCTTTATTCTTCTGAAGAAAGCAGCCAGGTTAGAAATGCTGTGGTGCTCCAGTGGGGAGGTATTGCAGTGTGTAACACAAAACTTGGATTCAATCCTTTTGAGGGGCAGCATTCCCATTAAGGATGGTTGGTAGGACCTGGCTGTGCCCAGCACATTTCTGGAACTCCCTGTGTCCCTCTTGGGCTGTGCCACCAGAGAGCAGCTGAGACCTGCAGAGCAGGCAGCTCCTCACCTGCCAGCAGGCAGAACTCAGGGAAGGGGCAAAGGCTTTTCTTCTTGGTGTTCAAGACTGTGCCTGTCTGTCAGTCTGTCCTGAAAGAACTGGCTGAAGAGCTGTGGTGCTTTCGCCCAAAAGAGTTTTGGTGGTTTATGGACTGTCTTCTGGTAATGGCTTTGCACACCGACATTTTTATTAACTTCACTATTATTGTTGTTGTTGTTATTATTATTGTTATTATTGCTTTCAGAAGAACTTCCTGTAGATGATCTTTTGCATCCCTGCCCAGGGTGTAGAACAGTGGCCCAGAGCTGCTCTGGATGAATGCCCATGGGCACAGTGTCCACTGTCATCTCCCAGTGAGTGGAAAACCCTCGGGCTGCACTCAGTGCCTTACTCCCTAATATTGTGCTTTCATTTCCTGCTCTTGCACAGCTTACCAGATCAATTAAAACTGGCTGACATCTGGAGCCTTTAAAAAAAAAAAAAAGAAGAAAAGAAAATTAGTGATATTCCTGAACTCCTTATTCAGAAAAACCTTGCAAGGATTTCAAAGGCATGTTCCACAAGGGCTGCTGGACTGGTCCCTACAGGACTTTGGCTGGTGCCTGAGAAATAAAGAAAAGCCCTTGACTATTAGCAGATTCTGCTGTAATTCAGAATAATACCAGATGTTTCATTATGTATCAGCCAGCAGAAAAACTGCTTCTTTGAGCTATTGAACAAAGACAGTCGACAAAAGAAAAATTAATGTTGTGTCTTTGATCTCATGTTTTAAATTTGTCTTTTATAAATAGTGATGGGTTCTGGTTAAAAACACTCTAACAATTTGTTAAATATGCAAATGTCTGAAGTTTCTTAGCAACAGAACAAATAAGTGTTTTTCTTCTAATATAATATGTATGCTAGTTTAGTAAGCACACAATAAGTTAATTAGGCTGTGGTTAGGTATTATTTGTAAATGTCATATTAGCATGCTGTTTTGTTTCTATGTTGCAAGCAAAAGCCTCAAACTCACTGATGTCACTTATTGCATGTTGTTTTTTCCTCTAGTTTTGAAATGAGTTTATTTTTTTAACATACTTGTGGGCAGAATAATGATTTATTGAGTTGTGTGTTTATTATTGTTTTGCTTGGTTGTAATGTCTCATTGTCTTTACATTGTTAGCAATGTTAGAGATTTTACAGGGAAATTCTAGGAAAGTACACATTACATGTGTAATAAAGCTGCTGCAGTTTACTATGATTAATGTCATTACAATGAATACCAAATGAATTAATAATGATAGGGCCATTTAATTTTAAAATGTTGGCATTTGTCTAAGTGCTGCTCTGAGAGAGGGTGGAGGAGCTTGGCACAGTAGGAATTGGATCAAGCAGGATTTTTGCTGCCAGCATCCAAGCAGCTTGTTTCTCTCCAAGCAGTTACGGTCAACTGTTAACATATTCACTGCCAAGCAGATTTATCTAAATCCAGAGGATCTTCTCCTATGGCTGTCAGATTTCACTCTACAGTCTAGTGTTTGCCCCCTTCTTCTTCCAATAGCTCTGCTACTTCCATGGTCTTGCTGTAGCAGGTGGGGGGGACATTCCAGGCCAGAGCACCTCTGGGGCACTGGCACAGGTCAGGGAGGAGCAAACATGTTCCTACAAACAAGCAAGCAAAAGCAGCTGTCTTGTGAAAAATGTTAAAGTTTGAAGCATTCGGATCAAAGCACATTGCTAATCCAGGAATGCTTCCCTGACAATCCTGAAGCACGTTTTACAATGTCTTAATCTGAACCTCAGTGGCCCTGTAGTGTTTGTCAGCAGGGAGTAGTTAAATGGGGGCTTTTTTCCCTTGATAAAATACCTGGAAGAGCAGAATCATGAATTGCACAGTTAAACACTTGGAGGACAATGGCTGACCACAGAGGGCAGCTTGTGCAAGTTGCTGTGTCAAGCCAGACGAGGCCAGGCCCTGGAACAGGACAAGAGCTGCCTGAGGAGAAACAGCCTTGACTCTGTATGTGGTAACACTCCCATCCACATCTAGAGAGTGATTTTTGCCGTGTCTGAGCATTTGGAGATGGATTTTTATGCTCTGTGCATGGACACTCACACACGCTCATAACTTTAGCTTTCATATGGTCAGCAGAAGCTATCCAATAGATCCTTGCTGTGTGCCAGAGGATGAAGGGATGAAGGCAACCTCAGTTTTCAACTGCCTTCTTTCTCACTGGATTATCTCATTCTGCACTAGTTTAAATTGTCTTTTAGTCACCCAAGCACTGGAAAATCAGTAGCAAGACAGTCACTTCCTATTATGTGCATAGACCAAGTGCTGTAAAGTTGAGCAGACAGTTCCATGAAGGAAGGTGAAAGGAAAAATCCAGGAGAAGCAGGATATGAATGGAATTGATGGGAATGGAGAAAGTGGTTGGAAATCAGTTGCCTCCCTATGGTGTTGAGGTTGGAGGAGTATTTGACAGAGGTTTTCCTAACATTCTTCATTGTGCACATGAGAAAATGCTGCCAGAAAATGCCTGTAATTGTACAATTCTTTTAAAAAGAGGCTGGGAGAGGGGTATGGATGCACCACCACAGTTTATCAGTGCTGATTAGGTGTGATGGGGTTCTTGGGTACAGCCCTAGCAGCAATATAAGATTTGTAACAACAGTATAACATTTGGAGCCCTGTCAGCTTGTTGCAATCTTCTTACTGCAACATCCCTGGGAGCTGAAAGTCATTACATTTCTATTTCTTAAAAAAATTTCCTCACATCAGCAAACTTTATTATTCTGAGAGAAAATGTTATGAGCATCTAGATTAGCCCCCTGTGTAAAGCAGGGCATAGATTTTGGGTTTATGTTTTCACTGTGGTACCCACAATCTCTCAGTTGAATTAAAGCATGCTGGCTGGTTTATTTCCTAGGAATCCCAAAGTACCTTGAATGATGGACCTCCTTCCCAGTCATCTGCTCACTTTATTAATTATCTTAACCAGTAATTTTATCAAAGGCTTTTAATTTTGGAGGAAGCTGAAGCCTGTGTTGCAGGTTGGCTGGTTTTTCCCTCCCCAGGGATGATGGAAGGGCTCTCCACAGCAGTCAGAATGTGTTTGTGCAAGGGCAACTTATGCAAGTCAGGAACCTGCCCTGTGAGGATGGTGGCACAGACAGCTGAGGAACCTGCCAGCTTTGAAATCCTCTTTATGAGCAGGAATGCAGAGAGCAGCTCTAGAAAGAGGAATTGTCATGGGGCTTATAAGCAAATGTCCTGAAGAAGTGAGCAATGACCCCCCTCCTGTTGTGTGGTTGTTTCCATCTGCCTCCATTCCTTGTAAGAAAAGGGAGAAGGGTGGGATGTGCCCCTGGCTTGTGAACAGCCCTCTGCATACAGATGAGCAGCACAGAATTGTACATGCACCTTTAGTTAATATCCTAAAATCCAGCTTAATGAAAAATCAAAGATCCATAATAAACCACCCTCCTTCTGATTTAATCAGAGATAACCTGGGTGTCCCCTTCTGCTTGAATCCCTTTGTAGTGGTTTGGATGGTCCTGTCATTTTGGACAGTATGGTTTTATTTCTTCCATATTACAGCTGATGTCTGTCCCTCTGTCACTCTCTCTTCCTTTGTCATACTTGGGCTGGAGTGCCCTTGGCTGTAAGATCATCTCTGCCCTGAGCCGAGGTGACACAGAATGTGATACAACTCTGACTCCTGGCAAAGGCTCCTAATGCTGACAAAGGGAAGATCAAATAGGTGGAGTTTTCCAAAGTTCATGGGAACAGTTTGCACAGGGAGTCTTTAAACAGAAAAGACTTTGCTTTTCTCAATCTGTACAAAGCAAACCTAACTTTTGACTGAAGCATGGGGGATTTTTATTTACTTTGTTGGTCACAGAGGAAAGGAAGTTTTACAGCATGTGCTCATGGAATTCCGATAAACACCCAGCAAGTGCTATATATGCTAATTAAGAGATAATGTTAATGGGCTGGAATGTTGTCACAGGATTAGGCACTCCTGCTGCCACCAAAAATGTTGGGGCGCTTATCAAAATAACAATTATGGATGTGGAACAACAGCTTGTTCCCAAAGCAGGTACCAGGGATGCGGGACTGGGGAGGAGCTGCCCTTGGCTGTGCTCCGCAGAGGATGGAGAGGGACCCGGGCGCCCAGTGGACAGACAGACAGACGCTGGGGTGACAGACACCAGGCTATTGTTGTCCTGCCCTGCTCCCACCGGCTGCGGCAGGAGCCTTTGTCTGCCGCAGCCAGGCGGGAGGGGGCTCGCCACAAAAGAACAGTTTGGTTAAAGCGTTCCGGTGTTTTATGAATAAATTGGATTCTACTTACAGCATTATTAACCTGCTGTATTCTGACGGGCTTAGGGGGAGATTATCGTGCGCTTGAACAAATCAGTATCTACAGATCCACACAAATACTGGGTTTTAACAAAAATATACTGTGATTAAGGCACACAGCGGATCAAACTCAGCCCCGACTTACACCAGGTGCAATCTCATTGATATCCGTGGGTTAAAAAGCAATTTTTACAACTTAAAGCAATCAGAAATCAGCTTAGTGTGCAGACTTACTAGACCAAAATAAGGCCCAAGAGACAGTACGCTAAGCTGATTTCTGATTGCTTTAATTTTTTTAAACTTTTATCAAAGATTAATGGTCAATTATCTGGCAATCTGATTTTCTGGTACAGATTCCATTTGCATAATTTCATAGACACTTAAAATATGACCAGACTCTAATCAGTATGAAATGGGTTGAGGCATGGCTTGGTATGGCTGATCAAAATCAGCCCCAATCCCTGTAAAAATGTATTATTGCTGTAGTAACAAGGGTGATTTTAATAGGCTGTCGTCTGAGCAGTAAACAATTGGTTTAGATCTTCTTTTTTTTTTCTCTGCATGGCTAAATATAACTCCAAGGCAAACAGACAAAACTATGCAGTTGGAACTTGCCTTCCTTCAGGGTTTTCATTTTGTGCTTGAACACCACTCTTCACGCAGATATTCCTGCCATTTATTTGCTTGTGCTACAACACTTGTAAAACTATCCATCAAACTGCATGCACAGGTTACAGTGGAAAATACTCTGCAGTAATTGCCCCTAGAGTAATCTTTACTGAACTCAAGTGAGTGTGGGGTGCTGCTTTTTTGTAATATATATGCAGGTCCCTGACTGAGACATGAACCCCAGCAAAACCAAAGAAACAAAAAAAAAATCAAAAAAACTTATAGCCTGGAATGAAGGGAAGTTGATTTCCTACAGAGTGTGGTTTATGGACATTTCAAGGCAAAGAAGGACAGTCAGATTCTCTGCTTTTTCTCCCTGTATACATTGTGGGCTAGATGATGCTCTGGTAACTGGATGGAACTGCTGGAATATGTCCCCTAGAAAGACACACAGTTTTGTTTTGGAGATGTTGAGAAATGGAGAATTTACTATCTCTGGATTATCTGATCTAGTGCCTAATTCTGTTCCAATATTATTAGTCCTTATATTCCTATTTTCCTTACCTCCAGCCTACCAGATTTTCTCTGGTACCTGGCTGGGCTGCACTGTGCTTCCTCTGTCTCCTTTGGGTTTATCTGAACCAGCCAAGCCCTTCCAGGAGCTGTCAGTGTGGCACTGAGTGGAGTGCAGAGCATCTCTGTTGGCTTTAATCCAGTTCACATAGCAACACAGGCAATGGAGGCAGCAAAAGGACAGCTACAGGATGCAGCCCATGCACGTGGTGGGCAGGCTCATGACATCTCTCTTGGTGTTACCAAGCCAAACCAGACAGAATCCTGACTCCCTGCTGCAGCCAGGCTGATCTGAGCCATAGTCTCCTGCTCTTTTTGCTCAGGTTCTTTGGAGAGGGTGGTGCTCTTTAATCTTTCAAAATGTGTTCCAGAAAAGGAGACAGGGACTCTGCTGGTTTCCTAGCCATGCTGCTCTGCTGTTGGGTGGCTGCTCTTTCTCAGTTGAAGATTAATTAGGAGGGATTTTTGGCCTTAGAGAGACTGGGAGCTGATGGGTTGCCTGTAGTTGAGTCACCAGGACAATCTGCTGCTGTGGAGGACAGACAGACTGCCTGACTGGCAGGTTCTGAGACACCTCTGAGCCCAGAGGGCTCTGGTGCCCAGGAAAATGCATTTAGTGAGGGCTCAGCTGTGTGTCAGCTGCCTGGTGAGGGGGAAATATACTCCATGTCAGCCAGTGGTTTCTGGGGGTTTGGCTTTTTTTTTAAAGGAGAAACAAAAAAAAAGTGGGGATGAGCAAGAGTCCACTGGTTCTGTTCTTCTTGGTAAATCAGTGTCTGAAGGGGTTTGGTGTCTCCAAGAAGGATCAAGCAAATTGGTGGAGAATATTGAAATAATCTGGTCGTCTTGCTATCCTGTCACCATCTGTGAGACAGCTTCTACTTGCACAGTGAACTGGCTGGGGGAGCCTGCTCAGGTCTTCTAAACATTTTTAAACTCATTGCAAACTTTTCAAAGATGTGAGTTAAAAACACCCAAAACTTCCATACTGGCCCAGTCCATAAATCATTCTGATTTATCCATAAATACTAAAATTTTATAAATGTGAAAGTAAATACAGAGGTTTTTTCCTTCCTGTCTTCTGCTATTTTTATAGGTCACAATGTTCATTACTCATCTGTTCCATAAGTACATGATGCACATACACAGAAAAATGGGTTAGGAAAAAAGTTAATTTCCTTGGAAGACATGCACAAACTTTGGGGTTAATTTTCTTTGGTGTTTTTTTTCCCCCCAAATCCTGGGTCTGATTTTGGAACCAAGTGACCTTTGGAACACAAGGAGTCCAGGACTAGCAGTGCAAAACTGTGCCCCTGAATCCTACTCCAGCAGCTGGCAAAGAGAAACAACAAGCTTGCTTCAAATGCTGGCATAAAACAAAAAGAGGATTCCTAGATGAGAGGACTCAAACTGAAAGAAACAGTAAAAGAGAGGATTTCTGGTTATTAAAAAAGATAAGAGTTTTTCTATGTAGAACCCCATTTAGTTCTTTCCACCAGGGACCCCCTTGCAGAATTTTCTCCTCCTGGTTTTGTTTATTTCTTTTGTTGTTTTGCAGGATCTCTTTTGGGGTAGGTTTTTCTATGCAGCACCATTTCTTTACTACTGATGTTTCCTTCCAAAACATAAACAAAGGAAAAGAAATGCCTTATGGGAAAAAAATCTTATGAATTATAAAGACACTACTAATTTCTTTTAAGAGTTTGGAGCTTTCTGATAAAATTAAAGAGAAGTGTATATATTTAACACTACTGTGCAGTGCAAAGAATAGGAAAATATTGATCTCAGTGATTAAGAGAATTAATTTCTTATCTTCATCCTCCATTTAATTCCATAAGAATTTTTGCAGAGATGTGAGTGAGTACTAGGATATGACTCTGAAGTGGTTTAAATTCTGGAGCATTAAGGGTCATTTACCAGAATTTTATGGTGGTGACTGGGTTTCTGAGACAGACTGAAGGTTTTGTTTTGACCTTGTCAAAGACCCCTCCTGGTGTAAGTCTCACTTACATGAAGGTGATGTTAATATATTCACTGCTAGTTTTCCTTGTGGAATTAAGCAACAAAAATTGGTCCTCAGTTTTGGGTTGGTTTTAACTATTATTTATTTTAAGATATGGTAAAGTGAAATGCAGCTGTAGAATATTGTTTTAATCTTTGCAAGAGTGAGACAAAACCCCAAACTGAAACCCTGTGTTTGCAGTCTTTCTCTTTTTCTGAAAGAAAAATATTTTCTTGCCTCTACTATCATAAGAAAGCATCAAATTTTAATTTATAAAAATGCCCATTTATAAGCATAGATATATATTTAGGTTTGCAGTTATGTATTTATAGGTCCCGTATTTTTTTCAGTGGTTAATTACAAAAATTATAATTTAATGTTCTCTCACTTGTTCCTGCCCACAGAGTTCAGGTGTTAAAGTGTCAAACCTGTGGCTGAGCAAACGCTGCTGGCCTGTCAGCTCTGCCCTGGCCCGAGGGGTCACTGAGAGGGGGCTGTGGGAGGGAGGGGACAAAAGTTGTGACTGCTCTGATACCTGGGGAGATGTGTGTCTGCAACATCCATCAGCCTTCCTCAGGGAATCCCCTGTGATTCTGTTACAGAATAATGGTCTCTTTCTGTTTCTCATTTATGCAAATAAAAGGCGAACCAGAAAAGACATCAATAAGAGTTAAGTGGCAATATCAAGTCAGTTTTATTGCCAGGTCACTCAGTCCCCAACAAATCAAGCAGGAAAAATGTGTCATTTATCAATATAATAAACAGGTAGATCACTTCTAAACCCAAGCAGCTCTCTTCAAACCATACCTCAGAGCAAACAACCCCAGCCATTTGCAATGCCCTAAGCAGGACCTCTCTGTAGTGCTTCTTTCTTCAGCTGCCAGGGTGCAATTAACCTGCTGTGAGCATGGTGGGAGCTGGCAGGCCAGGCTAACTTCTCTTGACATCTTATGGAGGAAAATATCTAGGTTTTCTCTCAGCTTTATATGTGTAAAATTGTGACCCAGGCTTTGGACTAATTGCCATCACTGGCAGAGCTTTATGGGCATGTTGGCATACCAGGCTGGAAGGCTGAATGAACACAAGTGAGCTCTAGCAGAGATTTCATTGCACCTTCTGGTTCTGGGGGACTCCATTTCTTGTTCTCCTCTGTCCTTCCCCTACTTTCAATCTCAATTCTTTTTGAAAAATCATTTTAGTCCTTTGAAATATACCATTATCCTGGTATTATCCCACCACAAGTTTGTACAAAAATGTCTTTTGGGTTGTGTTTTCAATTGTGCACATCACTGCTGCTCTGCATTATCACTCATAGCAATTTTTTCTGGGGGAAAAAAGAAACAAATATTTATTTCTAACCAGCTTGGGTGATCACAGAGGACAAATACAACCTCAAGGCTGAAATTAATCCCTCTGGGCTTCAGGTTATGGCCTGACTTGGGAGCATAGGTGCTCTGGGTTTCTCTAGAGAGGAAGACAGTTCTGAAACTGTGCTGGTTGTCAATGGGAGAAATTTTTTTCTCCATTTATTTGAGGATGGAGGCCAGAGTGCACATATCCTCACGCCAGGGATTGCTGGGATATGCTGGTTAATTTAAGAAATTATGCAATGGCAGGCAGATGTTTGTGTTCTCCCACAGTGACTATAGGAGTTTTGTTTCCATAAGAGATCAGGCCAAAAGTTTTACTCTGAAGAACAAACCCAGTGTGCACAGAGTTTTCTCTGGGGACAGGCTGAGGGAGCTGACCATGTGACAGATGATGTTCAGGATCCCTTCACAGACTGCTGCACTCATGACCAGCCTGTTTTGGGCTGCCATAAGGAAAAACACAGACCTGGGATTTAGGTCTATGCAGTGTAACTGCAGTGACACCCCCAGAGCACTCAAGGAAAAGCCCACCAGACACCACTGGGGCTCTCTCAGCAGGGACAAGCATGGCATCAGTGAAGCTTAGAAAACAGAGTGCATGAAACATTACAGTGCACTGAATTTCCTAACTAATAATTAGGGGGGACTAATTTGTAATCACTCTTACAGGAGGTGAGAGGTTTGACCTGAGGGCCAGTAGAGAAGGGGGCAGTGAGAAGCAAGCACTGCATCATGCTCCTGAGAGCCCCTGGATTCTGATTTGGGCATCTTTGTACAAAGAGAGCCTGCAATTCTGCAGCAAAGTGGGGATCACCTGGTCATTGATGCCTCCTGGTTCTCCTCAGCCCTTAAAATGTCACTTTTAAACCTTTGCAAGTTAAACTGATCTCCATGGCATGCTGAGTGAGCTAGAGGTGGTGCAGGCCATAATGAACCTTAGGATTTGGGGTGAAAAGTGACTTAGAGAAAATCTTTATTACTAACTTTTGGAATTGTACAAGTACAATTGTCCCTGAGACTACACTCCCACACTGTAATTACATCTGCTCCATTTACGAAATACCTTGAATTTTATTTGTAGCCTGATTTTTAAATGTGTATGAAGAGCAAATGAGGTTATATTATTGCTGTAATTGAGAGCAACTAGGACAAGTTTTATTAATTTCCTGCCACAGAATACTGAGTAAGCTGATATTTTATGGGAAAGTTCAGGAAGAAGAGTAATATGTGTTACACTTCTGAATTCTGGGTGATACTTGAAGAGCTTTACTGGCAATTGATTTTTCTACAGGTAAATTGTAATTCTTGATAGGCAGACGTGCCCCTGAATATAGTGAGATGCACTCACTAAGGGTATGATGAAATAGAAGCAGAAGGTGCATCAGCTCTGCTCTGACACATGGTGAGAAGTTGGAAATCAGAATTCCTGCCTGTAGAAGCTCCCTTTCCCTCAGCCAGGGCAGCTATTGCTGCATTATCCCCATTATCTAGATTCCTTTGAATGTTGAAGGTTCACAGAAGTATTTAGCACACATTTACCTGTTCAAGAAGTCAGTAGTTTGATGTGTGTGATTAGTTCTACATGCTGCTGTGGATGTGGGTGCTGCAGGGTGCCCCTGCACATGCATCCATCGATTTCATGGCATGCTGAGGTTGGGTGCAAAGCCCTGCTTAACAGGAGCCTGATGGTGTCCTGACACAACCAGGTCACTGTATCCCTTTCCTCCTTTTAAATGGCAACAGCACAGAAACACTTGCTTATGCTGATGGTCCTGAAGTCAAAGCAGTAACGGTAGGGTAAGGGAGCTGAGGATATATGAGTGGGTGGAACCACCTTCCTCTCTGACAGCAAGGCTACTGTACAGAGGTTTTGGCCTTCTTTGTGAGGGAACAGGCAAATAAATGCCCAGAGGATAACCAGACAGCAGAACTGCTTCTGCCTGAGGAGAGTTTTGACACTTCAATTTTTACCATTGTGAGATGTCCAGGTTTTGGGGTTTCACAGAGACTCCTTCATTCATCTCCTCACTCCCCAGATGGCTGTGGGCCATTTTAGTTATCTCTCTGGACATGCAAAGGAAAAATCTCACAAATATGAAACAGTGCCCTGGAACAGTGGCGCCTTGGGTGTTGGTTAGGTAATGGTCAGGCTTGGTACCCAGCCAGGACTGGTACCACATGTCTCACAGGAGCAGTTGTTTCTGCTTCTGTTCCTCTTGTTTACTTGTTATTCAAAGCAAAATCAGCTGTTCTGCCTTATTACTGCTGGGTTTGGATTGTGGGCTAGAAACTGGTTTGTTGCTGATAAAATGCTGCACAAATGGTCCACTCTTAATATGATCTCAGCTCTCATGCCACTAACACTTCTGGGAAGAGCTTTGTTTCTCCTGTGGTCCTGTGGGTCTAATAAATGACCCACTTCTCACTCTGGGGAGCTGCTCTACAGCTGCTCTGTCAGGGACACTCCACATGCAGTACTGAGCTCCAGGAAAGGTCAGCTACTCTGACCACTGCAGGAGAGCCTTGGCAGGCAGGGCTGAGTCTGGCAGCAGTGAGCTCCCCACCTGCAGTGCATGCAGCAGTTACCCACTTGCAGGACATGCAGCACTTGTTCTTCTACCAGCTGGGCTGGTGACCAGGCTGCCAGAGCTGCCCAGAGCAAACTGCAGATGGTGGCTGCAGAGCTGCAAAGCAGGTGCTCAGATAAACAAGATTTAAGTGTGTAGCATGAACCCCTGGCAGGCTGCTGACTCAGAGCTCCTTGCTGCTCATTTCCTTTTCCACCTAGTCCATTACTTTCCCTGTGCCTCGTGTGGTTTGCCTAGAGAAAACCTGAGCATGGCAATATGGATCCTTGATTTTTCTGTTAGTGACCAACAGTGGGATTGGTTGGGAACTCCCATCACTGTTTGTTTCTTAGCTGTTCAATAAAGTTAAGATGTTCCACTAAGCAGATGGCTGTGGAGGCCATCTTTTAGATGTTGAACATTAATGATGTTTTGTCTTTGGAATTAAGAAGTGAATTCACTTGAATGCATCATCCTAGTCAAGTGGAGGTGATATTTTTTATTTAAAACCTGCAGTTAGCTTTTGCATGTGCCATGTTTACTCTGGAGGCCAGCTCATGTGGACCAGGTTTTCTGGAGGGCCTGTATGGCTCAGAGTACCCTTGCTGGGAGGGCTGACAGTAATCATTCCAAGCCCCTTCTCTTCCACCCCAGGCAGTCTGGGGGTGGGCTGGCAGGTTCACCAACCTGGCTGTCTTGTCTGGTAACAGAAATTCCTCCAAACATACTCATTCCATGAGTGAATTGGTGCAATACACGAGCTCAGGACTTGACTAGTAGTAAACTCAGACTTTGAGCTGTGCTGAATTAAAAAAAATAAAATAAGAAAAAAATCTGGAACAAAACAACAAAAGTTGAATGGTTTTACTGGTGCACATACCTGAGTCTGATGGGCTAAAGCAAGTTTAAAACCTTAATGTAATCCATTAAACTAAAGTGGACAGGCACATGAGGTGGAAATATGCTGGCAGTGTTGCCTACAACCCCTTCAATATCCTGTATCTTTCCCCATATCTAAAAGCATTTGGCCAGCTCCTTTCCCCCTCTCACATCTGCATTACCATCCAGTGGGACTAGAGTACCAAACTGAGCCATCCAGGGAGTTAATCCATGAATTTCAGCACTTTATAGGTCCTGAGAGCATCTGCCCCATAAAACATCTTCCAGTTCAAACCAGACATCAGAAATTCACATCTAAGTAAGTGAGCAATGGTTTTGCTAATCCCTTCTTAGCTAAAGCACGGCTTCTCAAGAAGGAAGGTTTCACCAAGGACCTGAAGCCTTGTGGGAATGTGCCTGAAGGAATTGCTCCTGGCCTCCTTTGCTATCAGTGGATCCACAGGTGGTTGCAGCAGAGGATTCCTGTGTGTCCATTCCAGCTCCACTCCCAGTCAGTGCTACACAAAGCTGTCCCAGCAAGAGGGAAAAGTCAGAGAGCCATCCTCTCACCTTTTAACGGGTAGTGATTGAACAGTTTGAACAGTACAGTCAGTTCTTTTATTACCCAAACACTGCCCAGGAAAGGAAATAATATCTAAAGCACTAGGAAGATGGCAAGGAATAAAAAAAAAAAAAAAAAAGGCTTGGTTTTCTTGAGGTTTCCCCTCAGGCCCTTTAGCACAGCAGACATAACCATTGGTTTAGTAGCAGCAATGGGGAGTACACCTTGACAGCAGCAGAGCAGTGTTTTAGTGTTTTAGGGTATTTTCTCTTCTTTAGATGAAAAGACAGGCTTTTGGATTCAGGCTAAAAAAAAAAGTATTCATCCTGCTAAGTAGATTGAAAGAGAATCCAGATTAAATAAATCATTAAATCATTCCAGGATGTTATCCACCTGTTCTGGCCTGTAATTTATTTTCAGATGAATAGTAGGTAAAAAAAAAAAAAAAAAAAAAAAAGGCAATACAATGGCAAAAATCATTTTCCTCTAACAGATGCTTTGATCCTGAAATGACACCTGGCCTGGGCAGCTGCTTGTGCAGTTTTTGAGATCATTTTGAATGAATTGCTCCAACCTACTGCTCCATAACCTCAACAGCCACATCAAGCTAAAACTTCTGTGGTAGCCACCTTTGAAAAGGGATCTTCAAGGGGTTTGTTGCTGCAAAGGCAGTAAAATTTGTCCCTTTAGTGTGGGATGGGAAACCTGAGGGGGAACAGGACAACAGGCAAATACCAGCCAGCTGAGGGTGAGCGGTCTAGATCATTTCAGTGCCAGGGCCGTTCTCCTCATGTTCTTGTGCAGCAGCAAAGCAAGGGTTTGCCTCTCTTGTGTTCCTAAAAGGAGGACTGTGCTTCAAAGCTTGGGAAGCCACCTAGCTGGTTATGTGTATTGTTCATACTTTCTCAAGACTAAGAAATGGTTCCCTGTCCTCTCTAGGAGAGTGCCAGTGTGTTTTTTGCTACCCACGTTGGCTGGGGATGGCAGGGAGGTGAGGTGACCAAGGACCTGAGATGGAGGACAGCAGCCAATGCAGGGAGTCTGGGGAAGGTGGTGAAGGATGGGTATTGTCCCGCTCTCTCACACCTCCTCTGGCTCAGATGCAGCTGAAGGCAGCTGCAGTCCAAAACCCCAATTTCATATCTCTATAGTGTATATTTAAACAGATTTAGCCAGCTCGTTTGGCAGTTTTTGGACGAATTCTCCCAATCGCTGAACGCAACAACGCTGAAGCAGGAATCCTCTGCAGCAGCCCTCTGTGGGAAAGGAGGGGAGAGGGGGCAGAAACCCTCGGCCAGGGGTGTGTGGAGGAAGCAGCGGCTGCCCGCTGCCTCAGCCCTCACTTTTCGGGGCTTGCTTCGGTCCTCGGTGGATCGGGCTGACGAACTGCAGCTCCGGGGCGCTCCGTGCCGGCACCAGCCCGTCTGTGCGCTTACCTGGGGCCGGGCACCGGGGCCGCTCTCCCCGCGGGGAGCGGGGCCGGGCGCGGGGGTCACCGCGGGGGCGCAGGAAGGGCCGGGGGTGGCCGGGGAGCCGCGCCGTCTCGGCCGCACAAAGCCGCCTTTTCATCGCGGCCTCCTGCCCCCGCCGGGCCCGTAATTGTCTTTGACAAAACTTCATTAGCGAGCGCGGCGGAGGCGGCGGCGGCCCCGCGGTCGCGCTGGCTTTGAGCGGGCGCAGTGGAGTGTGCGCGGCCCCGCCGCTCCCGCCCGGGGCCATTAGCCCGGCGACTTTGTTTTAGAAACTTCCCACCCCAGCGGGGGACGCGACAACGAGCCGCCCCCGGCCGCCCCCGCGGCCGCTAATTGGGGGGCGATGCGGGGCTGCGGCGGCCGCTGCCAGCGCGTCCCCGCGGGCTGCGGAAAGGGGGAGACTGGCCCTTCGGAGCCAAGTGGGGTGCCGGGAGGGGCTGGGGGGTGTGTGGGTGAGCGCTGCGGTACCGCCGTGTCCCGGCTCCGCGGGGGCTTCACCTTGCGTCTCGCCCGGCACCCAGCCCCGGCCCCGTCTCCCCGAGCAGCAGGCTCCGAGAACCCGCCTGGCACAGCCCGGCTGTCCCCGCTCCGCCGGACAACCCGAGCTCAATTCGCAGAGAAGCGGCATTAAAAAGCCCATCTCGTAGCAAAGCTCAGACAGAGACGGTTTAAATACGTTTATTATGGCATTGGAGGCGCTGAATCTGTTCGTGCGAGCCCGTTATTTTAGTTTTGTGCCTGGGCGCACGCAGGCTCCCCTCCCGGTATTAGTTCTCCATCAATCCCCGCTCTGGTTTTTAATCAAAACAGTATTCGGAATATGATTCCCGGAGATTATATTTTGAGAGATTTGCGATACATATCTTGCCGGCGTGACAGATTGCAGGGGAGTCCTGAGCGGGCGGGATAATCTGCATCTCGCTCACTTGACCTTTAATAAAAGGGGAGTAAAAGTAATAAATAAAAAATAAAAGTCTTAAGACGCCTGCTGGTTACCTTCGTGCCTGCCTTAAAGAGGCCTGCACCCGCCTAATTAACTCCCCCCGCGGGCTTCGCGGCTCTTTCGCGGCCAGGGCAGAGCCGGGGGATTGCGGGGCCGGGGGCAGAGCCAGCAGCTCAGGGGAGCTCCTTGCCGCGGGGTCCGTGCAGGTTTAGTCTCCCGTGAGCAGCTCAGGAGGGCGATGCAGAGCTGCCTCCCCGGGGAGCCTCTAACAAGGCCTCCGGGAAACGGAACCGGAGGGAGCCGGGTCGCTCCCCTGCAGGACGGGACGCGGCCGGCCGGGAGGGAGGACCGGCCTGGCTCTGCCGTGCGGACACGCGTGGGGAACCTGCCCATGTGCCTCCAAGGCAGATAATACCTGTCCTCTCCGGTGGGCGGAAAAGTCGCCTTGCAAGAACCCTTCGAAAGGGCCTAATACTCTTTATTACAAGCCCTAATCCTTCAAATCCGACTTGAAATAATGTTTATCTTTTCGCAGCTTAATTTCCCCTTCTCTAAGCTTCGGGTCACTGCAACAGACTGCTGCTGCTGCACCGCCTCTTGTCCAGGGCTGCTCCGGAGTGCGGGAAAGCCCCGTGGCCGGGCAGCTCCCGACGGGCCCAGCCCCGCTCCCTGCCGCGCCCTCACCTGCTGCCCTCGTGTGCACTTACCTCCCCCTCCCTTTCCCCCCTGGATCCTTCAGAGCCCGACAAAGTTTGCCTTCTTTCACACTGCCCTCTGCTCCCGGGAAGGGCCGTGGCTGAAGCCGGGGGCAGCCCTCTCGTATCTCCCTGCGTTGACCTGCAGCTCCTCCTTTCCCCTACGAACTGCTTCTCCGGTCGCAAACGCAGGGGGCTCCCGGTTATGCAGCCCCACTAGTCTTGAGTAGCCTTTAGTAAACATATAGAAGTCTACTCGATATTGAAGATTGATTTCCCTGATTTATTAAGGCAGAATTCATTGGACTCTATTGACCACAAATGACTTAATGTAAATGCTGACCCCGGTGAACTTGGAAATAGCAGGTATCGGGTTGATCTATAGATGACCTCTTAATTACCACAGTTATTAATTTAAATTATTGCCACTGCTTCTAGAGACAGGAACAAAGAAACATTCTTTCCTCATCCCTGCTTGGTTTATTAGTCTGAACACAAAGTGTTTGATGACACTTTTAATTAAACAGAAATAATGCAGAGATACGGTTTCCCTTTCTCGTCTGTCCTGTAAAGTGCAGCACTGCTCTTTTGACTGACTGACGGCGGTGACCCAGTAACAACGTCCTACTTCGCCGCCCGGTCGCGCCCCGGCCGTGCCCCAGGGCGGGTGGCGGGTGCCCGGGACCGCTCCTCCCGGGTTGTGCCGGCTCCTGGCTGGAGAGCTCGGAGGTCACTGACGGCTTCGTGGCGTTCATCTCACCCGTGTTAATTAGACTCCGAAAAATACTTTCCGCGGTATCTATGTACAGAGACTGGAAAGAAACAGTCCGGCGTAACCTGCGCCGCTTCTCCTCCTTCTCCTCCCCGGGATACCGCGGAGCGACTGCGAAATGGTGCCCCTCGGCAGAGCAGGGCGCTGAGCAGAGAGCGCACGTTTGGGAGGAAAAGGGGAAACAAACCACGACGTGGGGGAAAAAGAGAAAATATCAGGGTGGGCTTTTTTCTTTCTTTTTGCAAAGACGTCAATGGGCAATACTGAACACATGGCAGGCGAGCGCCGGGGAGGCACTGGTCCTGCGGCCGCTCCGCCCGCCGCGGCCCTCGGCCCCATGTGCGCAGCACATGGCGCCGGTCCTGCGGCCGCTCCGCCCGCCACGGCCCTTTCCCGGCGAGGGCAGGGCGGGCGGAGCCGGGAGGCCACCGCCGCCCCGGGGACAGGTTTCTTTCCTTGCGTCTAGCCGAGTGCTTCGTTACAGCCGGAGCCCCGTCGCCAGCGCCCAGGATGGGGCGGGCAGCCCTGCGGGACGGAGAAGCGGTGATAAGCTGGTGCGAAGTGGCCGCGGGTTGCTGCCTCGCCCGGACAGGAGCGGGGCAAGGCGGCCGTGGCGCAGCGCTCTCAGGCCGGGGCCGCTGCGGTGTTCCAGGGCCAGGCGGGCTGGAGTGCGTTTCGTGCGAGGTGTGGCTCCGGCAGCCGGCCCGTCACCTACCTCACCTCCGCAGCACGGGCCGGAACGCCGTCCGCAGCCTGTCCAGGCACGTCCCACCAAGCTCGGTGCCTCCCGGGCCGCCCTTGGCGCCCCGCCCGAACCCTGCACAGACACAAGCGGCTCGCGGTGGGCACGGCCCGGTCCCGCCGTCCTCCCCTGCCCGCTCGCCTCGAGCGGGTAAGCCTCGGCGTCTGCACCTGACACCTGGGCACGGCCGAACACCGGGGCTGTCACTGCGCGGGCGGGCTCACGCCGCGCCCTGTGTCCCGGCCCGGCCCGTGGTCCCGCCCGTCCCCGCGGCCCCGCCGCCGCGGGTACCTTCGCCCGCCGCCGCGAACTGGCACGGCTCCCCCAGGCCGCGGTGGGACGCGCAGCTTCGCGGGAGAGGCTGCAGGTTGAAAGCGGAGCTCCGGAAGGCCTTGGCGGGCAGGGGTTGCTCCCCCGCCGCGCCGCCGCCTCCCTCCGCGCCGCGGCCCTCGGGGCTGCCCCTGTGCGCCGCGCTGGCCCCGGCGGTGCGCGCCAGCGACCAGATGCGCGGCTTCTCCGCGGGCGCGTAGGGCAGCGGCGGGCCGGCCAAGGAGGCAGGGGCGAAGCCCGCGGCGGGGGCCTTGGCACAAGGAAAGGCGTGGAAGGGGCCGGACAGGCTGCACTCGCTCCGCGGAGCCTCGGGCAGCGCCGCGCCCAGGCTGGGGGCTTCCTGCAGGGAGCTGGTCCGGCCCTTCTCCGGCTTCCCCGCCTCCTCCTCCTCCTCCTCTTCCTCCTCCTCCTCCTCCAGGTCGCTGAACCGCAGGTCCTTGTCCTCCTTGTAGCTCTTCTCCTCTGCTTGGACACACACGGGAAAAAAAGGGGCGGCAGGGCGTTAGTGCGGGTGCGGGGAAGTTGGGGGGGCCTCGAAATCGGCCGTCACTTCGAGCCTACTTGGAGGCGCCCGTCTGCCTTTCCCGCCTACCTCTGCCTTCACCCTCCGCACTGTATTCATCCTCTTCCCTCGGGGTTTCTTCTTTCCTCTCTTCCCCGGCTTTGTTCTTGGGAGACCAGGTCATTTTGTTTTCTTTCTTAAGCCTCCGTCTGGCGTTAGCAAACCAAGTGGACACTTGCGTCAGGGTCATTTTAGTGATGATAGCCAGCATGATTTTCTCTCCTTTGGTGGGGTAGGGGTTTTTGCGGTGCTCGTACAGCCAGGTCTTGAGAGTACTCGTCGTCTCTCGCGTTGCATTTTTGCGTCTGGCTGAACCACCGAAATCCACCGTCCCGTACCTGCTGGGAGATGGTTAGGGAGAGGGGGCCGGCGGGAGTCCGGTAAGAACCCCCACGGCCCGGCCCAGTCGCGCCGCAGGCCGGTGTGGCCCCTGCCCATCTGCCTTCCTGCCCCTGCCCTCCTGACATCGCCGCCCAACTTTGGTTTCCGCTGTCTGCCGCTCCCGGCCGCCTCGTTTCTTTTGTACAACGTTTGTCAGGTCGGAGCCCCCCCGTCCCCCCCGTTTGATGTCGACCGCCGCCTCGCAGGGGGATGCTAATGCTGCCGGGCGCTGATCAAAGGGGTTTTACCTGTCGTACTGGTACTGCCCCAAGGAATGATCGTAGGAGTAGTAGGTAGCGGGCTGCGCGATTCCCGAGTGCAACGTGCCGGCGCCGTCTTTGATTTCATACTGGGGGTTCTGCAAGGAAAGCGGCAGCGTTTGGCGTCCAGCAGGACGGGATCCCCGCCGCGCCCCGCAGTCCCGGCTCCCCGCGGCAGCCGACTCCCTTCGCGCCCCCCACTCCCGACGGGCCGGCGCGGCTCCCGGCCCCGCGTCCTTCGGCGGTCCCCCGCCGCGATACCGACTGCGAACCACGAAGTTTGTCCCGCCTGTTGCATCCCCTCCTTCCCTCCGAGCGCTGCCGGGCGGGCGGGCACTCACCAGCGCGGTGTAGAGCGCGGCGGGCTCGGCGCCGTAGGGCAGGTAGTTGCCGTAGCCCTGGCCGGCGGCGTACGGGGCGCTGTACATGCCCAGCGCGGCATTGAGCTCGGCGCGGCCGGGCGCCAGCAGCCGGCTCTCGTACGGGGCGCAGCACAGGGAGGCGGCGGCCGGCGCCGAGGAGGCATCCGGCCCGGAGCGGGGGGCGGCCTCGCAGCAGGTCGTGCTGGGGCTGGCGGGCACGAAGAACTGCGGAGAGGAGAGAGCGGGACGGCGCCGAGTGACTGTCAAGGCAGCCCCATCGGGGGGAATTTAGGAGCGTGTGCGCGCCTGTGTGTGTGCGGAGGGGGGGGGGGGCGGCGGTGAGGAGGGGGATAGGAAACGCGGGCTGAAGCAACTAATTATAGAAACCGGGAAATAAACCGGATGGGAAGCAGGAGCTCTTGGGAAGGGGGCACGATTAATCAAGCAGGCAAAACTTTAAGGAAATAATTGCTCTCGAAAAAGGTATAAGATACGTAAGGCTCCATCCTTCACGCCCCCGCTCGGTCCATCTGCATTGATTTAAAGGCAAAAAGTTGCGATTACACTTAATTTGACAATAGACGCAGCAGTAAATATGTCAGCCAACGCAATCGAAGGCATTTGATTTCAATAACTTCAAGGCGACAGCAAACTTCCCAAGCGAGGGAGGCACATCTTGCAGTGATTACCGTGAATAAATAATTCCACCCAAATAAATCGTGACTCGAAGTACGATATAGCTACGACTTAGTTAATACAGGGTGCCTTGGTGTGAGTGGGGGATGTCCTTCGGAAATCGCATGGGGGAAAAAAAAACTCTCGACAGATCCTAATAAAACACAGGAAAAGGACCGACCCGTGGAGGAAGGAGGGAGGAAACGGCACAGCCCGGTTCCGCAGAAACGCGAGTGCAGCCCCGAGCCCGCCGAGAGCCGGTTCCCGCTGCCCGCGCACCCTCCGCGGTGCCCGGGCGGCACCGGTGCGGCGGGGGCTGCGCCCGGCGCAGCGCGGCCGCTCCGCGGGCTCGGTAAGCGGTCGTAGCTGGGATTTATGTTTTTTTATTTGTTTGTTGCACTTAAAACTGAACGGTGAAGGGTGGGGAGGAGGGGGAATTACCGGTTTCCTACACGCCTTTGCTGTGCACACTGCGAGTTATTTGTTTAAGCCTAACACAACACAAACGAGACATAAACACAAACGCACATTTTTTAAAAAAAGGCTCCAGATGTGCCCTTTTAAAAAAATATTCTAAGTAAGGGAAAGGGAAGAAAAAAAAGGAGGGGGGGACAAGACATCTGGACAGCAGCAGCAGAATCTAAACAAAAGTGAGTGCTGCTCACTCGCCTTACCTGTGAAGTGGTGCTGTAGGGGTATCCGAACTGAGAGAAGGACATAGTTGCTCCTTATTTTTGGACCATAGGCAATATTTTCCCCCCAAGATCGATTGTAACTAAACCCTGCTTCAAGATGCACCTTCTCACACACACATTTCCACGTATGGCTTTTTTTTTTTTTTTCTCAATTATAGATGATTGCACTTAAGAAAAGCAGCCAGACATCTGAGGCGGGGGGGGGGGTGGGGAGGGAGGAGGTTGGTGCCTGGATTAAAAAAATAGGCTACCCCCCACTTCCCATCGCTCTTAATAAATATGTTTGTATAGAGGGAGTTTAAAAAGCCACCCCACATGTATAGAGAGTTTAAGTGCAAGGGGGCTTTTTCAAAGAGGGGGGGAAAATCACGTAGGGCTTGCAAGATACGGAGCTTGCTTGTATTATTTTCTGCTCTATAGGTCTTTAGCGTTCATCGGTGGGCGAGGAGCGGGGTGACGTCACGGCCCTGCCGGCAGCAGCAGGCAGCGGCGGGCAGGAGCAGGCAGCGCCCCGCGCCCGCTCCCAGCACTTGTTTCATCTGGGTTTCGTGTTGTGCTGTGATGCACGTCAAAGGCGGGACTGGGGGTGCCTTGCGGTTGGTCTCTTTTCCCTTTATTTTTAAACACGATCAAAATTTGTCTTAGGGGGATAAATATCAAGTGGGGACATCGCGGCACCCGCCAGCCCCAGCGTGTCCCCCGGCTACGTGCCCGCCGCGGGGAGGACGAGGGCCGGGCGAGGGTGGCGGTGGCAGCGGCGCTGCCGGTCGCACCCAGGGAAGCAGCTCTAGAGGGGGCCCCGGCCCACGCAGCCCCCCCCGGCCCTTCTCGCTGATCTTGAGCCCATCCTCAGGGCCGGGCGCTGCTGTACAACTCAGCACCGGTTCTGCACCGAAGCCGCTGAGCCGTGCTCCCCGCCTCGGCGTCGCTGCCCGTCGCGGGCGGCCCGGAGCCGCGGGAGAGGGGTCAGACCTCGCCCCGCACAGCGTGCGCACCCCGCCTTGGCAGGGGCAGGGCCGGGACCGTGACAGAACACGGGCCGCAGAGCAGCCCGAAGCCCATTCTCTAAGGAGTGCTGAGCCCCTTGTTCCCCCTTAGCCCCGTGATGGTCCCTCCGGGAGCGGGGGGGTCCGGGGCGGTGGCAGGTCAGCGGGGCGGTGATGGATGGATGGCTGCCTGCAGCCCGGCCGGCCCGCTACCGCCACGGCTTAATTGCTTCAATTAACAAATGGAAATGCCCTTGTTTAACCAGGGACTTACATATTGAATTTGCCTTTGAGGCGAGATCACCGGGAGGCAAACCGGGATTCCCCCGCAAGAGCCTGGAGCTGCCAAAGCGCTCCGGGCCGGGCAGGGCGCGATGAATTGCCAGTGGCAACTCATAAAGAAAAAGAAAACCAAGTAAAAACGCCGCCCGGGTTGGCCCGGCAGCACTTGTCCTGAGCACGGCGGGGCCGTGTCCCGCGGAGCCGGTGGGCAGCCCGGGCAGCCTTGCCTGTGCCAGTGCCCGTGCCCGCCCCGCCGGAGCCGCTCCGCTCCGCCTCCGCCCCGCTCCCCGACGGGTGGCGCTGCCGATCCGCGAGGGATGCGCTCCTGCCCGGCCCAGCCCGGCCCGGGGGCCGCTCCCCTGCACACCCCGAGCCGGGCGGACCCTGCCCTGCCCTGCCCTGCCCGTGCGGGCGGCGCTCCGCCCGCAGCCAGCGAGCACGGCCGCGACGGCCCCGCCGCAGAGCGGACGGTGCGCGGCCCCGCCGGCCCCTGCCGGAGCTGCGCGCTCGCGGAGCGGCTCCGCGGTCCGCAGGGGTGCGGAGCGGGCTGCCCGCGCAGTCGGGGCCGCTGCCCGCGGGGCCGGAGCGACGCGAGGGGAGCGGGGCTCCCGAGCCGCGTCCGCCCCGCCGGGGTGAGCGGAGGGGCCCGGAGCTCAGGGCCGGCTGTCACAGCCCTCTATTTCGCCCGCAGCCTGGCGAGACGGAGCGCTGTAAACCCGAGCCTTGTCAATTGTCGTTAACGGGCAATAACTTAAAATTCATTAAAGAACACCTTTGGGTAACATTGCTGCTAATTATTTAATTGTAAGAATCCCTATGGGGAAAATTATGCTAATTATAAAGTAATAAAACCACTTGTTCTAAAGCACTTAATTCAGCAAAATTTAGTCTTTTCACCAGAACGCTTTGCATGTTATTTGATGGAAGAAACAACAAGAATAGCTGTGTGCCCATCCTGCCTGCGGCTCAGAGCCCAAAGGAGCTGTCGCTGGCAGTGTGTTTGTGCTGGCAGGTTGCATGCAGGGCTCTTGTCCTTGCTGAAGCACTAAAACTGGGGCAGAATTCACGGTACAAAAAAGCATTTTTATAACAGAGATCATGCAGATCAGTACAAACATTGCATTTCCCAATCTTTATCACGCACACTCAACATGAAAACAATTCTGTTACCTGTCAGATACCTTGTAGCTGAGCTAAGCTTTGGGAAGTGGCCTTTCCCAAGCTAGCTCTCTCCACTTACAGCACTCTGCCCTATGGAGATGTTTCAACAGCATACTTTTTTTCTAGACACGCTCAAGAGCCATCCAGATGACCCCTTTAATTGCCCTTACAACCTGGGAGAGTGAATGGCATTCCTATTAACAAATGCGAGTTCTGCTGTGCTCCCCAGCTCTTTAGGAGGACACAAACTCTGTCTCTTTGTGTTCTGAGCACTGCCACCATTCACTCTGCCTGTCCATCACTGAGCAAGCGTACTCTGCACATCAAAGCTGCCAAAACATCTTTCTGTGATTTGTAAATATTGGCATAAACTTTCTGTTAACAAGTTCCTGAACCCAGCTTGGCAGAGGGTGGCTTTGGGTGCAATTTACCATTTTTGTCACTGCAGGGAATCAGCTTCAGCAGCCCAGTTTCCATCCTGCACATACACCATGTCTCAGAGAGACAAGTGATGCTGCACATGGTCACTGCAGATCTTTCTTTCTCTAAATCTGTGTCATCTCTCTCCTGCGTACAAGCGTATCATCCCCCCCCACCCCCACAACGTGCATTCCCTTCAGCCAGTCGTCCTAGCGAGGAGGGTGTGACTACAAACACGAGCAAAGCCGGGAAATGATCTCTCTTGATTCACAAACTTTTGTTCTTGAAAGAGAGGACTGTGAGGCTTAACTGTAAACACTTCTGCAAGCAGTTCTTCTTGAAGCGAGGCAGGAGTTCAAATGCAGCTAACAATGCGATTTTTGATGCTTTTAAAATCAACATCATTTGGTTTAGCTCTGATACTGCTTTGCTCAGGAGGTAATTGCAAGGGGTGAAAGTAACAGTATGTGCTTCCCACCAACGCAAATGCAGCTGCTGATAACTGCAAATGAAATAATAGGTTAATTGAAATAAGCAGGGGAAGAAGAAAGCAGCTTCAAAAACAAGGAGTAGAAATGTGGCTGAGAAGAAAGTGTCTTTATATTTTAGAATACAGGGGGATTTTTTTGGCTGTTGCTTTTTTGTACTGAGAAAATGAAAATTCTTCAAGTCCATGCATGAATAAACAAGTACAGCTGGGCAGCCTAATACATAATTTATACTGATCAGTCACTGCAGATTTAACTGAATAAAACCAAAATGAACACTAATTGTTTTGACAAACTAAAATAGTGTATATGATGGCTTATTGTGAAGCTTGCTAGTACTGTCCTTATCTCAGTAGCTATTTTCAAGACTGATTTCTGCATGAGGGGTAGAAACATATTGGGACAATATAAAGATTAATATCTTATGGAAGATAAAAAATTTTAGTTGCTTAACATACAAGCAGAAGATAGAAAGAACTGTCTTCAGGAGAGAGGGGAGAACTGGCACAGTGAAGTGTGGGACAAGAGCTGATTTAGGGGGTGAGGTACTGCTGAGGTAATGGATAGTAGATACCCTGTTGGCTGCAGGCTAAACCTGAAAGTAGTATTTTGTTTTTTGTCACATTTGAAATACATCAGGAATAAATTTGCCTTTGGATACTTGTCTTCTGAAGGGGGACATCCAAAAAGTTGTCAGTGAATTTCTGGGCAATTATGTATGTAGGCTCATTAATCTAAGAAGCTACACACTTTTGGTACATGTAGAGTGAAAGAAATCCAAGGCTAGGGCTTTGCTTTGCTTCTCCCAACCCTCTCATTGGGATGGATGGCTAAATGAGAGTAATTTAAGATATCATTTGAAATAAAGTAAGACATAGAAAAAGCTAATAATGTTCACAGGGGTCCCTAAGCACCATTCTGCATGGGCTCCTTTGTGTGACATTGAGCTGCTTCTTCCTTTCAGTCTCTGCAGTGGCCTCCCTCTGCCACCTCTCCCTCCTGCCTCTTCTCCAAGGACTGGCAGCTCCACTTGGCTCCCAGCATCAATTCCATAAAGATCAGTGGGTTTGCTGAATCTCAGATTATCACCATGTTTGCTGTGATTAAGTTTTGGGAAATGGCTGTAAAATTGACAGTTGGGCTTGGGTGTCACTGGAGTTGGAGGATGGTGGGACCCAGGGCTTTATTCTGAACCATTCTGTGCCCAGTGGCAGCCAAGTGAGTGGAAGCTGGACATGAATCCTTCCCAGGCTCTGGGGTGGTATTTTCCATATGGTCTGGGGCCATCACTATCTTGTGATCACCCCAACTTTTGAAAACATACTTTGCTGATGAGAAAACACTTCTTTTGTAAAGAGTGCTCTACATCAGGGTGGTCGAGCACTTCTGTACTGGCTTTCTTCAGGTTATCTGTAGATTATTCTGTAAAGTACAGATTCATCTGATGAAGATACATCTACATAGAACCTGTGAGAACATCACTACTTGTTTGTGCTTTGCTGGGATGTGGGTTAATTTATGCCAGGAGACTTAGGGCAGCTCTCATTCTGACCCCTCTGTGGATTCAGTTTCCAGTAAAATCAAAATAAATTTTTTTAAATTTTTTTTTTTTTTGTGATGAAGGGATTGCTGGTCTGACACATCATGAGCAGGGTTCACCATTAACCGCCCACCTGTGTCTGTGCTCTCGTGGCCTTTGCATCAGCTCGTGTGCAGTTGGTGTGAGGGAGTCATGGGGCTGCTAAACTGTAGGGTTTTAATTTAACATCACCTTAGGTACAGTTTGTCATTTTTGTCCTGTGGCAGTGAAAAGCAGTTTTATTCCATTACCTACTCTGCCTTGCTGTCCTTTCCAGGGTTTATTTTAAAATCATTGTGCTGTCTACATGCAACTGTGCCTTCTCTTCCAAGAAGTTGGTATTCTTCATCAACTTCTGTGCACTATTAAATGTGAATATCAGAACTGCTTCCTTGTTTACTTTCATTTGCAGTTTACTAAACCCCAGTTGTGTTTGTTGTACAAACACTATGTTAAAAACATAAAGAACTTATAACTTGTTCCAAACCCAGAAGATACTTAACCCAAGACAATTCCATCCCATCAAATCTGTTGAGCCTCTTCATTAGTTAACATCTGGGTAAAGAAAGGGCTCAGCTGGACTCCCCCTCCAAATCCTGTCTGAATTAACTCCATTTTGCATTTGTAGAAATGAGTGCAGGACAGGACCCTCTGGGTAGTTCACTGAGGACTCTTCTGCCAGTCTCCTTCAGGTAATGCAGGTTTTTCCCTGGTCTTTCAGCAGATTTCAGGCTGTGCCGGGGGCAGTGGGCTTTGGGGAGGAGTGGCTCCAGCACTGGGCCATCAGCAGCCCTCTACTCTGGGGAAGCTGGGACCACTTGCAATTTCACACACAAGCAGCACTAATCTACAATAAATCTTATGAAATCAATAAAAATATGGAAAGTATATAATTTTTAAAGAAAAAACACATGAGATGGCCATTAAGGGCACAGCCATTCTAATACCTGTGTCTGGTTGAAACTGCAATTAAAAACATTCCAATAATAAATCTACTTCCAGCCTCGTTTAATGCTTTTAACTTGCTTGAAAGTTCAAGCTGGTATCCCAAAAATGTGCCAGGACTTTCATGATGTATTTTACAGACTCATAAATAAATATGGCAATTAATCTAAGCTATATTTCTTTCATATTTGATGACAATTTATTATGACACTTACTAATTCAGTGCACAAAAACTCTAATGCACTTAAAATCGGATTTCAAACCAAACGTTTTATGGGAAAATATAGTATTGATCATCCATTTAAAGATATCATGTGATGATTCATAACCTGCTATAAAAAAGAATCTTATGAGGACATGCAGAATGAGTTTTGTGGACCATTCTCACCACAAAATCCAAGATCTGTAGTTCTCAGTGATGTTTTAAATTTCTATTTGGAATCTTCACCTATAATGTTTTGGTGGTTTGTGGTAGATAGCAGCTTTAAGAGAAAACATTTTTCATATTTAATTTAAATTTAATAAATAGTATCAATTCGCTAAACATGTGCTGTTATATGCACTTTTATACTGTCCATTTACACAAATTCATGCACAAATTTTGTTCTTTTCAAGGATAATTTTCACAAGTTTGGTTATGTTAATTGGGCTCTTTTGGCAATACAATTCTGCTGCTTTGTCCTTTGATGAAGATGTGACCCAGGAGTCTCTTGGCTTCAGATGCTGCTCATTGCTGCTGGTGTGATGCACCCTGTGCAGCTCTGAAAGCTGCAGTGGCTTGGACTCTGATGTGCCAGCAGCAGTGATCTGCAGTCAGCTGTCCCAGCCCTGTGGGGCATTTCTGGAACTCTTTTCAAAGCTGAAAAACTCCAGAAGATACATCCTCAAAATGCAGGCTCCTGGGGTGATTTCTGTGGGCTTGGGGTCTGGTGTGGGAGGAAGGAGGCACCTGCAGCATGCTGAATGCTGTGTGTGGGTTCACACCCAGGCTGTCAGGACAGGCTTCTCCAGTCCTTCAGCCCCCACCTGCAGACACTTTTCCGTGGGAATGCTGATTTGGTTTTCCCTGTGGTGGATCAGCCCTCGGAGCCTGAGTGCCCAGTGATGGATTTCATATCCTTCCCTGCAGAGGGAGAAGGGGGTCAGAAATGGCAAATGTCTTTTTCTGTCTTTGTAAATCATTAGTGTCTGCATTTGTCAGTCCCTCCTTGCTCCTGCCTGCCTGCCCACTGTCTGTGGGGTGGCTCTGGGCCATGGGCTCACCTGGAACAGACGTTCTGCAAGTACCCATGCTCTGAGATTCTTAATAGAATGATGTCCTCCAGATTGAGCAGCCCATAGTTGTTGCTAACCTAACTGTTTTCTGGATATCTTTCCTTAATGCCATAAGTTTTGAGTGGTGGCACCAATGCTTGGAGAGATAGCAGAAGGAAATAAGTAGTGAAAGCTAAAGCACGTGGTTAAAGAAGAGTCTCATTTATAAATCAATTTTAATAACATATTTAAAAGCTCTCACATTTGCCTTTAATGTGTTTCCATTTCCCCCTTGGTCATTAATATTTAAAATATTTTTCTTTACTGATATTTTTTTTCTATTGTGTCCTTTCTAACTTCCCTTTCTCTCTTTAATCTGTAATGAGTGAGTTTTTGAAAAATGCATAATCCATGAGAAATCAAGATAATTTGATACAGGAAAAACCTTCAATCCTTTGAAAGAAATTTCAGAAGGAGTTGAGTAATTGTTTAAAAGTTATTCCAATCAGTTTAACTCATAAAAGGGTATTTGTCTTCACTGATAGACTTTCACAAGGAGAAGGCACCATTATTACTACTAGGAAGTAATAATGAGCAGTGAAATGTTTAAAATAAGGATAACAACTTTTCTTTTTTAAAGATCCTTTCAGGAAGCCAGTTGTGGGCAGGACTTCAATCCATGAGTCATTTAAGGGCATGAGGTTTGCTGGAAGTCCATTCAGCTTGTATGCCAGAGCCTACTTTACTTTTGAAAATGGAATTTGGGTTCCATGGTTGTGCCATCTCTCAGGTAGAGATTGTCACTTCAAATGCCCTGTAAATGGAAGAAAAGGAAAGGAGTGAAGGAGCAGGGTCAGTGACTGGTCTCCTAGTTATGTAAAAACCTCAGGTATATGCTTTGAAGGAGTCATGAGGTATTATAAATAATGTGGATTTTGGAAATGCTGTCCAGGTGCAGCTGTGGTGTGGGTGATTGCAGCCACAGGTGGGGCTGAGGGCTGACCCTGCTGCCCCTCAGTTTAACTGGGCATTGCTCAGGGCTGAGACTCTTTGCAGCTCCACTATGGGACAGGGGAGAAACAAACATCTCACAGCTGTGAGGTATTTGTTAAGTAGATTTGTTATACCTGGGCAGGAGGGAAGAGCTGGGCTGTGGTTTGGGATGAAGAGTGGTTGGCAGCAGGAGCAGGAGGCACACGGCTGCAGGGCTGGGACTGCCCAAGGTGGGTGAGAAGGTGGTGGTGTCCCCAATGTGCTCATGTTGGTCACTTGTGCTGGCTCTGGGAGAGCCCTGGGGGAGGCAGCACTTCCCAGGGGCCTTCCTGCACGTGGGGAGAGAGGGATGGGCAAAGGGGCTGCAAGGAGAGGAGGGGATTTCCTGAGAGGTACCTGTGTCCTTGCCCCAGGCACACAGCAGCCTGGAGCTGGAGTAGCATATCATCTTGAAGGAGACACAGGAGCTAAATTAAATGTGTTGTAAATTCTCTAGAGACAATAGGGAAACCTCCAGAAAATAATTCATTTCTGTATTGTGGGGAGGCTCTGTGGACAATGAAGGGACATGCTTTATTGGGGAATAGAATAATGACTGCCCATCAGAGCTACTGGAAAGGATTTTAGACACTTAGCAACATTGGTTTGATTTTTTAATTTTCATTTTACTGCTTTAGTCTTTAATTTACTGTGCCTGGGAAGAGCTTCTCCTGTTCTTGGCTTATGCTGGGTTTTATGTTTTTATATATATACATCCATGGGTATTATTCTCAGTCCATTATTCATCTATGAATTCTTCATGATTTGTAAATGGGCAGTGAAGCAAAGAGTACTAAAATGTAACAAAGATGGAATAGGGATCTGCAGTGTTTATTATTTTCAAGGAAGAGTTTAATGTGGTGTTGTGGGATGTTTGCATGTCTACCCAGGCAGTGCTACAGCTCCCATGGCTACTATTTTTTTTAATTTTGTCTTCTCCATAAAATTTGTACTGGTCTTTGAGTGGCTGGGTTTGCCACCAGAGATCTGTAGTGGTGGAGGAGATAGTTTTATATTATATATATATAGTATATATTTCTTTCTCTGGCTGCTGTTGGGAGTGAAAGGTGAGTTAGTGGTACCAAATCCTGATGCAGTGAGTGGTGGCTCTGCCTGGGGGCAGTGGGGTGACCATGGCAAGTGCTGCTTCTCCAAAGTTTCAATTGCACATCACAGCTCGGGCTCCCAAAGGCTGAACCCTGAAAGATGGACAAAGACTTGTTTCTCTGCTTGGTTTGTTCCTCATGCGTCAGCTCTCAGTGCCTCTTTGATTATGCAGAGCTAGCTAAAGCCTGAGCAAATGTGCAGTGGGCAGTCAGCAGTGTTGGAATTGCCTTATTATGAGGTCCTTGCCTGGCTTGCTTGTCCTCATTGCTTTCTGTGTCTTTTATCAGTCAGTAAAAGTATTGCCCCAGAGTTTTACCTGTGCTTTTCTGTTGAGCCTAAATATTTTTCCATCCTCCTCCTACTGGTGGTAGCCTGTTATGGGGTTTTGCTGTGGGGATGGCTGATGGCCTCCCTGGTGTGCTGTGCTGGGCAGGGATGGGCCAGGCAGGGCTGCAAAGGGCCCTGGGCATTGCAGCTGTGGGCACAGGGGGGAAACAGCCTCATTCCATCTGCCCCCACCTCTCTGGCCTGGTGGCTCCTGTTTGCAGACAATGGTTGTGGTGTGTGTTGCTCTCCCAGGTTCCAGTTTGGGGCTGGGTAGCACCAAAACTGCAGTGGCTGCCTTTTTATTATCTCTGTGCCTTTGATCTGGTTATGTGTGCTAAAAAAGCCCTGGATGCTAGCAAGAGAAGTTAAACCTTTTGGAAAAAAAAAAAAAACCAAACAAGCAAACAATATGAATAGTGTTCATTGTCAGACTAATTCCTTTATGAATGGCTAAATGCCACATATAGACTGTACACAATCAGTCTCCAGTATTAATAGGCACATGTGTGGAAGCAGTGTTCAAAGCTAGTAAAAACCCATGTTGTTTGTAGACACAGTGAGTGAACTCCACAGGGAATGGTTCAAACTGCTGTGGGAAGAATGTTCTTGCTCTGCCCAAGGATGTTTATTTTTTAGGACAGCATCAGTGTAGTCTGCCCTTGAACTCCTTTTTGCCATTAACTTTCCCCATATTTGTCCTTCAAGCCTACCTGGTGTGGCAAAGTGATGAGGTGCAGCTGTTTTATGGGAGCTTAGGGAATGAGGGGTGACAGTGAGAGACATCTGGCAGGTCTTTGGCATCAAGGAAATACAGAAAATTTAAACCCCAGGGTCCTTCATAAGCCAGACTTGGTCCTTAATGCAGGGTTAGTGTTCCTGGAGCCCAGCAGTGGTGACTGCTGCTTTTTGATGATGTTGAGGAGCTCTGTTAGTGTTTGAGACAGGTTGTGACTGCCCCCAGATCTTTCTTTTTTTTCCCCTCATCTCCTGAGTGCTTCCCTGCAAATATTACCTGCCTTCACTAAACTCCAGCCAGCCTAGTTTGTTTTCAGAGTCTTCAAGAAAGATATTGGTATATTTAATTATTAAACTAGAAGACAAAGAGTGTTTTGAGACAGGTAGAGGGGACCAGAGCAGGTGACTGGGATTCATTGGTTTAGCATTAGCCTAAAACTGCTTTGGCTAAGGGGAAGCTTTACCATTAACTTGGGGTAGAGTGTGGGGCTATTAAACAGAGCTGCTAAAATCTCTGGGCTTCTCAGGCAGTGCAGGGAAAGAGCCCTCCTGGAGAAAGATGAGCAAAAGAATGACCCCAACTTCAGTCCTTGCATGATGAGAATATTTACTGTGTAACAAAAATAAAATACCTGATGGTGTTGGCTTCTGCCTTCCCAGGGCTGGCTGCTCTCTGCTGTGTGGGTCTGAGTGATGTGCTCTTCACAGTGAATTGCCTTCCCCTGGTTTGGGCCTTTGCTCCTCTTTTCAGCTTGCTTAGAACTGAACCTCTTTCTGCTGACACTGGTAGTGTTGTAAGAAGGATCAAGCTTCAGGTCTCATAAGTGAATTTGGCACAGTAGGATGTGTCCAGGGCAGCAGTGACCTCACTGGGTTCAAGTATTGCAATTTTAATTTTCATCTTGTAACCCTCTCTGTGTGTGCTCAACATCAGCTTGACTTGGGTGTGCTCACTATTGGGCTTTAACAAGAGCTAATCAGTTTAAATACATCTGCAGTGGGTTTTTGCATCAGTTCAATGAGGTCAATTTAAAATTGAATTCCTAAAGCTGTTGCAGGGATTCACATATTGACAGGTCAAAGAATTATTGAACACCAACTCAGCAACAATGCTGAGTACCTGTTTACATCACAATGTCTTCATGGCTACGTCAGTGCCTCTGGACTTCAGGAGCCCCCAGCTGAGTTTGTAACTCATAAGGGAGAAATAAATAAAAGCAGAGTGATGTGAGTAACAATCCCTTTTATGAATCCAGGCCATTGTTGAAAGCACATGAAGCTGTTGGTAGATAAATATTTTTCTGGAGTCAAGAACAGAGAAGCATGTGACATTTCAATTACTACTGTTCATATTAAAATGTAAATAAGTGGCTTCTTTACTCTATAATTCAACGAACCATATAATTATGATCTTATGATATTTTCATAGCACTTGCAGAAACATATGGCACTTCAATAAACAAACAAGGCAAGAAATGGAATTAAGGATTTCTATGATGTTTGTTTGTGTCTCTGTGGCTGTGTTTTAACCTCTTTGTTTTAAATACCTCATTTCTTAATTTAGCAGTTTATATAATAGGAATGAATTTACATGAAACAAAACTGAGCCTTGTGGTTGGGTCACTGCTTATGTCCTTAATCTGATGTAGGAATTTTCTGCTGAAAAAACCCCACAACTCCCAAGCAGCTCAATAGTGGTTAAGATGTGTTGCCAAAGCTAAATGATCATTAAGGACTGCGTGGGTCAGTGCCTTATTAGTGTAAATTATTTTAGCTCCTGCAAATCCTTCTGTTCAGTACACCATGCTGATAGAGTTTCAGACTCGTGGTCTGTGCAAAGGCTATAAAATATTGATTTGACTTGTAATGTTTCATGGTATCTATGACTCAATTCACAGTACCTGTGCAATATCAAGGCTTGAACTGGGGGGATCACTCAGCCCTGACCTGATTCAGTAAAATGCCTTTTAACTGAATTTTAATAATAATATACAGGAGGTACTTAGCAGCTTGTGAGCTTACTGATCAATGTAGAAAGTGTAGTAATATCATACCCAAAGACTTTGTTTATAATCTCCTTCCCCAGCCTGTGACCCCTGTCCTGCTTTATGTGCAAGTTATTGTTTTCCATATAGCAAAATGCAGAGAAGGGAAATGGAGCTGAGAACTCCTTAGGCACCAGCTTTGTGGCAGTGTGTCTGTGCAGCCCATGGCATTTGTGCTGGCATGCCAGGAAGGCACCACTGGATCTGCTGGACGTGGCCATTGCCTGGGGTGTGTGTGCTGTGTCCTGCCCTGTCACGGTGGGCAGCCCTTGCTTCAGTGGGGGGATGCCAGAGCCAGCTGGGATGCAGTGACGTGGCTCTGAAAATCCACTCCAGTTTGTAGAGGTGGCTGCTGATTTCCTGCCAGGTGAAATCATCAGACATGGCTTGCTGCATGCCAGAGTGTCCATAGTGGGCCTCAGAAAAATAGGTGTTAGCTTTTGCAGCAGTGGAGCTGTAGGAGCCCCATCCTGCTGCAACACTCACTTTTAAAAAATCGTGTTTTCCTTAAATGCTGCTGGGTGATACTTCAGAACAGCAGGGTGTGCTCCCTCGGGCACTAGAGTGTGATTTCAGGCTTCTGAGACACCTGAGGAGGTTTGTTTTTCCAACCACAGAAGTACTTCCCAAGTTTTCAGGGTTTCTCAACTCTGCCCAGTTTGGTTGCTGATGAGCAAAGGAATGGTAATTCAACTCAGTTGTGATTTAAATAAATAAAAAGACAGGGAGGAAATCAAACTGTACCTTAAAAGGGATTGCAACTACAATGAGATGTATATCACACAGTCTAAATGATTGGGATGGTATAATAAAATATTCACAGAGCCTCTTGAAGTACATGTTCTATAATATACATTTTAAAATAATGTTGGGTGTTATTGGCTGAAAGCAATTTATCATTCACAGTGAATTTTAGATGTAGGTAGGCTCTTACACTGAGCTAATGCTCAGCTTATTCCTTTTATACTTTGTGTTTTGTAATATTCTCCAGAATTAAATTTACATTGCTGTTTGAGACTTTGAAGCCAATTTATTTTTTATTTATATTATCTTTATTTTTCTTTTTTTTGCTGGGGGAGGGAGGAAGGATGGGAGTCGAAGCTCTGAATGGGTCATTCCCTGCAAAGCACAGCACTGTGTTATTCTGGAGCATGGGCTCAAGGAAACTGGCTTTGCAGTTGCTGCTGTTCGTGTCAAGGCAAGTGTTGTACACAATATATGAAGTGTAGCGTAAATAATTTAACTAGCTTTTGAACATGAAAATAGCAACATGATAAAGTAGCAAAACATAACAGGTTTCTAGCCAAACACATCACTGATTAGTTAGCCTAGCTAAAACAAACAGGTTTTTTTTTTTTTCTCAAGTGAAACTGATTTAAATGCAAGGGAAAGGCTGCAGGAAGCCCTGTTTGCAGATTAACAGCACCCTGCTTATTGCAGCTGCACTAACTTGTGCAAGGACAGCTGAGCTGGGACTGTGCACTGGGGCTGCAGTTGGGTGTCAGGAGGGTGGGTTGCTGGCATCTCTGCAATACCTGTTTGACCAGGGTGAGGTGTTTCAGCCCAGTGACTGCACAAGTCAGAGCTCTTGGAAGCTGCTGGGCAGGCTTGCAGCTGGAGTTGTCGCACTGACCTCCTGGCACTTCCGATCTGCTCATTCACCTGCAAAATTTAAGGATAACATTTTTTCCCCCCAAATACACAGCAGTAACTTTGTATCCCTGTTTGCTGTGGAGGGATGAGCTGTTTGTGCTATAGGCTCTCTGTAGTCTGTTCCTCTATTTCAAATAGCATGCAGACAGTCAAATTTTAAGTCATGGTGCTGTCAGACCAATTATTCTCTTTAATTAAAATCTAGTTGCTGACTAAGCCTGCAGGACAGGCACTTGTGTTTGTGCCTGCCTGAGTGGGGAGGCTGATGGCAGAACGTGTGCAGAAATGCTGAGCTCCTTCTCTGAGCAAGAGGGGCGAGGGGCAGCCCTTGCAGGATGGGGCTCTGCTGAAGAGCTCTTGCTTGAATTGTTGTGTATTATCCTAAAAAAGCCTTAGGCACAAGATTCCCTTCTTGCACATTTTATTTTGGGCATCAGCAGCAGTATGTAGGAAAGGCAAATTTACTATTGGAACTACCAATAAAACATAGTTTGTCTGTTAAATTAGTAACTGTGAAAAAAGCTCCAAAGGTTTTTATCCCCCCCCCCCTTTTTTTTTATTCTCTTTTAATTATTACAAAGCCAGTTTCAAATCTTGCTGCAGGTAGAAATGTGCCCTTGTAAATCTTGACAATGCTTAAAAATCTGCAGGGTACCTGGAGGCCTTCTTGTTGGCCAGTGATGTCAAGGGAGGTCTGAACTAAAACCTAATAATGATTAAGTTAAATGGCTTCAAATGCTCTTCTGGGCTTGTTCAATGGCAGATGGATGCCCTTTGGTGTAGAAGAAGCCAGCTAAGGAGCAGTGAGTGTCAGAAGGTTGGGAAGTACAAAAGTGGGAAGTGAGGATGTTTTCATTTCTCTTTTTTGTGCACTGTTGTGATGATAGAAGTGGAAGGAGCTTTATGCTGTGCTGGCTTATGCAATTCTGTGATTTAAGGCTGAAACTCCTTTATTATAAAGCTCATTTTCAATGTGATTTTTTTTTTTCTTTGGGGAAAAAAGTCATAACTATTTTTTTTTCTTTTTGAAACAGCAGCTTCTGGGACATTGGTTAAGAATTGGGGAGTTTTAAAAATGATGATAGTTTAAAAATATTTTCTGGTTTTTTTTTTGTTCTTTTTGAAGTTTATTTTAATACTCTGGGGCTTATTTTTAACTCCTTGGAAAGCTTGGCCTAGAGACTTGATTTGTTTTGTTTGGCTCAGCTTACTGAGAATAAGGATGTCTGGGTGTACTTTGGAGGGAAATATGAGAATTAAAGACCTGTTTTGGTGTGTAAAAATTATTGTTTATAATTTAAATGGTTAGAAATGGAAATAGGGGTTGTTTCTGGCTCAGTTTGCAGGAGAAAAATGAGCTGAGGGAAAGGGAAGTGTGCAGGAGAGGCATCTGGGAAGGAAAATGAGGCATGGAAGGGCTGTAGAAGGTGATTCCCAGAATTCACAGAATCACTAGGTTGGAAGAGAGCTTAAAGATCATCGAGTCCAGCCCTAACACCTCAACTAAACCATGGCATCATTGCCATATCCAGGATTCAGGAGTGGCATCATTGCAATGGGGACCTTGGGAAGCTGTAAGGGTGCTGTGTTACCCTCCCCTCCATGCCAGCACTGTTTGATTAAATTCTCCTCACTGAACCTCGTGGATATGAAGCACAGCAGAAAGGACCAGCCCAGCAGTGAGTGGCCCTGCTCATCTCACACAGTCACACCTCAGGCCTGGCTCAGTGGGGAGGGACTTTGGGATCCTGCTGCAGTCAGTGCTGGCAGCCTCGGGGGCAGGTGTGCATGCTGCCCTCCAACTCAGCACCTGCCAGAAGGGGTTTGAGGCAGGGTGAGAGGTCAGTGAGCCACACTGCTGAGAGCCAGCTCCACCCCCAGCTCTGGGTGGTTATTTTGGAATGCACTGGGTAGCTCATAGGTTGCTGCAGTTAGACCACCATAAGTCTTCTGAGCAAACGATTGCTTCTCATCAACAGGAGTTCTTGGATGACTGGAGGAGTAAAAGTACATTATTCCATGACAATTCTGAGTCCAATCAGATGTGCATCTTCAATAGCAGATATATTCAGAGGCATCTTCTTGTTATCCTCTCAGTTGTCCAATGCATTGGGAACACTGAGAAGAGAATGGCCCTGGGATAAGGGATTAGTGATTTCTTCCACTCTTCACATTGCCTTAAGTACTGGGAAAAGATTTGAGTGGTTTTAGTGGAGTTTCAAGTTAGTGAGACAATGCCTGTTGAAAGCACTCTTGGGGCACAGAGTGACCCCAAGAAAATGGAGTTGCTCCCTGGGTTTGGCAGTTCCCCTGTGAGCCCCCTGCCCAGGTTAGGCTCAGCCAGAGCTCAGCTTGCTGGCTGCACTGTTTGCAGCAGCTTTCAGTGGCAATGAGAGCAAGCAGCTCACCAGGTACTCAGCTCATCCACCTTTTGCCTCACCAGCATGAGCTTGTATAACTAGTCCCACAGGACTTAGCCAATGTTGGGTTGACTTTCTGCTGCAGAGGAAATTTCAGGCATCCTATTGATTTGGCCCAGTATATTATATGTATATTTATTTGCCAGCAAAGACATACAGAAATACTCCTGCTATGTTTTAATACAAACTCAGCTGTTTGCTGATCAGCAATGACTATTCAAATTGACCAATCTACCTCACCCTGGCTGGAGATCAAGGGATCAGAACTTAATTTCATTCCTTGAATAAAGATTTTTATATATATATTTATATATATATCTCCACATGGAAATATCAGAACATGAAAGGTTAAATCAATATGGAGTTTTACATTGCTTAAAGGGCATTTGCATCAAAGCAGCCATGAATGCAATTCACTTGTTTAATGAATTTTTTATGCTTATTTAATGAATTTCACAAAGGTGTTTTTCATAAAATGGATAAGGACTTCCAGTTTTATGAAATAATAAAAATGGAACTGAAGTTATGAAATGAGCAATCTCATTAGTTAGGCATGATATATTCATATGAAAGTGTACATGTTTCTGAATTATTGCAAGCAGCTCTATTGCTTGAACTGTAACTCGTTATAATAGTATTGCAAATATGCCTTTAGTTAAGATATCAGAAAGTGACAGAAAGAAATTAGATTTTGATTGTTAATAATTATTTAATTAATACTTACTGTATTTAACATACTATGGATGTGTCTTTCCTTTGAAAATATATGCTTGTATTCTTCATTGATAGATGGGAACAGTGCTGCATCTCAGTAACTCTCCCCTTTTTGCTAGAATTCTGGCTTAATTTTGTGTTTGAAAAGCTTTACTCTGTTTTATTATCCTGATGAACAGAGGAAAATATTATGATGGTCTGCCAATAGTATGAATTTGCCTTATTTTGCACCATGGGAGTCTGTGATCTAATGTACTTCTGGAATTGCATCATCTTGCTGGAAAATTCTCCCAACCTGATGGCCCTGCAGGAGTGAGAGGGGATTGTGAGCACTGCTTGCCTAAATAACTTGTCTGACTGGACACTGCAGTGTTTCTGCTGGTGGGCTTTCATGATCCTTTCCAGCAGGAACTGCAGCAAGGCTGCTGCTCACCCTCCAGTTTGGGCAGGACAGATGGATGTAGTGATTCTCTCTTATTAAGTGGTGTTTGAAATCTGTCCTGGTGTTGTTACCTGGAGGTTCAGTGGGATTGTTCATGGGCAGCTACAAGCTTGGGCAAAGAGTTGCTGTGTGCTGAGTGATTGCTGTCAATTTCTCTGTGTTTCCAGAGAGAAGCTCTCTGGCCACCTGGGCATCAGTTAGGGAGTGTGCCCCAGCTCCATTCACCAGCCTGGGTATTTGCACTGTGCTGTGGGCACCAATGATGTCCAAGAATGTTTACTTTATTCCTTCCCTCTGCTGCTTTGGCTGTTGCAGCCAGACTTTCCCTTTCCTTTCTGCCATTTTGGAGTGACTCACAAGTGCCTTATCCAAAACAGAGTGTTGTAATTGCATGCAGTGAGGCAGCTCTGAGTGGAGTAAAGGAATCCCACTGCCCAGCTCTGCTGCTTTACAGCCCTCATGCTCTGCCAAGGCAGCAGGCAAGAGTATTGCAGTAATAAGAGATAAAGTGGGACTTTCAGAATTAGTGTTCTTGCTTTATTAGGCATCCCTTGTGCTACACTCTTAAGTAATCTTGTTAAATATGTGCATTAAGGCACAACAAGGCAGGGCAAGATGGTGAGATAATGGTTTGTCATTGGCACATCAGTCTTTGAGCTGGGCTCAGCCCAGGACTCCTCATGGCAGCAGCCTGACTGAGGCTCTGGGCTTGGAGCTGAGCTCAGGAGCCATCCTGGAGCTCAGCCTCATCACAGTGCACCTACTGTGGGCAACTGTGCCCAAGAGTTTCATGGCATGGCACCAGATTTAATAACTAGCTGGTATTTAATTTGGGGTGTGAAATAACATCTGTTATTATATCTAACAAAAATATTTACTCGAGAGATTCGACTAAAAAAACATTTGCTTGCCTTCAAAGCCTATCAATTTCTCATCTGTGGCTGACAAAGAAAGCTTTGAGTGCTTAAATTCATTTCTAGAAATTAAATTAAAATTTTCAACACTAAAGCTTCTGTGATTCCAGACACTTTCCTTTCCTTTTATTGTGTTTGACAGCAACTAGATTCTCAAGGTAAGTGGTGGAGTGTAGTCCTATGTAAATGTGAAGCATAAAATGAAAACTGGGGGGAAGAAAAACATTTAAGGTAGGAAATTAGACCAGTTATTGAGTTCCACACCATGGTTAATGAGTGTGCAGAAAGAAAACATCTTCTTGGCCTAGTGAGCTGGAGCATTACAACTGTTGCAACACTTCTTCTGTTTTTAGAAGGAAATAAGTAATAACCCCGACACATGGGAAGTCTTCAGTTTGCATTTTTTAATGCCTCAGGGGAGTGCAGTGTTTCTGGTTTAGAATCTGTTAAAATTTTATTTAAAAGGCAGGTTTTGTTCTGAAAGGAAAACAAAAATTAACATATTAAGCATATCTGTAGGTCAGGAGTGTATGGGAGAGGGCTTGGCTGCTTCACCAGGACATGGCTCTTTCAGAACTGCTTAGCTGAGGTTGGAGGCTGGGGAGGGAAGACTGAGAATTACTGTCCCCCACTGGAACAGGGTCAGTGTGTTCAGGATTTATGCTGTGTTGCCCTGGCTATAATTGAAAGCAGCCTGCAATGGCACAGGAGCAGAGGGGGCCTCGGCACAGGTTCTCACTTTGGGATGCTTTGGCCTCCTGTCAGGATGGGGCACTGCTGCCCAGGTGAGCCCTCTCCTGCTCACTGGCTTCAGCCAGAGGTTGTAGCTGTTGCCCCTCTGTCTGGGGGTGCAGGAGGAGAGGTGTCCAAAGCTTGCTGTAGCATCCCATTCAGCCTTTGAGCTCTGCAGGGCTGTCCCCACTGTTACACTTGAACTGGGGCTTTCTTGTGTGTTGTTGGTAGTGAAATATAGGGGCTAAACTCTCTGAGGCTGAACTGAGTCCTGAGATAAATTAAGCAATTCAGTTTTGAAGGTATAAGGCATGATGTTGGGAAGTTGAAAAAACATCTGAAGCCTCTGTGGATGCGTCCCTGTGGTTACAGCTGAGGTACAGGGCTCTTTGGCCTGAATTAATAAATGTTGCTTCCCCCTGGGCTGATTAGGTGTGAGGTGTCTGCCAGCACAGCTTGCAGCTTCTGCTGTCTCTCTGCAAGCCTGAGGAGATGCAGTACATGGTTGTGCATGCTGCTGCATTGTGCACTTTAGGAAAGCTCTTGTAGGCTTCCTGTGCTGTTTAAAAATCCCTTTGTGCAAAGGCTGAAGTATTTTCATCTGATGCTGTTACTGAGCAAGCTGTTGAAAGGTGTAAGCAAGCAGCAAGTCGATCAATATTTTATCCTTTCTAGGCTAATAAGTTCATTATTATTGACACAGAGTGGCTGGCTGCCTTCAGTCTGACAAATAACATCCCAAACCAAAGTAATTGGAACTCTTTTAATGATGCTTTTATTGGGAAGTGTCTTGAGGCTGGGCTGGAGCTTGTGGTTGAATCTGGGGAGTCAGCTTTTATCTTTGACTAGGTATGAATAATATGGGACAGGGCAGGGACCCTCAGTCTGCTCCCTCTCCCGGGCACAAAGGAGCCAGCTTGTGAGTTCACATCCTGGCGAGTGATTCCTGAGCCTGCCTCAGCTCCTTCACCCTTCTCTGCTTTGGCCAGAGGTTTCCATTGGGTCCTGAAGCTCCAGGCTTGGCTGCCACCAAAGCATTCTGCAGCACAGCCAGCTTGTGCCCAGCTGCCTCCCTCACTACCTCTGGCAAAGTTTTCCACTCAGAGCAGGAGCAGCAAGGTTTTGTTTCTGCCCAGGATGGCTGGGAGCAATTGTGTCTGTGGCCTGAGCCTTGCTACCTCTCCAATTTAAAAGCTGCTCTGAAGTTTGTATTACCTTTTTTGTTTCCTGGAGATATTTGGAGCTTAAAATTAAATGGTTCAAATCTGGATCAAGATTAAATAATTTGGGTCAGGGCATGTTCTCAGATGCCCTCCAGGAAACACAGTCAGTGGTTAACCTAATCAGCTCCTGTAATTCCACTGAATTCAGCTGAAGCAGCATTTCTACTGCAGAAGGAAACCTGAAGCTTAATAGCAAGCATCCCAATTTTTAAACTTTGCTTGAAAATAGTTTGGCTCTGGTGCTGTCAGCAAAACCCAGCAGCAGCGTTGGGGCATGGGTTAGTCAGCAGCTGGGCCCTGGTGCCTTGTGTGTGTTCTGATGCCTCTTGCTTACTGTGATGGAGTAATTAAGTGTGATTCTTGGTTACAGAAGTTCAGAAATTATATTGCTGGCTTCAAAGTACAAGTCAGTACAAACAGGCCAGTTTGCAAACTGAAATAGAGATTAATCCAAAATGAGAGTTTCACTGGATGTCAATGGAGTTTATTTTTCTGTGTATAAACAGGACATACATATGCTTTTCAGTGCTTCCAGAGCTTGCAGCCTTCCCTAGAAAGGGCTCTGATCCATACAGGCTTGTGCTCCATAAAACACAGGGGCCCTTCTGACCTCCAGCCTGTGGAGTTGCTGGGCAAGCCTGTGTGAAATGGCAGCTTTTTTTATTTGCTCGACTGCAAAACCCTTAAAACACACCTGGGGGAGGTCACCAGAGGGTCTGGGCATCTACTTCCACTTGTGCCTTTGAAATTCTGCTTTGTTTTGTGATTTGGTGGGTGCTTTTCCTGTCATTCCATGTGCATCTTATGGAAGAAGTGGGCAAAGGCACAAAGCAGCTGTTTTGGGAGGCTGGGGGGCCAGGTGGAGCTGTGCTGTGGGCAGTCAGTGTCCCTCTGCCCCCTCCAGTGCCATGGCCCTCACTGAGGACATTTGTAAAGAAGATTTTTTCACTGGCAGTGAGAGAACTCCTGGTTGCATCCAGTGCCTGCTAGAGTAAAAGGAGACTGGTGAGGCCCCAGATTTCAAGCTCTTGGGGCTGCTACATATTTCTCTGCTTGGGGGAGAGGCCAAGTGTTTGCAACTTTAGATGTAAAATGTAAAAGCACTCGGTTGTCACATGCCATTAGCTGTTTAAAGCGTGACATCTCAGGAAATGCTTCATCGTAATCCTCAGAATGAAGAAATCTGAAGTGAACTTCAAACTGTTTGCTCAGTTTGGGTATCATGTTGCAGGGTCAGATGGTGAACTCAGAGTTGTACCTACTCTCAAATTGGTTTAAACTGCAGTCAGACAGTTCAAGTCATGAAATATCAGCTTGAATATTTTCTTTACTTTTTTCTTTGCGAGTAAAACCTAGGAGTAATGTCTGCATGGCAAAGCTTGTCCAGATACTCTTCTCCAGCTGCTTTTCCTGAGACACCTTTTGCTCAACAACACTGTTAGATTACCTTTATCAGCTGCTTGAGTTTGCTCTCCTCTTCCTGCTGCCAGATGAGTAATGGGAAAAGCTGCTCTGAAAGGATCTGTGTTGTCTGCCTGGGCTTTTGCCTTAACAAGTAGCTGTACTTCACCCTCCAAAAAAGCTTGGGTCTGTGATGCTACACAAGGAGGAAAGCGGTGCTGATGTTTTTGGTTTTGTTCCTCAGGAGTGTTCTAGTTGCCTGCCTGTGCAGTGGTCCAGCAGAAGATGTGTCTGGTAAGAACTGGCCATCACAGATGGCCAAGGGGGCCAGTGAAAACAGCTTTGTAGTCATCCTGCTATGAAATTGCTCCACTAACAAGAGTATGAAACACGAAATTATAGTGTTGTGTGGAACAAAGTTTAGTCAACTGTCATGCTCAAAGGTCCTATTAAGCTGTCAGCTTGGTCTGCTTTGTCCTTGATTTTGCTCCCCTGAAATTTAACATGGTTTCACTTCTCAAAGCCAAACCTTTCCATACTGACCTCTGTCTCCACCCTGGTTAATGCCCTTCAGAAAGAGATTTTTTTTTTTTTTGTTACTTCAAGCTGTCATGATTTTCTCTGGTCAGAAGTCCTTCATTCCTTGTTTATTTTTCTTTTTAACATCATAGTCCACATTCATTCCTGTGTAGCTCTAGGGTACTAATTTGCCTCCAGGAGGGTACTTTTGGCTGGTGGGCTGATAGCTATGTAAGCATGTTGGCTGTTCCTAATGTTATTCAAATTAAATCCAGGTCTGGGTGAGAGTATTTGCAGATTAATTCATATGAATCTTTGTGAAGAAAGCATGGATAGGCCTGACAGTGACTTTAATGATGAGTAATAAGTTATGATTGCTGGGATCTGGGATAGACTTTTTAGTTTGCTAATAGGTATGGTTGGGTATTGTATTTATTTCCAACTTGGGTTGCTACAGGGAAAACATTTCCATTGAAGAATGTCTTTGGAGTGATTTTTGCTGCATTTCCATTTTATTCCTTGCTGATTTACTTCAGAGTAACTGTTACTGGTATTTGTTTGTTAGATTGCTTCCCGCAATGTACCAAGCAGTTGTGGCTCTCTTGTTTCTTGAGGAGTATTCTGACCCTGACATGGGCATGAACAAAGCTTCTGACCAGCTTTGCAGCCCCTCCTTGTGCTGCAGGCATTGCTCATCCTGCTGCTTCCCTGCCTGTGCCATAGCACCCTGCTCAGACTGGCCTCTTGTCACTCATCTTCACGGGATGAAGGTCTCCTTCGAGAAGAGGGAGACCATCATATCATACAAGGCTAGTAATGGCACTGAGGGATTTGTAATTGATGTGACTGTGTGAATCTTCTGCTTTGTTTTAATATTGGAGACCAAGGGCTGGGCAAAAGGAGGGAGAACTATGAATTGCTTCGAGGGTTTGCCTTAAATTTGTCAATCCCTTGTACAACATCTGCGTGTTGTTTTTCTTTCTTCCCTGCCACTTTAGAGAGTCCTGAATCAGTGAGGAACAGATAGTTCAGTTCTTAAAGCAGTGCTTCTGTAACTACACACAGTTGGGGAATGTGCTTCTGGTGGATTTGTTCCATGAAATGCAGGGGAAGTATTCATGAGTACATAAAATAACAGACTAATCAAAGAAATAAACAAGAACAAGTCTGTAATCTTCACAAAATTGGGGGAAAAAAGTGCTTCTGATGGACTTGCTCCTACTGTTTTCTTTGTAGCTGTTTCCAGAGCTCAGACCATCTGTTCCTTGTTGTAGGTTGTTAAGTGAAATGTGCTGCCAATACAAATAGCTCTGCTTGATGTTTGTTTGCATAAATTGTTTTGAAAGCTTCATGACGAATTTTAAGGATTACTTACAGGGGTAGGACTCTGGAGGAGGAAATATAAATTTGATGATGCATGTTGGAATCCATTAATTTGTTTGGAATTTATAATAAAAGTGAACATTCTCTGTGTTTGTTGGAGGGGAGGGAAACAATTTCAACTTGAGCCCAGAAGGTTATGGTGACAGTATGCTAATTTAGCCACATCACAGTAAATATGATCAATCTGCCTTCACATCTAAGTATAGTTGCCTTCACTTGCCCAAATTAACTATTCAGTATATCTAACTCACAAAATTTCAAAGAAGTGAAGCCTGCTTGGATTTTGTGTGCCTTGGGGATCTCACACTCAGTTTTGTCTCCCTCTTTGCTGTTGGACATTGGTGTGGGAGCAGGGGCTGAAATGAGTGTTGAAGGTAAGAGAGGGAGGTGGAGGGCAGTTACATCTGGCTGCTGCTGGTTAAATGGTGTATTGTGGCATCTGTGGTGGTGTTGTCACGGGTGCTATGGCTCGTGGGGAGATAATTCCTGCTTCCCAAATAGGGTGATCCAAGGGCTGAAAGAAGATGGAGGAAGTGTGCCTAAGGAATGAGAGAGGATTTGAGTAAAGCCCTTTAAGTCAGTGACAGAGCTTGTGTAGTCAGACTTCTTCACCAGGAGGGTGCTGCCTGATAGGGAAATGTTTGCAAATAGCAGGCTTGGGGCAGCTGATACAGAAGCAACTCTTTTTTCCTTGCAGTTGTTTTCCTCTTCTTAATAAGGATCTAATATCTGGTGGCTTATCTTTAACCTTTCAGTGTAGGAACTTCAAGTGGTTGGAAATCAAGTGGCTACCTCCCTTCTCACCAAACTGTTGCATCTGAATTTGGAATCACTGCCCAGTCAGACATTCCTCTTGTCTCTGTGAAACTGTACATTAAAAACACAACCACACATCCACACACACACATGCTCCTTAGCTGCTCATCACAGCTTTGCAGTGGTAATTCTCTGGTTTTAAGTGAATTGACCTGGCTGCTTTCATCTTCAGGTAATGCAGCCCCAGTTTATAATTCAGACCAGGAGCTTATGGAGATTTAGCAAGAGGCCCAGAGCTTTGCTTTACTGTGCCAGTTAAAGCATTTATACTGATGACAGTTAAATTGTTGAGGGCTCTGTTATTCATTTACATCACAGACACTAAGGTCCTCTGACGACCTACTGCAAATGTAAGCCAGATGTACCTAAACATATCTATTGTACATTTTACTTCATTTCAAACACTTCTCCTGACTTTCAACTCAAACCTTCTGTCTGTCTTGTCATGCTACAGTATTTAATGATATTTTATTGCATTAGTTCACAAAACCCTTGAGTTTTTCAGTTGTCCTAAGCTAATGGACTGGATCTGTACCCATTTGCTAATACAAGATCTTTTTTAGTAGGTAGCAGAGCTATTAAACATAAATCAAGGTTTCCGATAAAATATTGGGTTTCTGCTGCATCTTACAAAAGGACAGTCTGCAGTCTAAAACATCAGTTTTACCTGATGATTATTTCTTACCAGCTGTAGTTAAATCTTGTTTGGGGATTTACTGCATTCCATACCCAGTAATTTCATACAAATCCATAATGATTATTTTGTATGTTCCTTTCATTTAGCTCATAAAAGAAACCACATAGTTTGCTAGCTGTAGCAATGAGAGTCATCCACTATTATTTCCTTTGGAAGGATGCACTGAGAAACTAATTTTTAATAATAAAGGTAATTTTTTTTTTACTATTTAAGCTGTGTATCAAAAATCAGACAGTAAAGAGATAATCCTGCCTTGATAAGGTAGAAATAGCCATGCTTGCAGGAAGAAAAACACCATGTCACAGCACTCAAAATCTTTGTATGTTCTTTTGAAACATAGGTTAAATTAGTATGAGCTTTGGTAGAGACTTTGATTATATTGTCATACCTATTGTGAGTAAACAGGTATCTCCTGTTCACCTTTGGAGCAGGGACTCTTCCTTTTGGAAAACAAAGGTTGGGTGTTTGGCATGTTCCCTGGTCCCAGCTGTGGGCTTGGCATGACATGGCTTTTGGTACATCCTTCTAATGTGTCTCCACTCCCTGCTGCTATTTTTAAGTGCACACACAAATCCTTCTGAAGAAAATGTGATGGTGGTTAGGCTGTCCTGAAGTATTGTTCTTGATAGGAAGGCACTGAAGGATACCATTAGGAGCATATGCTCTCTCAGTGTGGGTTGCAGAGGATGTAACTGCACTGTTATTTGTACCATAGCAAGCCAAGAAACATGTGACACAACTTGATCTCATTTTTACCCATGCAAATCTGGAGGATTTTTAAAACAAGTTTAGGAGTTGGTTTAAAATTGCATATTGTGGAGCAGAGCACAGTGTGGCTTGTTTCTTGGTCAGAATGTACATACAGTCACTTGGAGCCTGTTGGGAGCTCCTGGTAAAAGATTTCTTTGGAAATATTGATGGAATGAAAGAAAGCTTTTGAGACAATGGATCTGTCTGAGAGTGTCTTGGGAGGGAGCAAAATGGGGCTGTTCACCCAAAATAGCTGCTAGGATATCCTGGGGGTATGGGAACCCAGGATCAAGTTCCCTCAGAGCTCAAGCTTCTGGTTAGCCTTGCACTTATAATGGGGTGAATATGCCCAATTTTGGGGTGGTAGGATACAATTTATTGAAGCTTTGTGCTGGAGTGCAGTTCAGAAGGAAAACTAGCTGAGAAAAATCAACCACTTCCTTGTGAAACAGGATTCTTGATTGTAGCTTGCAGTGCAGCTGTTCTTCTACAAACTTGAGTCTACCCTGGTTTGGAGGCAATGGTACCAGCACCATAATTTTTGTTGTCCTCTGCTGTAGCTGGATCTATCATGCTCCTCAACAATACAGAGTATGAAAAGAAGGCAAATAAATGGATCTATGATGCTGTTGCAAGGCCACAACAAGACAATTCCACTTGTAGGTAGGTTTTGTGGACCTATTTTGCAGACTAAGTTTGGTTTGATGTTTTTATTTGGTCAGCTTTTTGTTGAATAAACTTGCAAATGCATCTACTTTGGGGCCAGGTAAATGATATCAGATGCCTTTATTCTAAGTGATAACACCAGGGTGACCTTATAGAGACTCTGTTTTTCTTTAGAGAAACAATGTGTACTGTTGACTACACTCTATCACTTGAAATACAGTGCTGTTGGAGCACATGAGACTTGTCATCCTGTATCACAGAAAAAACAGAAGCAAGCATGGTGGAGTTGCTGGTCCGTGGGTAAAAGTGGTTTTTCTTTCAGCATTTCCTCAACTGAAAAAAAACCAAACCAAAACACCCCAAACCCCACATTTAAGCTCTGTGTGTAAACCACTAGAACTAATAGTGCCACTAGCAGTGTGATCACCTTTGTGAGCATTTAGGAGACAAAACAGCAGTTGCAGCTGAAGGTGGCTCAGGCTGTTGCTGAGCTGAGCCTCTGACTGTGGCTGGGGCTTGGGGTTTGTAGTTCAAGGCATCTCCTGCAGAGTTCAGTGTTCTGGGGGGCTGCTGACTTGGGGGCCATTGTGGGCTCTGGGGATGACCCCAGCTCTCCACTGGATGTCAGTGTTCCCCAGGAATGCAGCTGCCAGAGCACTTATCTGGCAGTAAAAAAAAAAAAGGTGGGGGGGGTGGTAGAAAGACTAAAGAAAATTAAAGAACAAAGCAACCTTGACTCTTTAGAAAAGTCATTTAAGAACAAGTTTTGTGACTGTTCAGTCTGAATTATAAGGCAAACCTCGAAAGAAAGATCATGTTTACACTAAAACACATCTTGCACAACTTCCGGGCTCGCATGCCAAAAAGAGTTGGATTTGGTTTCAGAAAAAACAAATGAACATTCTTCACTCATCTCCCTACAGTTCTGATATTTTGATATGCTGCAAAGTGAGTAGTTCTGTTTTTGTCCCTGACAGTTTTCCTTTTTTCAATAGCCACAAAAAAATATTTTTTCAAATCAGTGAAAGCATGAGCATGTCACTAAATGATTGATTGCTTGCTGGGTTTCAGCCTTTGATAATTAAGCTTAACACAATGTCTCCTCTTCACTAGAGAATAGTATTGTGCCAAATTCAAAAGACACATGAAAAATTGAAATCAGAAAATAAAAACCTTTTAAAAACCAACTGCTCCCATCTGCTGTGCAGTTCAGAAGGGAATGTAACAGTGAAGAGACACAGAGCACGTAAAACAGGAGGAGGAAGAATGCTGAGCTTTGAGGCTCCACCTTCCACACTCACAGAAGGGCCTTCCTGGGAAGGTCTTGCTTCCTGCGGATCTCTGGTTGTTGTTTGGGATTTTCTTGTTGTTGTTTTTTTAATTTGCTAAAATATATTCACAAAGGGAATTGTAACAAGGATTTTGCTGAACAACTAAGTGGGGTTCCATAGCACGTGCCCCGTATCTTTACAGACTCATTGAGGGTGTGTTGAGTGTGCAGTCCTGTATCTCACTTGGAACAAGGTGTTTCTGACAAAAGGGCAGATTTCTGAATGGAAGCCCACAAGGGAGTTCTGACCATGATGTGGGGTACATTTGAGGGCCCTCTAATGAATTCAGAAAAAACCAGCCCAAATCCTGAAGTGCTCTTCCATAATGAGTTTTCTCAGCAGTGTTAACAAGCCTTGTGTTTGTTAGCAGATTTGATCTTACCCAATCAGTCACAAGGTTAGCTCCTTTGGTCAGGTGCAAGGTTTAGGCTGGAGTATTTAAACTACAAAAAAAAAAAAAGATGAGAATGTGTTTGTGTTTCCTCCATTGAAAGTTCTGGTGCTTTGAGTTGAGGTCTCTTGGGCTTTAAGTCTCAGAAGAATAGCAATACTCCAGGATCAGGGTTGGGCTTTACAAAAACTTGAAGGCAGGAGTTCCCCATGCAGCTCATGGCAAGCTTTATTTTGAGAAATACTCCTGGCCTGATATTTAGCCCAGTTGGTTCAGTCAACCCAAGCTAAGGATGTGCTCTGTTGCATTACAGAGCCACCTGTGAAGGAATGACCCTGTCCCTTGGGATCAGGAGTGACAAACCAAGCTGTGAACTGACCTTGCTGCATGTCTCCCATGAGAGAGGTGATGGGTGTGCAGAGAGAGGCATTGGGCAGCTCTGGAAGGTAAAGGAGTGAAGCTCAGGGTTGAGTGTCCCACCTGCCCATGACTGTCCAGAGGTGTTTGTCTACACCTGGAGCAGTTTCTTACCGTGACAGTTATGCACAGCACAAGGCTGAAGTAAAGCTCTGCTGGAGAAATGTGGTGGATAGGGATTGCATAGCTTCCTCTGGAAGTGGCCTGTGCTTGATGTAAAGCAGTGACTCCAGGTCATTAATTCTCCTTATATTTTGTGACAGAATGTGTGTCTGATGTGCAAACTGCTCAGGGACATGAGAGGGCAAACCACCTTTATCCAAAAGGCACCTTCATGTCTCTCTGAGACTGGTAGCCAGACCTGACTCAAGAAAGGGATTCTGGACAAAACTGGAAAAACCTGGGCAAAAAATTTCTTTTGAACAAAATAGGAATTCACCAATATGAAGTGAATAAACCAGACTGAGAAGCATTTTCTTCTTGCAACTGGTTGTAGGACTGACTTTTTTAGAAGCTCTGCAACCTCCTGAGCTCCTGTAAAGCTGTGCCAGAGGGGTTGACTGAAACACTTTTTAAAAATTGGATTACTTTATACTGTTCCTCAAGGTTGTTAGTGTTGTCCAAGTAAGCTCCTTGTCTTGCTCCTTGTTAAGCTTCTTGTCTGTGAACTCTTATGAGCTGTTGTATAAAAAGCCAAATGGAAATGCCTGCTTTGCATTTTTATCCTCCCCTTTGTTCATTGCCTCGTTTTCCAGCCTAAACTCTCGTAATATATTAGGCCAGGAGTTTCAATATTTATTGTCTCTCAAATGTAGGCAAGGAAAACTGCAAGTAAATGAGTTACTGTGTTAAGTTGATTTTTGACTAGTGAATAAAAGCAACTTGTGCATGTGTGACTGATGGTGAATTTCAGCTGCAGCCGTGGTGCTAAAAGTAGGGTCAGGCAAGACACAGTGGAGCTGGAGTCCAGGCAATCAGACCTGGGTTTGACTTGCAGCAGGAAAGACTGAACTTTGTGACATTTAGATATGATGCAAAGTTATTTGCTTTGCTCTTTTTAATCTTCTAGTTTAAGTTTTTATATGCAAGTAGAAGAAAATGGCAAACACCATCAATATAAGAAATGAGATGCTTGTCTGTAGTTTTAGGACTTTGTCTGACTGATGCTAAAGGTGTGTTCTGCTGATTACTGAAATATTTTCTGAATTAGATACAGCTGGAGAACTGTCTGATAGGAAGCTGAAAACTGGTCTGTCCTGTAGTGCCTGTAGTCAAACGTGCTGAGAATCTCTCCCCTCTTCCCCTGACTTTTTTTGAGGTGTCAAATACCTGTAAAGCTCTAAGAGCAGCAGACCTGAAGGGATATAAACCTGGTGAACTCTGCTGTATTCACTGAATTCCAATAATAAGTTAAAGGGGCAGATAGAGGTGGCTGAAGGACTGCAGGGGTGGATGCAGCACTGCTCCTGCTGAGAAGCCAGGCTGCAGAAATCCTGTCCAACTGACATCAATGGGAAATCAGCATCTGGGCTGCTAATTTTGTGTGTGATTCTTTGTAAAATGTAATCTTTACCAGTCGTCCCTACAATGTGTTTTCTTTCCCTGTGACCACCACACAGTGTTTGTTTGATCATGCTGAGAACCCACATCTTATCTGGTCCTCTAACTTTTTCCTTTGGAAAGAGATAATGAAGGAAGGGGGATCAGAGCAGCAAGGGAGAGTGGGGCATTGTGAATAAATATCCTATTTGCATCTAAACTGTTACTCACAGTTCAATATTGAAGGTTCTGTTATTTTCAGCAGCCATTATGAAGTGAGACCTTAAATTCTGTATAATTTTTAGTGGACCTGTAGTTTTGGCTTTTGTTTTTCTTCGAAGACAGATACAGGCATTGCTTCACACTGGGATGTTTATGAAGTTCAGGCTGTGCATGTGGGAATTAGAAAGAAATAGGCTAAATTTCCTAAGGTCTTACAGGACTGTTAATGGTTAAGCATTACTAAGGGACAGTGCTTTCCCCATTTACCAGTTCTCTTCCCTTCATCTGGAAGAACAGCATCTTAACTTCATACAGTCACTAGTAAAAAAAGTTACTTTGTAAGTGACCCTTGAATATTTTGGCTCTTGTGGCTGACCCTGGGTTAAAGGATACCAAGATAGCTCAAGCCTGCTTTTTGTCAGCCTTTCCACTCTACAGGAACTCCTGGAGATGCCTTGGTGGGAATCCAGTGATAAAACTGGAGCTCATTTCTCACTTACAGAAAGGAAAACAAAGCTGAGGAAAGAATGCTTCCTGCTACTCTTTGGTCAGTCGATAAGCTTAATTGGCCAGGCTTGCCTGCTGTACATTGATTGTACCTACTAATAAAAGAGCTATTGATTGGCACTTTATTTAGCACTGGCTTGCATGGACTATAGTTCCTGCTAATGTTATTATTACATCAACCTTTTCCTGTTCCCCAGTTCTTTAGTGCAATAAATTATGTCAAATGCCTCTAGTGTTTTCAATATTCTTGGACAGTTTTCTTTAGGTTTTTGACCTCCTTAGTACACAGTGTGTCATCTCTAGTATGTGTGAAAATGTCTAATGGGATGCAGGAGGAATGTGGATGCTAACCTGTTGTGGAAAAGTACTGGAGAATTGTTATGCCTGCATTTTGGTTTGATTTGCCCTCAGAAATCAAAGAAATTGATATTCCTTGACATCTATTTAATGTGACTGTGATTAGTGAGCAGTGGTGGCAGGTTAATGGAGACAAATATCTCTGTCTGGAAGCTTGCACTGTCTTTGTGACCTTGCTATTGCCAGTAGTATCTCACTTGTTACATCCCACTGTCACTGGAGCAGATCTGGGACCTCTTTGGTGACACCAAGACAGAGGGATTTGGGGCTAAAGAAGGGAAACTGGTGTGGCAGACCTGGTTTTGGTCCATCCCCAGTCTGCCACGGTAAGTCCCATTATTGTGAATGAATGATTTAATTTTCTGCTTTTCATTTATGAAGTGAAAATGGCTGGACCCTAGCACAAAGTCCTGCTTCAGGAGAGGTACTCTGTGTGCTACTGTAATGTTTCTCCTTAATGTGCTTTATAAAGAAAAGGTTTTGGACAATGGAAGTTTGGTGGAAATACACAAGAGCTGCTCAGTACTGGTACATCATCCTCTTTTTCTCTAGATAATAACAGTGGAAAAAAATTAAGCAGTCAAAATATTTATGTTTTATGTTGTACACAAGTTTAGAGGGAGTTTGTTTTTCAAAATTTTTTGATCCACTTTCAGCCTTTGCAGCTGGATGGAGGTGCTTTGTGTGGGCATTACTTAAAAGCACTAGTCAATCATGTAGGTAATACTTAATTCTTTACTTGCCAAACTTAAAATTCAGGAGACATAGCTACAATTGGTGGGCTAAAATTTGTGTTCTCCCCCATATCCATCAAATAAGTCTCAGATGAAAAAATATTTGTGTTTAATATTAAAGTTGGCAGCAAAATGTTGCTTGTTTCTTCTATTAAGGCTGTTTATTCTGGCATTTATTTCTAATGCTTTTGAAATAATCTTGTATCTAAAAGAGTTCTTTTCTTCTAACAAAAAAACAAATCACCAAAGCCATCCCCCATGAAAAAAACACTTTACATCTCAAACAACAAGACTAGCAAATAACTCTGTATGACATTCCAGAATAAACTGTGTTTTTTCACAACTCTAGAGGTTTAATCATCAGAACACTGGCATGTGAGGATCCTGACTGGAGGTGCGAGAGCCCAGGGCCTTGGTTTTGATACAATAATGGACTTCATAAGGCAGTGCTGACTTACAGCAGTGGAGGATCTGGCTCTGAGGAGCCTTGACATTGCTTGTGAGTCTTGGGTCTCCATGCTTGCTTCTCACTCACATCCCACAAGGAATAAATTACTTGTGCTGTGCCTAGGAGTACTCTGCTACAACTTCCGTGAAGTTTGCATTGTGGTACGTACTTCTTGTTTCAGTGAGTTTTGCATTGCCATATTTTTGTTTCTGGGAGCTTTTACCTTGTGGCTGTTGCCCTGCATTGCAGTGCTTTCAGAGTGCATCTGTGTATAGCAGCACTCCTCACATCCCCCTGTATCTCATGGATGTCAGCAGGGGAGGGGGGCTGATGCTTGCTGCAGTTGTTCCAGGTCTCTTTAGCCCTGCTGGGCTGTCCCAGAATACCACAGGAGGGGTAAGGGCTGGGGCTGTGCAGCACAGCAGGAGTCAGGCTGTTGCTGGAAACATGAAGCAGTTGTGAAAAGTCTGCTGTGCCTGTGCACACTGGGGCTGGAAGTGCTTTATACATCTGACAGCCTGGCTCCCTCTCACAGGGAGAGGGGAGGCTCCCTGGGGCTGCCCCCTGCCAAACTGCAACTGCATCCTCCAAACCCTGCAACAGCTCAAGCCACTGTTCCAATAAGGACTATAAAATATGAATGTGCACCAAGGCCAGCTATTTTAACAGGGCTGTAACTACTGCAGATGATGTGACACCCCTGTGCCCTGCACTTGTATAATAAATGGGATGCACATAGGAAATGCTCTGAGGAACGTCTGTAAGACTGCAGGACAAACTGTGGAACAGGACCCACAACAGAAGATGTTAGTGAAGTGAGGGTGTATTGGGAAATGAAACATTAACCCAGAAATCAAGACCACAGAATGTAAATGTAGGTTAGAAATTGGTGTCTTCTGCTGTTAGTGTTCCTTCCTGATGTTCCTCTGCTCTGAGCTTGGCTCCTGGAGGAAAGGTTCCATTCTTCAGCTGGGGCAGGTTAGAAAAACAGCGAGCTAATTCCATATTTGTTTTTCAAGGTGCCAAATGCAGCTTTACAACTTGCATTCAGATATAGCAGGGTGAGTTTGACAGGCCTTCATACCTCACGGTGCTCCCAAGGCAGGTATTAATTGCCCCATAAAACACACAGTGTCATGTCTCGTGGCTCAACGTGTTACAGGTCTGTGCAAACTTGTTTTATAGCCCTAACAGCCCACTACTGCTTCTGAGAAATGTTTTCCTTTTAATGGAGGAAAGAAAAACAGCATTTAAAAATATTATAATGGTGACAAGGAAGAAAGAATGCTATAGAATTTCCACGGGCCAGAAAAGCTGTCACAGATTAAGCACCTGTTATAAATGGGTGCACATATATTATTTTGTATTAAGGGGGTCTTCTGTCTAAAAAGCAAATCCATCTCCCCTAATTTGACACCTTACCTGATATCTGGGCCAAATGTTGCCTTAATTTGTCTTAAGGCAGAAGCAGAAGAGAGTATGTGCAAGTGCAGCCACATCCCCTGGCTCAGCAGAGCACCAGTGAATCTGATCTTGGTGCTCCAGAACAGGCCAGGGGCTTCACAGCCTCATGGCATGCAAGAGCCAGTTGCTGTGGGTCTGACTCTTATTTACCCAGGATGTTTCCACAGCAATTTTGGCAACTGAGAACAGCAGAGCAGACCTCTTGGCCATTGAGAGCTGTGATTGTCCTTTCCAAGTCTTCCAGTTCCCACTCACTCATCTCCAGGAATGACAATAAGAAAGCCAGCGAGCAGATTGCAGCCTAGCCCCAAAGATTCACACATGGTGTAGCTTTTCTGGGGTCAAAAAGGATTATTTCCAATGTCTAATCACAAGCATGTGGCTTGAGCCTGATTAGAGTAAGCTCAGTCCCTTGGCCCATTCCTTCCTGGTTGTCTTTCCAATCTTAACTCTAGGCAAGCACCAATAAGGGGATTGAAACTTACTGCTCCTCTTTAAAAAGTATTTTTAGCCTGTTCCCCTCCGTGCAATAAGTAGTTAATTCTGGATTTAGTACCTGCTGTGCTGTGAGCTATTACCTTTGTGATATGGGAGCATTTTATAGCCACTTTTCACTCTGTACCACTGGCAGAATGATTTCATGATGTGGATAGATGGTGGAGATTCAGACTTCAGATTTGTTGATGTGTTGCCAAATATCTAGCACAGGCATCCAATTAAATTGCAATTTAGTTTTTCATGGGCTTTGCTTTGCTAATCTGGATGTTTTTTCTGCTTTAGCTCAAAAATGAGGAAAGATCCAAAGATATTCAAGTGACAATTCTCTGGCAATGAGATCTGACTGAAGTTTACTTATTAAAGACTGTAACAATACAATTTTCTCTACCAAAGCTAAGCTGAGGGTCTTGCTGAGGTCTGGGCTAGAATATTTTTTCTGCCTATGCTCTATGACATACAATTTCTGTCTGTAAAAATGCACAATGTGTTCAGGAGCTGCTGCTGTACAGTAGTTGAGCAGGAAAACGTTTTTGTTTGCAAGTAATGTGATGTGACATGAAAGGATACTCTAATTTATAAATAGGTAAATATTGCTTTTATAAGAGTTAGCTCTATTGTGTATAAATATTTTCCATTCTACAGTTGTAAAATCAGTTGAAGTTAGAACCTAATTCATAAAGGTTCTGAAGATTTATGAAGCGTTCCCTTTGTGTTCTCCTCAGGACACACAAGGGACGTGCTTCCCCTGCCCATGTGAATTATCCCTTGTGAAATCCATTTTTGGTGATTTATCAGTCCTCTATACCCTTGCTTGCAGGCTAATGTAGCTGAGAGCTACTGTGTGTAACAGTCCCTTAAATCAAGGGCAAATAAGAGGTTTGGTAAAGTAGATTAAGGAGTGGAAGGGGCAATTCCCCAACCCACTACTCATTCCTGGATCCTTGCTGCTTCCAAGAGCTCCAGTTAGAGAAGAGCTCTGTGCACTTGCCCTCATTTTCAGCCTGTTTCTGCTGCAGTTGGGGCTGTTCTGTGGTCTGGGGCAGGAGGCTGAGCCATTTTTGAGGTCACAAAAATGTTTTAGATGAAAAAGTAGGGCCAGGAGGAAAAGCCTGAGGAGGAAGACACCTCTACAGTTTAAGGCCGATGGAGTATGAAAACTGTCTCTGGCCCATCAGAAGCAACAGCAACAAAAAACCAAAGCAAAAAACCCAACAAACAAAACGTGCATTCAAATTGTTTTTTCCCAAGGCTTCAAAGTGAGCTCACACATGGATCATGGTGTGGCATGCATTATAGGAAATGTGATATTGTGTCACTTTGATGCACACATCATCTAAAAAAAAGAAAGTTTTATGATCCTGGATAGTTTTGCTTCAGTTTCCTGGCTGAGTCTTGTCACAAAACTCCAAGGTCATGTCCATGGAGAGAATGCTTTCAGAGGCAGTGACTTCTCATCTGGTTAAAGCTCCCAGAGGGACCATGATTTCAAGATGGCATCCTGAGCATAACACTAGAACACAAAATAGTCTTTGGGGTTTTCCTTGAGTACCACCAGAGCACTGGTGGCACCTGGGATGATCTCAGGTTGAGGGCCTGAAATCTGGTAACAATGAGGCATTGGGAGTTAGCACCAACAGGGCTGAGTTGGTGAGGAAAACACAGAAGAGAATTATTTTTCACAGCTCTTCTGTGGTAGGGCAGTGGCCAGGGCCATGAAATCCACTGAGAAGCCTCAGCCTGAGAGCACAGGGAGCCCTCCTGGCCCACGTCCAGGGTCAGCTGTGAAGGGAGGCTGGAGTGCAGGGCTGCTGCTGGGAACTACTGGAGACCCTGTGAAGTGTAGGGCTGCAGAGTATTTGGGAATGTTCTGTTGCTACATGACCAAAATAACTTTTCATGGGAAAATTAGTGGAAGTAGCAGGATTCAATATGCTTAAAAATTAGACATAAGGTAGATACTGTTAATCTCTGTGCCTGTTATCAGTAGAAAAAGCTACATAGCTTCTTTAAGTCACCTGTTTTATTCATGTCTGAATGAGCCTGTGTGAAAGCAAAATTAGTTTTCTCTACATGTCTAAGCTGTCAGCAACTTTCCAGTGCAGCTGTCTGTAACAGTCCAGTGCAGCAAAATGCAAGTGGTGTTTGGATTTAGAATTAAAAGTTGCTTTGAGGATTGATAAATCGCAAAAAATTGATTTCACGAGGCATAATTAAAAGTATATCATGACTGGTGGCTCAGATAACACAATGAAGGGAAAAACAGCATTACAGGAATAGGAATATAGTGTAATTGTAGTGAATTGAAGTTAAATAGAATGAAGATGTGCATTACAAGGAGTTTGTCACGAAGGAATGTAAAATGTGAGCTTGAAATGAATTACTGCAACTTTGGAGTTGCAGCTTGTTGCAGGGGCTTTGCAGGTGGGATGGGTTAGTGGGTAACAGGGAAATCCCCTCTCACTGTATGTCAGGAAAGGCACTTGGCTTAGAAACTACTTGTTGCATCTTCTTCTTTCTTCAGCATTAGCACACAGCACCTAGTTCTATCCCTTAGGGATAACTCCCCAAAAAGGATTTTGTGTGTGAAACTGGTGCAGGTGACTGCACATGTGGATTATAAAATATTTTTTGGCATTAGTTTGAGAAATGGGCTTTCAAATATGAATGGAGGGGAGATGATGTTCTGGTAGGAACATTTTGCTACCAAATTTGTTTATCGGGGTGGGGAAAATGAGCAACTAATATATAAGCTTATGATTATGAATGCAAACATTTATTGACTACTTTGAGCCAACTCAACACTTAAATCACTGGTAGCATCTTTTAATATTGATTAAGGTAAATACTCCACTGATAGCATTAATCAATACCTATGTGTAAATCAACATGTGATGGTTTTACTGTATGTTTAATGTTTTTGAGTTATGTGCTTCTGGTACTGAAACAATGAACCAGAGGCTGGAAATCATTTTGGTCCTGACAAAAGGTGCTGCCTTTCTTAAAACATTTACATTTCAGATAATTGGCTGCAGCACCTGACAGCACCACTGCAGCCTGATTGAAGCCGTGTCCCAGCAGTGCCACTATAAACCACAGCACTGAGAGTTCATAACCAGGGCAAATTTGGAGGGGAAAAGGGAGGGCACCAAGTTTTTAAAGCTGCAATGTGATACATAAAGTCTCAGTAACTTGATCATTTTGAAAACATCTCTTTAAATAAATCACGTCACATTTAGGAAAATGTTTAACTGTAGGAATTGTTTGGCTGGAAGTCCAGAGCTAGTTATTCAGGATAGCTTGATCTGTGCCAAATTAATGAATATCAGCCCATGCTCATGAATATTTAATGGATGGGAACTAATATAATTCACATGGCTTTGCTGCTTTCAACTCTGTACCAGTTTCCACATTCTTGCCCAAAGCATCAGTGCCTCCACAGGGGAAATACCACGTGTGTCGTGTCTCGTGATGCTTTTGCATGCATTACTTGTTTAAATACCACTCTTAGCACTCAGTATTACACAAATTTAGGATTACCCTAAGAAATGCTTTCCAGTACCTGTTCACTGAAAGCAGGGTATGGGTTTAGGCTGAGCTCAGGCTGTGGTTTGGCCCCTGCTAGAAACTGGCTGAAGATGAGTGTTACTCACAGTTCCACTCAGCAGTATCACTGTGCAAGAATAAACTGGTACCAAAAGAGTTGGACCTTTTAAATCTGTTATTGATTCCTGAAAGAAGTTCAGTCTTCCTGTAACTGACCATAAAATATTACCAAAAAGCCTCAAAACAGGCAAACAAAGCCTCAATACAGCAAAACAGATCAACTCAAGCCCCAGGAAGTCCAGGGCAACTTGCCATTCCTCTTTTACTATTGGCACATTCACATGATCTGGCTCTCCATGGAATTGTAATTTGATGACACTAATGATTATCCAGGAATAATTTTTCCACTGGGGAGAAAAATGTAGCACAGCCAATTTGGGTGATGAAATAAGTGGTTCAATGGTTTAAATACTAATAAAAATTGCAATATCTTAGTAAGTAAGGGTTAATTGCAGAGCTTTTTTCCAAGCCCACTTAGCTAAAAGTAATTAAAAAGGAGAGAAAAACCAACATAATCAAGGCTATTGATATTGTGAGGGTTAAAAAATAAAAAATGCTGTGTCAGTTTCTGTCCTTGGAGAGCCTGAGGAACCCTCAGGCACCATATTCACAGTCATTTCAGGCAAGTAAATAACAAAACCAGAAAAATATCTTAGGCCATTGCCTGGAGAGGGGCTTAAAAAATATTAAGAAAAGACACGAGCAATAAGCAGTCCTTGTAGCTTTCCCTGAAGCAGGAATACTGTCAGGAAGAGCTTTTTAAAAATAATAATAAAAAAAATCCAGGATCTTCTGGGCATGAATGAGCTTAGCTCTGGTGATGTTTCAGTGACACACATCAAAGCATACCTTCAATGTGTAAATTTGCCTGACACATTTTTAAAGTCTCCATGGGGCATTTGCTGCTGTTATCAGTTAGACTTGAGATCCCTAATTATATTACATTTGGAATTTGATGGTCTGTTTTATGCAGGAGGTCAGCCCAGGCTCTAATGGTCCCTGCTGGCCTTGGCATTTATGCTTGTTATGAGTAAAACATCTCATCCTGCAAACACTTGGGCAGCTGGGTGTATTAGCATACAGTAGATGACCTCAGGAACATTAACCACAGGGCTCAGAGAAGTTATAGCTCTAAATATTTGGAAACTCAAACCCTAAATATCTATTACTATTTCCTTAAACTGAAATATTTGCTGCTAAAATACAAAGGTACAGATTTTTTCACATGTTTTATGTAAGGGATGGTTTTAGATTACTTCCTATCATGTCTGTTTAGATGGCTGCTGTTAATACAGCATGAATTTATGTGGTGGAGATGCATTTGGGCTAGAGAGGCTTCTGGCCCAATGTGAGTCACCAGCTCTCTTCTGTCAGCAGGCAAATTCCTGCTTTTTTGTCATACCTGAGGATGTTTCACTTTTGTATCTTGAACCTGCTCCATGAGAGAGCTGACATGACTTCAGCTTTCTCTGTCACCTCAGGGTGCTGCTAATGCTGCTCATGACTCACAGGTTGTAAGATGCACCTTCTCCTTGATGCCTCTTACAGGTCATTCACTTCTTTGATGCATGAGTGGGAGGAAATCATGTCAAAACCCCAACCTTCTCAAAAGCCTGCTGGAGGGAGTTGAAAGAAAACTCAAAATAACAGTAAAGTAGGAAAGTTGAGTAAAAGATTTTTCTTTACTCATTCCATTTATTATGCAGTCAAAACTGAGCCAACGTAGTGATTTTCTTGTTTATAAGCATATAAAATTAAGAGTTACTGGCTCTCTTACTTATGAAGATTAGTATCAGATGTAAGCCCTAGTGTATTCTTTGTCACAGTTTCTCTTGATAGCTGTATTTCAGCCTTTTCTGAGTCCATGCATTGTGAGTAGATCACGAGCTACTTAGTATCATAATTTCAATCCAAAACTAAACATAGAGCTTGAATATTGGTTCTCCAAGGAAAACCTAGATGGCACTGTACCAGAGATGATTTACCTGGCATCACCTTTCCTCTGGCACTAACCAGAGATGAGAGCTTGTCCTTGGAAAGCAATTTAATGGAAGAGCTCTGTCGGAGCAGAGAGCAATCCCTGTTCTGCCAAGGGTTTAAGAAGGGTTGGTATTTTGTAAGGCAGATATATGGTCTTGGTAGTCATATGTAACTCTGAAATGGGTCAGCACTTAATCTCCTGTGTGATGAAAACACTGATTTGAATAAAGAAAAAAAAAACAACGAACCCCAACATAGCTTAGGGGATATGGGGTTTCAAACCTGACACTAATCCAGGTGTTTTAGTTTACAAGTCCAGACCAAAACATCTCTGAAATGTCTGATGTTAGAAGTGTTTAAAGGTTACTGGAAGTCACACACACACCATTATCCATTAGGCTGGAGACTCCACAATGGACATAATGAGGACTGCCCACTCTTCTGTGCAAACTTTCATCTGGTGCTTGAAATAGATAAAAGATAAAGGAGAAACTTGCATAAGTTATGGAGAATTATGAGACAGAAAGGGACAGACCTCTTAGCAGGGCTGCTGGTGATAGGACAAGGGACAAAAGTTTTAAACGAAAAGTGTTTTTTTCAGGTTGGATATAAGGGAGAAAATTTTTACAGTAAGAATAATGAAAATACTGGCCATCTTGCCCAGATGGTGTATTCCCCATCCCTGGGAACACTCAAGGCCAGGTTGGACAGGACTCTGAGCAACCTGGTCCAGTTGAAGATGTCCCTGCTCATTGCAAGGGGACTGGTCTACCCAACTTCTCAGGCTCCTTCCAAACCAAACCTTTGCATGATCTGAAAAGTGAGGGAGAGGAACCCAAGCTGGAGCTCGGGCTCCATGCCATTCCCTCTGTGCATGTGCTGATGCTGCTGCAGGGCTCTTGAGCAAATAATCCTGAGTCCACAGAGCTGGTCTGTGATGATGCCCAACTTGGTGTGCAGGAAAGCAGAGAGAAGATGAGGTAGTGATAGAAGAGTAGGAGCTGCAGCTCCTCACAGACTTCTTGGTACTAAATTTTCATTTTTGCATGCAACACTCATGGAAATTGGTTTGTACTAGGAAATAGATGCATTTATGGGGTCTGAGTTGAGCTGCAGTGAGGTGCCCCAAAGGCATTGCCAGACTTTCCTGGGAGCATCCAGGCTTTCTTGGAAATAGAGGGAGTTCCTAATAATCCCTTAGTACTGGTTGGACACAGTGCATGGGACAGATTCTCCTCAGTACAGTGTAAACTTGCAGCAGGGAGGGAAGTGGGGACTTAGGGATGTGAGATGGAGGTTTTAAAGTGCTGAAGAGGGCCAAAAACCTGAGGTCAGGAGGCAACTTTTGCCAGGGAAAGTGGCTCAAAACTGCTCCATCTCTGAGCTTTGGCTAGATGCCACAATCCAAGCCTAAATAATTTGTGATGGGATGACAAAAGCTCCTTGGCTTTCATGTTACACTGCACCTTTTGAATTTTTTAAGGATTGAGTCCTAGCTGCTTTATTTGTGGACGGTTTTACATTTAATGAGGTGTTGCTAATTTTCAGTTTAGTCTATTTATTCTTTCTTATGAAGAGCAGAAGCAGCTGCTAATTCCCCTTGAGACTGCTGATGTAGAGTACCTGCACCCACCTACGTGTCCTCATAAATTGTTTCCTGAACTGAAATGAGCTCTCAGTATTCATTCACTTGCTTTTGGCAGATTTAAGTGGGAATATAAATCTGCATCCGCTTTTTGATTCACAAATGCATTTTATTCCATAAAGAATTAATGTGGCCACATATGAAAACTGCACCTCTGTTTCTGCTAAGTTATAGTCCTTCCTTTCTGTCAAGTTCCTTCTCTCCCCTGCCCCCATTTGCCTGCGCCCATATTGCTAAATAACTGTAGTTTTAGTGTTGCCAGAACAGAATATTCACTAGCAATTCTCAGTTCTGACATCCTAAAGCCCTAGAGTCATATTTCAGGCCTGGATGGCACTTAAAGGCCCATAATCTTTTGCTGAATGGGTTTTGCAATACTCAAGCTGAGGCAAATTATTCAGTTTAAGGACCTGAGCTGCTCCGGGAATTCAGGGCTCGAATGTGGCACACGCTGTTGTTTTTAATTATTTATTTATTTAGAAAATGTTTGAGCAGGAAAACCTGCAGGGATGGAACATTTCACATATCGTTAGTTCCTGCCACCACGGCCTTGGAAAAGAAAACACAGCCATTGCACCATCCTTGGCAGCTGAGTTTCCAGCACAGAGTGGGGAAGCCTGGAAAAGCCAGGGAGAATGGGAGAGGGCTGGGGGCAGAGGAGGACCTTTGAGGGGGTCAGTCTCTTTCCAGGCAAGGAGAATGAGATTTAGTAACAAAAGATAAAATCCACCGATTGTGCTTATAATGATGGCTTGATTTGTTTGATTAAAAGAGTTATGACTGTTGGTGGCCCAGTGAATCCTGGCATTTTTTCCTGTATAATTTAGTAAAGGCTTTTTCATGGCCTTTGTCAGAAAAGCAGTACCAGGATGAATTCAAAAGCCCTTTCTGTACCATAGAAGGTTCATGATGAAGTCTTGAACTTCTATGTTCCCTAGAAAAATTTTCCAGTGTGTTGCAAGGATAAATCTAATTATTTTATGCTATGGATAATAAAAGATTCCCACTGGTGCTCCAGTAAGTTTAAGGATTACCTTCTTGAACTGGGTCTGCGATGTAACATAGTACATGAATACTTTTGATACCCTTATTGCCTCACAAAAAACACCTAAAATAAGTCTGACTATGGCAGGACAGAAGACTTCTTTAAGCCTTAGTTTAGAGAAAAAAAGGGGAAGTATGTTTTGTATAATTAATACTATAATTATGTTAAAATTTTAGTTCCTCAGTTCACAGGACTTTTGTTTCTGCATGCATTTTTACACTGATGGAGGCAGTAATTATTTTATGACCTTATCCTCCCCCCCTGTGAAGTTCACAGAGCATTACCCCAGGGCTAATTTGTTGATTACTCCAGGGTTCTGCCCTTATTGCAATATGAGTAGTAGTTGTGGCATCAAGCTGTTTTGCAGCAGCCCAGAATCTGGTGCAAATTTCAGACCTCTTTGGCATGAAAACTTTGTAGCTCAGTAATGCTATTCGTTCACATTACGTACATCTATTTCACACATGTAGCTGTTTCTTCTCTTCCAGGATTTACCTAAAATTATGGGTGAAATCCTCCTCTGTAGGTTTAGTGCTCCTTTGCAGTGCCACATGGGCTCCCAGTGTTGCTCCTGGCAGGGATGGTGTCCACCAGCCTCCTCAGGGACCGAGGCTGGCAGGCGCTGCTGCTGCTGCGTGCTGGCACTGCCAGGGCAGTTTAACTTCAGCAACCTGCAGGACCAGGGCTGCCAACAGTTTAATGGCACAGCTCTCAGTGAACATGAAGTATTTAAACTCAGATGGTTTTCTACCCCCTGGTAAGAAAGAGTTGGCAGCTTTCACCTTGGAGCTCTGATCATATTTTTTTTAAGTTTTTTTTTTTCTTCTTTCTTTCCACCAAAGTTTGTGCAAGCTAAGTGAGCAGTGCCTGAGGTGCCTTCTCAGTGGAGCTGCTCAGTTGCTTCTTGCCAGATGATAGGGCTTCTGTAAAGGGGAACTTTATCACTTCTTAGTTGGTAGTTTTTGGTGTAGTAAATCTCTATTAATAGCTTTTTGTTTGTCTGGAGCAGTTTAGATGGGATAACTGGAATTAAGATGCTGCTGTCAGAACACTACTTTAAGTTGACTTTGCTTATTTCTGCTATAAGTCTGTGGTTTTTTGCAATTTCTTTTGCCTCAGTTCTTATTGGAATTCAATATTTAACAAAGGAGCTAATGGTAGCAATAATTATCAGCTGAGCTCATGTTTTTGCATGTAGGTCCTACATGGGTTTGAGCACGCAGCACTGCTGAGGCCGCAGCCAAAACCCACAACCCTCAAAACCGCTGGGCTTGTGATTCAGGCCACCTCAGTGTGTCAGAGATTTTCCAGCCTCCCTCCATACAGCCCTGGTTGGAAGGACAAACCCCTGCTCTGAGCTGCTCTCCACGAGCACTCCCAGTGTGAGAGCAGCACTGAGCACCCTGTGCTCTCCTGGGCTGCTCTCCTGTCACAGGCAGCAGCTCCCTGCCCAGCCCGCTCTAGGCACAGGGAAACAGCCAACAGGCAGGCCAGAAACAGGGCAGCACCTTAAAATAATGATACCATCCTTTGCTGGAGCCCTCTGGGCTGCCAGGGAAAGAGTGCTCAGGTCCTGGCCCTCTTTAATTGGAGTCCCTGCAGAGGCAGCAGTCTGCTTGTGCCAGGCATGTTCTCAGGCTGTAGGGCTGAGGAGTTACTGAGCATCCTGGATAACTGGGACCATCAATTTTATTGAGTTGGCTGTATTAAAGCACAGCTCTTTGCCAAGCACTTCACTTTAGTCAGATGGAATTCACTGCTGATACATTAGAGAATCTTACTGAGCTCCTCTGTACCTGGATTAGGCAGTGCTGGTGATACCAGTTAAGACACACAAATGTGGGTTGTTTTTACATTAAAAAATTGTGAGGTATTATTGGATATATTATTTTTGGCATTTCAGCATGGATCATTGCCTCCAGAAACATTTTGTAAGTTTTATATGCTTTTGCACTATTAAACTGTATTATGTTTCCTGTATTTGCATTGGCCTAAATAATTTGAATTTAGCTAAAACCCTGGATTTTGTTCAGCTTGCTGGTGGAAATTTATTTTTATGGTATATCCTGATAGATGGAAACTGGGTGTGGAAAATCAGCTGTTTGTTTGCTTGGTGTATCCCAGGAAGAGACAGTGTTACAGGGCTTTGTAACAGCTTAGTGCCAAAGCCATAACCTTGCTGAAGACAAGACTTACAAGAGTTGTAAGGAAGACTTTCTGCTTGACTTGGGCTTGAAGTTTCTGAGCACACCTAAAACTCTTTTGCTCCTTCATGTGACAAGTCCCGAGGCAGAGTGAATTCAGTGGTCAGGGCTGTGAAGGCTCATTGGTGTGTTCTGGTGGGGTGTGACTGTAAATGGGCACAGAAAGGAGTGAGGATGTTGCTGCTGTGGGTGTTTCAGGGGTCCAAGGGATGGACCTGCTGCGTGTTTCAGAGAAACATTCAACCTTTACTGAAATGGACTGGGAAACTCCTGGGTTTGGGTTGGGTCTGGGGTCTAGGCCCTCGGAGTGTTTAAGGGTCTGGGTCTTAGTGCCAGGTTTGATAAAGGAAATGCTATTTAGGAAAAAAAAAAAAAATTGGAGAAAGATGTGGCTACCTAGTGATGCCAGAAGTTATCTTAAGTGACTGCTAAGCAAATTGTGATTATTTTGCTTCAGAGATTCTTTTTTTTTTTTAAAGTAATTTATTTTCTTGAAGAGGTAAAGTGTCTTCCCTCATACTTTCAGAACCTTTGTCTTCAATGTGATGGTCTATTTGTGAAGAGTTACTTCATCCAGTTATGCACTACTCATTAGATGAACTAAATGTAACATTTTCAAACTTTTTGTTTTCCAAGCAGTTGTGTCCAGGAGGGAATTCTCCTGAGCTGTGTGTTTATTGTAGCTCTGTTTTCACTGGCAGTTCTGAGAAGTCATTTCCTTCAGGTTTGATGCATCCTAGTTGCTCATATGAACTGTTTCCCAAGGTACAGGGCAGATTGATTAGTCAGAGAAAGATCTGACCACAGAGCAAAAAGTAATTTTCTTATCTTAGAAAGATGTCATTACTGTTCATTCCTAAAATATGTCAGCAGTATCAAAGGTACCTTTAGGAATGTTTGGAGATGGTCACAGTTGTTCTCAGAGGTCTAATGTGTCCAAACTGAACTGTCTGTAAAACACCAGTGTGGTGATTTGGGGATTAGGAATGTAACAGGCCACAGGTAAGGCCTGTGCAGCCAGTTCCAAAGTTTCTTTGCTTTAGATTGAGGCTGACTACACATGTAAGATGTTTTACCCTCTTCCCTTTTAGCAAACTAAAAATGTTATTAAAAGTAGCTTTATGCCCAACTCTTGGATTGATGCAGAATCTCCCTTTCTGTTGGGAAAAACGATAAGAATTCTGCTGGATCTGTTCAAATTAATTGTTTGGTCTCTTGCATGTTCCTGGTTATTTGTGGTCTGATCACTTTTCTACAGTGTGTCTCTGTTAATTGTCAGAGTAATAATTGACCAATGCTGAGTTATAGTATTTGATCAGCAGTTTAATTCCACATAAGTGTTTCATATCAGAGTTCAGAGTTGGCTTTATGATGAAGTTGTCTCCTCCATTGTTCTAGCCAAATAGGTAATATTTTGGGGGAAATGATGGGAAAAGGAAAATGCAGAATAGCATGAGACAAAACTCAGTTGGACTGTGATGTCTTGGCAAGTCAGAGAGGTGTAAAGTGCTATTGAATCTGTACATCTGTTCCATGGATCTTTTTCTGTGATGTGGAGAGTGTGCACTTCAAGTTGAGTCTTCTCTTTGGTAGAAAAAAAATCAATTATATAAAAGGTAGTTTCCCTTTATTATGTGTAAAATGGGAAATAGAAAGGGATCCAGGCTGCATTCTGCAGTACAGATTTCATCTGCTAAGAAGGAGGGTGGCCTTTGGTTTTGTTTTGGGTTTCTGGGGTTTTTTTTTGATAGGTGGCTCACACCTATTTTTATGTGTAACTTTTACTCCAAAGGTCCCATAGAGATACTTTAGCATGGGTAGAATCTTGGTTATTAAGTTTTCTTATCTGAGAGATTAGGCAACAAATTATCACCAAAACACACCTGATTGGACATGTAATTTCCTACAACTCAGAAATTCCTGATAGGGGACAGGACAAGCTGCCATTTTGCTCATCTAAGACAAGGGAAAAATGAAGAGTTTTACTAAATGGAAGATGTTACATACATGACACGTTCTTGTGTGTTTTCTTGCTCCATAATAATCTTTAAGATGTATATTAAAGATAAATTAGTGTTGTTAAGGTCATGGCTGTAGGTTTGCCCCCAGCTGGTGGGTTTGTTAACCTTGTGTGCATGCTCACACAGGAGGTTAACAGGACTAGTGAGGATGAGGATGCAGAGAGTGTTTGCCATCACAGTTGTGAAGGCTGACACATGAAGTATTTGTCCATCAAAGTTAACTTCAGCCATTTAGTAAGAGCTACCCTAACACAGAAATAGAACCTTTTAGACCCACCTCCAGGCACTGGAGTGTTTTAATAAATGCTTGGCTGGGAGTTCTAGTGAGATAACAACAGCAAAGGATATTGAACATAAAAGGAAACTGAATGGTTAAGGTTGTTGTAGGGTTGTTGTTGTTGTTTTTTCCCTATTATTATTCATTCTATTTTCTGGTTTTGGTCTTCCCATTACGTGTCATTATGAGAATGAAAACACTGAAACCATTTTTGCCTAAATTTTTCACTTTGAAATGTAAGTATGGTGGGCATAAATTAACAGGGTCGCTTGGAATGTGAGGAAGTCTATTTAAAGAAGATGTTAATCTGAAATTATTCAGTTTATCATAAATAAGTTTTATTTTTGTAGTTTGTCTTGTTAATCTCATTATTAATGACAGAGTCTCTGTGTCACCTAGGATATTCTGCATTATTAGGGACATTATATTAAACTCTAATGAAGTTGAAAATAGTAATTTTAAATATCTTACTTATTGGAATTGAAGTTAGAATGCATATCTGTGGGCTATGTATGAGAAGAAGAGAATGAGACATCAAAAAAAGCATTCAAATTACTTTAGGATCTACATCTCCTTTCAATGAATAATAATTTAAATACAAGACCTTTTTAGGGGCTTTAGAAATGAGGGCACTGCATCTGTTTTGATCTGGATTCTTTACAGTCAACAAAAGGGTTAACTGCCTGGAAGAAGGTGGGCATTGCTAAGCACATTTTGTCTATGTGATAAAGATCATATGAAAATTTACATGTTAATGGAACATTTAAGGGAAAAAAATTGCTCTTTGTCAATTGATTGTATAAATATTTTATTTAGTGTAATATTAGAGGAAGGCAAGCGTGAAGGCATTCAGTTTGAATAGTTTTTGAGAGGAAAATTAGGACATTATTGTTGAAGAAATAATATAAAATAGGGAGTTACAAGCACTTGATCTACACTGTAAAAACCTTTCATGCACTCTGGCAGAAAGAGCAGATTAAATCCATAATGAAATGGGTAACTTTAGGCCTGCATAAATTTCCAAGCAGTCTCAGTTTCCCAGGAATCTCTCTCTGCTAGATTAATGGCTAGCAGCCTGCCACATAATGAAGTGGTTTGCCTTGGCAATGTGCTCATGAATTTATTATGGTGTCCACAAGTGTGCTATATGGCCTAGACATCTTTATAAATCCTGGATTTAGAGCTGCAGCGATGAGCCATTTCGGTCCTAATGGTGAGGCTGATTTATCACTCTGCTCCTCCACTCCACTCTCCAGCCCCCTCCCTGACAGTTATAAAAGGAAAATACAGGTCATATCACTGATGGAAATGAAATGTGAAGGTAATTAGATAATGCCAAATGGATATGGGAAAAGGTGCACTGCTGAAATTTTAAATATGTTGGTAATTTTTTCCTTGGAGCAATTATATCAGGTTGATTTATTTTTACAGTTTATAATCACTTAACTACCTGTGGCTGATTTTAACCAGAGCTTGTGCCTTTGGAGACAAGAAGTAGGGCTTTTCAGTCTGTGATTGTTTATTGTAAATTCATTTATCTCAAAATACCTAATTTATTATGCAATTTACACAAGTCACAGCTCATTGCTGATGGGGAATAATGATTACCCATTTGGCTCCTTGTAAACTGTTCTCTGTGGCTTTATAAAATAATCAACAGTCAAAGCCACAAGGATTTAAAAAATTCTCTGTATTGAAACTAAACCCTTTTTTTTTTTTTCCTCTGTAAAAGACACTGGAGAACAGTAGAATAAAAAACAAATTATCTAGAGATTTTTCAAATCCATGCACGAGTAGTCCAGAAATTACTGAATTGGATATTTCTAACTCATATTTTTATTACAGAGGGATCAGGACTTTTAATGGCAATTTGAACGTTTCCAAAAGCAATTGGAAAGTTTTTTAGCAACCAAGGTAGAGGAGCCCTGAAAACAAAAGCAGTGTGATGTAATAGTATGTTAAGGACCAAGGGAAATAGATCTGCCCTGGAATTTCAAGGGATCTAAAGGAGTTTAGGGGACAGCACTGTGGTTGCATTGCAGCCCTGCTGTCCAAGGCACTGAGGCTGCAGTAAAACTCGAGCTACTGTAAACTGAAACTTGCAGCAGGTTGTTCAGTGCTGAGGAGATGACTCTTGTGAGCTGGCAATCAGAGGTTTTTCTGACCTGACCTGTAATGTGGGGGAGTTTTGAAGTGTAATTTGACTGGGTAATAAAGTAATTTATTTTTCTTTAAGGAGGCAGGCAGTTCTAGAAGTGATATCTTGCTTTTAAAAACATGCAAGTTGTTGTGTTAATTTTTGACTTGATATAAAACTCCACCAAGGCAGAAGCCCAGCATTTGCTGTTGGCTGGTTGGGGAACAGACACAGAGAACTCTTCCTGCATGGTCCAGGCTTCCTCAGTCCCTTCTTAGGGATCCCAACTTACTTTTAAATAGTACCAGGATGCCTGGTGACAGCTCATCAACTGAAGGAATGTTCTGGTATTTGCAAGACTGGTAAGCACTTGAATCCCAAAGGCAGGGAAAAGGAGCCAGGCTGAGTGAGATCAAGTCCAAAGTTATATTTTGGTGCTGGAAAAGAATTTTGAAGCTCTGCCTTTGCAATTCTGGAGCAGAACTCCTGTGAGAAGTGCATTGCAGAGTACTTGGTAGTTGGATGGACATTTTTTAGTTGCTTCCCCCAAACAGCAGATCTGCCCAGGCTGGGTTGTGTAACTCTTTTAGAGGCATCTGTCCCAGGAGAGGTGCTTAAAGTCCCCAGGATCACCTGCAGTGGTGTCTGCCAGGCAGAAATGTTGCTTTGATGTTTTTATCTGAGAACACCTGAATTTAAAGGACATCCTACCCAGAGACAGATGTGGATCCAGTGTTTTCAGATTGCATACACCTGTCATCCTTTTGAAATTCTGTTGTTTCTACTCGAGTTTTCATTATAAAACTGATAGGCTTTAATGAGATGAATAGCTTGTGTGATGAATGAGTATTTCTTGTTGCTGGGTCTTGTGATGGAGGAGGGCTGCTGAAAGGGGAGCTATAACACCCAATTTTCATTGAAAGATCTGTGAGACTTGGGGGGATGATATGGCTTCTTAGTGATTTATCTCAAATATTTATTTATGAAAATATTGTATCATCTATTTATATTGAATTGCATTTTAGTTTCCTGAAAATGCAGCAAAACTTTTGTGTTCTGGTTCTGGAATTTTTTTTTTTTGTTGTTGCCTTGTAACTTTTCAGAAAACAACACTGTAATTTCTTCCACAACTGAAGTTATTTTTGTCCCTGGGGGAGAATGGAAGTTTACTTTCAAAAGTGTTTTTAGTAAAGGTGTCTAGGTATAAAAGCTGAAAATATGAGAATATAACAGTTGCAATGGTTTGCAGCTATGGGGACTATAGCCCTGGATTAAACTCTTGAAGTTTAGAAGTTTAAAATAGGAGTTTTCAGTGTAGGATGAAAAACTTGAATATATAGAAATTCTTATCAAAATACCTTCCCCCTGCTCCTTTTAGAAAAAGGAAAAGAATAGTTCTGCGTGTTTTGTTGTGTAAATGAGTTACAAATTCTCAGCATCAAACATTCAAGACTGGGAGTAAAAATTCTGCACCTTCCTGGAGAAAATTTGATAGTGATGCATATTTGATCAAATATTTGTTTTATAAGTTTCCAAATGTTTGCACATCCCTTTGAGCTGCCTGGGGCTGGCAGTGTTCCATATGCTGCTCTAGGTAAGCCACCACAATTCTCTGCTCTTTGCCCATAAATAAATTCTCACCTCTCTGGAACAGCCAGTCCCGACCCTTTTAGGTGCTGTTAGTTTTTATGTAGAATGTGTTATCTGTTATGAGCAAATCAAATAATGGCCCCAATTCTGTGTCCTCTATTTATATCCCATGAGAATCTGCTGAGCCAGTGGTTCTCTGTTCCTGTAGTTCATGGGCTGGATTATGGCAATATTGCTAAGAAAGCATGATTCTGTCTGCACACACCTTGTTGGTGTTTCATGGCAAGGTTTCCAAACATAAAAAGGTGTGTGGAGTCCAGTGGAGAGCAACTGAAGTGGCATGATGGCTACTTTTGTCTTCAGTAGGTGTTTTTTTTGGTTTTGGTTGTGTGACATTTTGTGAGGTTGGTTGGTTAGGGTTTTTTTATGCCCTCTGTAATTTCTTCTGTTCTAGTGGTTTACAGCCCTATTCAGTCTATTTTACTTGCTGCTTCTCAAGTAACATATTGCATATTGGTGTTAAGGCAGCTAAATAACTCTTGGAAGCATCTGCTGCTTATATCTTAGTTTTTCAGGGACTACTGTAATAAGAAGTCTAAAATTTCATTTAACTGAAATTTAAGATTTAAAAGATAAGTACTGTTCAGTTGACTAATCAAATAGTCATAAAAGCTCTTTTCTGAACTATAATTACATTTATTCAGTTCTGGGTTTGATTTATTTTTTATTTTAATTGTCAGCTCTGCTACACCATGATGCTAATAGAAATGTTATTGCAGCCAATATGGGCTAAAATGATGTCTGATGATTATTAATGAGAGCAATAAGAAGGTATCTTCATATAAAGTCAGCATTAAAGGAGTAATTCATTTTACCTGATATAATTGGATTGTAGCATTTAAATAGCCTGGGACTTCCTCTTAATTGTGATTAGTTGTAGCTTCTTCCTTTTAGTACCATATTTAACTCTTCCTCCACTACTACTTCTGTTTCTTCTATGAAGTAATTAAACATGAATTGCTCAGTGCCTTTTAATAAATATATCCAAGGATTTAGTGGCTGTTAAATGGAATAGCTGCCTGTTAGAAATAGTTATGCACAGTACCCATAGCTGGAGATGTGAAGCCATCACTTCACTATAATGTTTTATGTGGCACATCATTATACAAATGCATCAATTGTTGCTTTGGTTGCAAGAATCACAGCAGGTGCCTTTGTCAGGAGCAATTGTAAAGCTGAATTTTATGAGAACCAAATGAAAGGAGGGTAATTATATCTTTATTTTACCAAGGGATAAGCAGAATCCACAAAGGCTTGTCTGGAGCTGTGGTTGCCAAATGAGCTGGCCTGAAATGTGCTGAGCACCGAGACCCTGAGTGCTCCTCCACCAGGAAGGCTTTGGGGTGTCTGCCCAGCATGGCATGGGAGATGAACCTTCTGCAATACTGCCCTGTTTTGCTGCCTCAGAACAATTAACTCTCTCTGCTTGCTGCTCAGTTTCTGGTGGATAAATGATCTGAGGATTCAGTGTGTTTAAAAAAAAAAAAAAAAAGTAAATTTTGCTACTGCAGACACCCAGAGAGTTGACAGGGTGGGGAAAGCACATTTCTAGTGTTTCAAATCCACAGGTTTTAGGGATTTGAAAAAAAAAAAACTTGTTTCACTCTTCTATTAATTTTGCTAGGTTTTGAAGGGCTCTAATGACTTGGAATTTGAAAGGATGGTCACCTGGGAACTGTGACATAAAAGTTAGTCCATATCTATGACATTCTACTGTAAAAAATGAGCACCTATCAGGAGAATAGTAACGCTGATACATGGGAAGGCTCTCTGAGGTAAGTTAGAACTGTTTATCCCTTACTGAGAAATGCACATATTTCTTTCTTACAACTACCAGAGCACCTGGAGAGACTGAGTCTGGCTGCTGCTGGTAGCTCCCAGCTAATATACATTGATTTACTTTTCTTCTAGAGTGCATGAGCATAGATAAGAATCTGCTGATCAGTCTTCCATGTTCTCTGCTCTGCTACCTTAAGATAGTATGAGAGTATGTAATTCCTTTCTTCTGTGACCTCTGTGCTATTTTTCCATGTTAACAAGATGTAATTTGAAAACATTTGGGTGTATTTCCATGCATATCACTTTGAATTCTGTGCAGTATTTTGACGTATGAGGCAAAGAATATGATGAAGGCTCGATGTCAGCAATGGATGGAGGTGTCACACAGCTGAAGACCCTCTCCCCTGATATTTAAATGTAGCCTCCTGGGATGTCCTCCAGACCATGTTATTTTGCAGCCATGAAGTTTGATGGTGGCTGTTTTGTCCCCATGGCACAAAGGAGCTGGTTTCTCTAACATAAGAAATATAAATTCAGTAAGGTGTGAGGCTTCTCCAACTCCTTCCTGATGGCTTTGACAGATGTTCCTGATGGATGCATAAAATCTCCCCCATGGTCTGTGTTTATTACATCAGTTGCTGGTAAGAGTTAAGAGTGTGGAGTGTGAATCCAGCATGCACGTGAGGGCTCACCCTCCCCCCTGCCCCTGTGCCTGGTTTGCATTTTGATGAAAAATAATTAATGGACTTCAAAAATGCCCAGGATAAATAATGAATGAAATTAGGCTACCAGTAATCTATTCCAAAGGCTATAATGTGTTAACAGGAACTGCAGAGTTAACAAAATACTTGTTCTTTCAAGGCTGGCTTGAAAGGGTCATTAGTATTAATGATACTTTGGTATCCCATCCAGCATTTTGAATGGAGTGCAAAAAAAGGGAGGAACTGAACTGATGGGTATTTTGGTTTTCCAAAATTGATGAGGGGTAGTGGAGCACCAAATGAGAGCTGGAATAGCTGTTCTGCCCAGCCTTGCCAACACAGCCTAATTTTGGTGTGTAAATGTCACTGCCCGTGAGCCTTTCAAGAGTAAAAATAGATGATCAGGTTGAAATGTATCAGATTATGTCGTGGTTTGTTTGGGTTTTAGGTGCATAAATGTCCAGTAGAGATTGTTGAAATCACTGAATTTAGTTACACTTCTTTTAGAAGGTAAAAGTTGGGAAATATAAATAGAGAAATGTAGATAATTAAGAACAAACGTATAATTAGTCCACAGGAGAACATCCTTTTTTAAAAAAGTTTGTCTCCTATGCCCTCTGTTTTTACATTCTATTTAGAGGACATTATGACACTTAAGCCCTTGTATTTTGATCCTCAGAGCACACTTTTGAAATTGGAGTCAGTATCTCTTCATCCTGTTATATCCTATTTTTCACTGTGATAAAACTCCTGTTTTGAAAAATCTTTCCCAGACTGGGATGTGGTTTTAGGCAGCTTGGGCAGATCTCTGTCCTTGGGAACCCAACCAAACTTCTGCCACTGATTTAAAGGTAGGACAGCTCCAGTTCTACTCTAAGTCAATTAAGTTTACAAGCTTTTGCTGCCTCTGAGATCAAAACCTGTATTTTCTCAAATTAGGTTCTTATTAAAGGGAAAAAAATGTTATGAAATATTAGATGTAAGTGTTCCCTTCCAGGATACTTCTGGTATCTATTCTGTGATTGGGCACAGGAAAAAATTAATTTTTTGTTACCTAAAGAAAAACAGCTCTTTCAAAAAAAAAAAAAAAAATTTCCCCCCCTGGAGGTTTGTATTTAAAAAATATTATTATTCCACTTGTATTTCTTAACCAACTAAATAGCAAGAACACTGTTACTTCTCAAGCTGTTTTAAACACACAGCACAGAATTGTCTCTCTAACCCCTAATTTGAATACCAGAATATCTCATTTTTCTTATGCCCCATTTGCATACTCTGCATAATAAATGTTAACATAGGTAGGACTTTACATCATCAAAGAAAACATGCTCCATGAAATATCACGTGTATAAAATATACATAATCTTCATCAGGATAGGACTGCATGTTTTCTCCCTTTCTGCCTTGCATTTTGTCATGCATACATTGTATATTAATGTAATGCTTCAAAAAATAATAGATTGTTTCTGGTTCATTTAGCCATGCGAGCGTTATCCCCTTTTACGAAGCATATTCACGTCTTTTAATCTGCTCTTAACATTTTCTTCCACTTTGCCCCCCTGTCTGTTTTATCCTGGCAGTAGGCGAGGGAGGTTTGTTTATCCTGCTGCAGTTCTGGGGCGTTTTCATCTTTAATTGTAGGTCAGGGAGCAGGGACCTCCCTGGCACTTTTGTTTTCCGCGCTATGTAAATGCGAGCGCGCCGGCTGCACTGGTGGGACCTCCTTTCCCTGCAGGGCTCCTCATGCAGCAGATGCATTGCCAATCCTCTTATTGTCCCGATATTGATCCCACCTCCCCATAATGAACTGGAACAACAACTCTATTATTCGCAGGTACCCGATTGGCTGAGGATAATATGAAATTAGCTGGCGTGCATCGGGCCTGTCAGTATCGATTTCCCTACCCAGATTACTTGTTACAAAAGAATAGAGCTGTCTGCAGCGTAATTGAACAAGTTAACTCCTTGTCTCATAAAATGTAAGCCCATATTGATTGCCTACTGTAGTATGCAGAAGGAGGAAAGTTATAATGGTATTTAATCGCCATGGTGCTGAGAGGCCTTTTTTTGTGAACCAAGTGACAGCTGCTGAGAAAAGGCTTGAGGCTTGCTTGCAAACAGAGAAAACAGCAGGATTTCTCTGAGTGATACATAAAGAAGGGCTGCAGTGAATAGAGCTCATTGCTGCTGCAGCCTGGCTTGTAGTGCTTCTGCCGCTGCTAAATGCAGTAATCTTTATTTTAGTTGCTTTGTGAATGAATGGCAGAGCACACTTGGGTGTGTGTTGGTTGGTTTCCTTAGGCTGGGGTGTCTTCAGATCTTATTTAGGTTTAGGTATGCCCTCTTTTTGAGCATTGAGAAATAAATTGAAAATGGAGTTGTAAATGTTTTATGAGCACGGAGGGTCTGAGGTGTCCCACCAGGCCAGCTCTGGTGGGTGTCTCCTGTTGGAGGTGTCTGGCTCTGCTGCAGCACTGCTTGGTGTCTGCACTTGTAGCAGCAGCTCCCTGTGTGCAGTGACATTTCACAAAGAACAAATTACACCGAGTCCAGCAAGTGTGTGTTACATTAACAGGCAACTCACTTAGAGCAGTTTGGGAGCGAGTGATGGAAGCTCTGAGTGCAGGGAGGAAGGGGTGGGTGCTCCAGTGGCTCTTTGCTATGGTGTTGTGGTTGCTGCACTACGTGGAGGCTCTGGCCACAGAGTTTCAGAGCTGGGCAAAGGCTTGGAGAAAACTCCCTGTTCATAGGGAATGACACGTTCTTGCACTGCAAGATTTTGCTGTGCCATTGTTTGGTTTTGTCTATCTTCAGCATTTTAGTTTTATGTTCAGACTCACCTCTCCACATACTGATATCTTTCTGCTCCTCTATTTTTTCTTGCAGTTTTCATTCTCTTGAGTTCTTAATTGTTTTTTTTTTTTCTTTCACCAGAGACAGAACAAGAGGAAAATAGCATACCTAAAGACATTAAGCTAGGTTTGTTTCTTTTTTTTACTGTGATATTGTATTTATTCCTCCCTGCTTTAATTCAATGTCTTTTCCTTTCCACTCCTCTTGTGGACCCCTGAGCACTGCTGGAATTGACCTAGCTGTTACTTTTCCAATAAATTCAAGGGAAGGAGCAGTTTGTCTTCACCTGCTTTCTATTCCATCATGCTTTCCCATCAGCTAGATTGGGTAGATTTTTCAGAAGTGCCACATAAGTTCCTCTTCCCTCTACTCCAGAATTGATTAGGCAGCATTTAATAGGGATACAAATGTGCAAATAAAGGCACCAGATTTGCTAGGGTTTATTGTATTTCACTTTTTCAGTAAAGGGAATAAAATGAGATGATTCTCTTCTTTGGAAGAGCTGTGCAAAGCTACTGGGAGATCCTAAACCAAAGTAGAAGGGATCACAGAAAAGAGCAAAATCAAAGAACAAGAGATGCAAACTTGAGGGTGAAGGAGGAGTTGCTCCAAATCACAGAATTTGAGTGTGAATCACGAAAGGGGATGCATTGATATTGATCACTTGCAGGGACTCCCAACAGAGCCTTGAGGAAAGGAAACCAGGTTAAAAATAAAAGCCTAGAAACAGAAAAATCCAGAACAGTGGGCAATCCATACCATTTCTTCAGAAAGCAAAGAATAGCACCAGAGCTGATAAAGTAAAGGAAAAAAGCATAATTTTTTGCTTGGATTAGGGTTCAGCACCATGTGTGAACCCTGTCTTGCCTGAAGATTTTAGTGATTTTACTGAAAATTTGTACATCAAAACATTTTAAGAAAATCGATGCATTTATGTTTTTAAATATATTAAAGAAAAAGAATGTAGATTCATTTAGAATGCTTTTATGTTCATCTTTGAATGCCATATTAGTATCCTTGCCTTCAAATTAAACTATTGAATGTGTAGCATAACCCAACCCCATGGAGTCTTCAAGGGTGTGGTGGCAATTGCCACTGGAGGTGGGGCCTTCCTGCAGCTCCATGACCCACTGGGAATAAAAAGCAAATGACTCCCTGGTTTTGGTATCCATGGAACCACCCACACTGAAGGAGATGGGTATGGAAACTGTTCCCAATATGCCAGGGCTACCTATAGCATGGCTGTAGCAGGCTGTGTGGTGCATGAGGTAATGGGAGTTAAATCAGCAGGGTGAAGGAGAAGGAAGAGCAGACAGTGAAATTTGCTACTCTTCCACTCTGCACAACTGAAAGCAAACTGCTTCACCAAACAGAAGCTGTGTACTCACTCAGGGTTTATGGAAGCTTTAAGCTGGAGTGTGGGAGGAAGCAAATGCAGGGAGCTTCTGGTCTCTGCTGTGTGTCAGCCTTGTGTGCCATGGAGCAGAAGGCAGGTTTCTACTGCAGCTTTTAACTTGAGGTCTGGTTGAAAAATAAGATTGACCATAAATTTCAAATAGGCTGCTACTCCCAAGTGATTGAAACAAGGGCAGTTTTCATTCTTTGCCATTCCTAGAATTTAGGAGAGAATCAATCAAATGGTGCCAAAGATTCCCCAAAGCTCTTCCTGCTTCCATATTCAGCCTGCTGTTGTGGACAGTGAGCAATGCTAATGATCACTATGATAAGTGCCTTGACACTTTTTGGACTTAATATCTCTCCTCATAGAAAGTACTTTTATTTTCCTATTTGTCTGTTTTGATTTCCTTGGAGAAAATTGGTGAGCTGTGAGAAATATTGGTCTGGTGTATTTAAAGTCAAAGTCCCATGTATGTTCAAGGTTCTTGAATGTTCTGATGTGGCTGTGAAATCCATTCTGGGGAAACAGATGTATCTTTTCAGGGTCCTGGGTATTTGCATGACAAGGTCTGCTGGGACACTGGCTGGTAAAACATCACTTTATCTAAGCTGTGTCAATATGCAAATGTGCAGGTTCTTTCCAGCTTATTTATTGAAACCTGAGATTTATTGGACTCTGCTACTATTCTATCTTCCCATTCTGTTCCATATGCCCCTCCTTGGGGAAAATGAATCTATTAGAGAGATGCAAGAAGCTCAGCAAGTCCCTGCTTGTCAGGTGTTCTCTGTTGTTGCCCCCTACTTGGATAGGTTGCATCCCTCTCCTTTGGTCTGGCTGGCACAGAGCTTATAGGATGGGTTTCAGGTGATGGCTGCAGCTGCTTGGTGCTACTAGCCTGTAAGTGATATATAGCAATAAATGTGGGGAGCAAAAAATTGAGGCTCTGACATGACCTTAGAGCAGTTTAATAAATAATGCATATAAAATATGCCAATCAATGAGAAAAAAACTCAACATAATATTGCAAGTATTTATTTGGGCTGCAGATTAAATGCAGTGGCTGCTGTCTTTGCTTCTACTCTTTTTACAGATGTGCACCCCTGCTTCCTGAATTCCAGCCTCAGCCTTTGCACCAGAGTAATGGTGGGAGGCAGCTTTACAAAATGGGATTTTTTCATTCTTCTGTATTACTGAGAAGTGCAAATGTATATAAATGGCTGTTGCTGTATATGTAGAAAAGACCTGAAGTAACATGGCAGCAAAATACCAAATAATTTGTTTCATATTACCCTAGGGTAATACATTATCTTTGTTTCCCCTGTTCCTGAAGCTAGTCTATTTTATTGTGTTCCATGACAATTTTTATGTGCTTACAATTCTGTCCTTAAATATTGGTCAACATAAAGTTTCTCTGTATGCCCAGTCTGCAAGAAGGTTTTGGAATTCTCCTGCCCCTATAATGCCTTCTTGGGTTTTACTGCCAGATGTGTTTTGGGATCTACCCTGAGGACAGGTCCTCAAGCTCTGGCTGGCTCAGGTGGAGGCAGGAGAGCTGCAGGGACACGCTCAGGCTCATTATTCTACATTCATGCTTTTTGTACCACAGGCACATTAGGTCTGGTGGGCCTTGGGCAGGTTAATGCAAGAGGAAACAGAGCCAGTGCATTGGGTTTTTCAGCCCAAAGCAGATCAATTTTGCCTGCTTTTCTTCCTCTCACGGGAGCTGCCCATGCAAGGTGGAAGCTCACATTACTCAATAGTTGTTTTGGCCCAAAAAGGAGACTAGACTATTTTCAGGCTGCTCTGAGGAAAAGTTGCTACTGTAAAATGAATTGAATTGTTTTCTTTGGTATGATTTAGAGTAATTTTCTTCCCTGAGAATTTGGATTCTGTACTTGTGGTCCCAGCTGCTGCTGTCTCAAATCACGCCACCTAAATTGCTGCATTTGATAGACTTAGTTTTTATAGTTTTTACTCAAGTATTTTGAATTTTAAGTTTTTTCTTCAGCCAGTTTAATTTTTTTTCTGCCACAACTTTTAGTAATAGTGCTGGCCACCTAGTTAGTATTTTATTTATTTTTAAATATCTGTGCTCTCTGTAAAGCACCTTTTCTTTGTTGAAGTACAAGCATAGCATCACTTTGTTTTTTTTTTTTTCCTATTAAAACTATGC